>NC_045434.1:207440722-207487519 GCF_002776525.5 Piliocolobus tephrosceles | reverse complement strand
GACGGGGTTTCACCATGTTAGCCAGGATGGTCTCGATCTCCTGACCTTGTGATCCGCCCACCTCAGCCACCCAAAGTGCTGGGATTACAGGTGTGAGCCACCATGCCCGGCCCCCATCTGAGCATTTTTGTAAGAAACATAGATTTCTATTATAATCAGAATAAAACAATAAAGATAGAAAAAGTGACCTGGGAAAGAGGACTCTATATGACTATTTTGAGACTATAGTTATTTGTTATAAATGAATTTGTGAAAATACTAATAAGACTCGTATCTGTGGAACACTTCTTGTGAGCCAGGCATCTCATGTGCCAAGATCAATATAATTTTGTAACAACTCTGTGACGTTGCCTGGGAAGGTAGAATTACCTTCATTCGATGCGTGTGGAAACAGAGGCTTGAAGAGTTTAAGTATCAAGACCTTGTGGTTAAATCAATGCTGCCTTAGGACGCATTGCCTAAGACTGAATCCCTGCAGTCAAATGCAAGACAAATGAGATTTAAACAGACATAAGATTTCAAGTGGTCTCCACTTCCACTCCCCAAGGTCTCCCAGCCCTCCCTATTTTTCCTGTGAACCCCCTGGAGTGCGGGCACAGTTTGAGCATTTGCTATTAGATCCTCAAGAATAACAGCAGTTTCTTATGGACCTGTCAATAATCCTAGAGCTCACAGAATACCAACTCCAATGCCCATGGAAACCTGGCAGGTAATGTAGGCCAGTGAAGCTGATTATGAGTAATGACTCAAAAGAGAGAGCTTGCCTCATCCAAAGTAAGCACTTTCCACCAGTTCCAGTCAGTTGCAGTCCTGTATGGCCAAATGGTTTGCTTTTCAAGGGAAGCTGGAGATTTGCACCACGTGAAATGTCCCAATTTTTCAATCATCGTAAATTCATTCAAAATTTTAAAAAGTACCATCGCATTGGGTTGCATTTGACCAGTGTGCAGCTACCTCTTCCCGAGAGCCTTGCAGAATTCTTCACAGCTAGTTGACTTTCCATAAAAGCTTTTGAGTTAATGAGTGAATTAATTACTAGGCAAAGAGCCCATTTGAAGGCTCAGCCCTTTAGACCTCCCTTTGCTGCCCATTCACAGAGATTGGAGCCCATCACTGCCAGCAGCAGGAAGCAGAGCACCTTTGAGTCTGACCCTGTCATCAGTCCTTCACTCTGATAAGCTTGGCGTGCTAGCTGCCGTGGACTTTTGCTTGGTCTAGGATCATCAATGTCACCTCCATCTGAATTGTAGAACCACGTTATTGGCTTGAGGAGGTTTGGAAAGTCCCCTGAAGGTAGGGAACTATACCTTGGTCAGATTTTTACCTTTTTTTTTTTGTTTTTTTTTTTATTTTTTTTGAGAAGGAGTCTTGTTCTCATTGCCCAGGCTGGAGTGCAATGGCACGATTTCAGTTCACTGCAACCTCTGCCTCCCGGGTTCAAATGATTCTCGTGCCTCGGCCTCCTCAGTATCTGGGATTACAGGCGCCCACCACCACGCCTGGCTGATTTTGTATTTTTAGTGGAGACAGGGTTTCACCATGTTGGCCAGACTAGTTTCAAACTCCTGACCTCAGGTGATCCACCTGCCTCAGCCTCCCAAAGTCCTGGGATTACAGGTGTGAGCCACCGTGCCCGGCCTGCCCTTCCAGGTCTTACCAACAGAGGGCTCTAGTGTCTAAGTGAGTGTGGGAAACTAACACTGGTCCTTCATTCGTTCTTTTACTCAGCAAACATGGATTGACCACCCTGTGTGTGCTGCCAATGGGATTCCAGTGATAAATTACAGACCTGTTTATTGCTTACAATATGATGGGATAGGTAGATGTTGAAGAAGTAACTGAGAATGCTGGGTTTGGGACTGCGCTTCAGGATCCTAGGTGTAGGAGTGTAAGTCAGCTTAGCGATCAGGGACAGCTCCTCTGAGTAAATGATGTGTAAACTGAACCCTGGAGGTTGAGCAGGGATAAAACCAAGTGAACAGTGGGAGCAGGATGTGCAAAGGTCCTGATGTAGAGTGAACCAGGACCTCACAGAATAGTGCAGGGTGGCTGGAGCCAAGAAATCATGGGAAAGAGTGGATGGGTCAAGCTAGAGAGATGGTCGGGGTCCAGATCACTCTGCAGTTGGCCGTGGTGAAAGTTTGGACTTCAGCCTAAGGAGAAGAGAAAGCCACAGAAGGTTTTAAGCAGGCATGGTACATGATGATTTGCATCCTAAAAGTTCTCTCTAGCTTCAGTGTGGAGAACTGATAGGATGGTCAAGAGTCGATGGGGAATCTCGTTTTGAAGCTAATGTATGTATCCAGGCAAGGAGGAGGATGGTAGCTTAGACCAGGATGCTGTGATGGAGATGGGGTAATGCCAGGGATATATGAAATACTCGAAAGGTAGAATCAGCATAGCTGGGTTGTTGATTGACTGTGAAGGATGAGGGCAAGGGGGACGGCTGTTTTGAGAAACTGTAAGGAGGTGATACTATTTGCTGAGATAAGGAATATGGGTGGTTCTGTGGCTGCACAATTCTTTGAGCCATCAGTTAGACTATGTGTGAATATCTTCCCCAGAGCAATACACCACAGCAGCCCTGGGAGGAAGAGTGGGAGTGGGATTAGGGGCTGGGGAAACAAATTTAATTTGGAGTTTAACAAAGAAACTAGCAAAATATCTCCAAAGTCCCAGTTGTCATTCTTCATAGCCATCATACAAAAAGTGGTCAAAGTTAGGAAATTGAATTTTCAAAGACGTTAGGCCTTAAAAAGAACCAGGCCTCTGATGTTAAGAGAGAAACATGCATTTTCAATTGTTCAGAGATTACTAAATGGAAACAGTTCTCTTCACCTCCCCCAAACAGAAGCAGGAATGAACTTTAAGGCTGGAAAATGTCAATTTACTGAGAAAGGAGAGTAAGGGACCCAGGGAGACATCGAGGCCACATGCCCAGATGAGCTCACAATGACCGGATCTGCCCAAATTTGGGACACCCATCCATGTGATCTTACCCTTCCCGCCATCCCCAATGTGGGAAGGGGGTGTGGGCTGAGCAGGAATGATTCGCTGTGATCATTGCCATATGAACAATATGCTATTACAGAAAAGGAGGGCCCCGAGGAAGAAAGAATTTTTTTAATGCCTAATAAAGGGGTAGAAGTACTGCCCTGCACTCCTGTAAAAGAATGTTCCAAGGCGAGATGAGACCAAGGATATAAAATTGTTCTGGTTTTGAAAACAAAGATGCCAAGACAGCAGACAGCATCTTGGGGCTGCAGGAGACTTAAGGAGGTAGAGAAAGAAGCAATTGCTAATCTTTCTAAGATGACAAAAAATATTTAATCCAGTGGAGGATGCAAAACCATGATCAGGTCCTAATGGGTCTAAATCAGACTGTCTCTGAGTCTTTGAATATTTCCCTTCTTATCTTGCACTTGGCATTTTTCTCAATGAGGGTGTCCCTTTTGGTTGGGGAACAAGAGTCTAGAATAGGCCTGGGCACGGTGGCTCACACCTGTAATCCTGGCACTTTGGGAAGCCAAGGCGGGCAGATCACCTGAGGTCATGAGTTTGAGACCAGCCTGGCCAACATGGTGAAACTCTGTCTCTATTAAAAATACAAAAATTAGGCATGGTGGCAGGTGCCTGTAATCCCAGCTACTCAGGTGGCTGAGGCGGGAGAATTGCTCGATCCCGTGGGGCAGAGATTGCAGTGAGCTGAGACCGTGCCATTGCACTCCAGCCTGGGGATAGAGCGAGACTGTCTCAAAAATAAATAAATAAATAAATAAATAATAAAAATAAATGCCTAATGAAAGGGTAGAAATACTGCCCCGAACTCCTGTAAAAGGATGTTCCAAGGAGAGATGAGATCAAGGATATGAAATTGTTCTAATTTTGAAGACAAAGATTCCAAGACACCAGGCAGCATCTCTGGGCTGCAGAAGACTTAAGGAGGTAGAGAAAGAAGAAATTGGTGCTCTTTCTAAGATGACAAAAATATTTAATCTGGTGGAGGATGGAAGACCTTGATTGGGTCCTAATGGGTCTGTATCAGGCTTTCTCTGAATCTCTGAATATTTCTCTTCTCATCTTGCATTTGCAATTTTTCTCAATGAGGGTGTCCCTTTTGGTCAGGGAACAAGAGCCTAGGATGGGCCTGGGTGTGGTGGCTCATGCCTGTAAACCCGGCACTTTGGGAGGCAGAGGCAGGAGGATCGCTTGAGCCCAGGAGTTTGAGACCAGCCTGGGCAACATAGTAGGACCCCTGTCTCTATAAAAAATGTAACAATTAGCCAGGAGTGGTGGCATGCACCTGTGGTCCCAGCTCCTCAGGAGGCTGAGGTGGGAGGATCCCTTGAGCCCAAGAATTTGAGGCTGCAGTGAGCTATGACTGCAC
The DNA here is from genome assembly GCF_002776525.5 of Piliocolobus tephrosceles. Taxonomy (NCBI): domain Eukaryota; kingdom Metazoa; phylum Chordata; class Mammalia; order Primates; family Cercopithecidae; genus Piliocolobus; species Piliocolobus tephrosceles. The sequence goes on along the minus strand of NC_045434.1, from coordinate 207,483,132 downwards.
CATGGCACTCCAGCCTGGATGACAGAGTGAGATCCTGCACCACCACCCCTGCCCCAATCACCTAATACATTTAAAAAGATTGAAAAGGGAAAAAACAAGGTCCTTCTTGGATGCTAAGTGAAGGAGTGAGCTTGTGAAGAATGTTTGTTGACTGAGCAATGACAGAGGATCACGACAGCACCCTTGACCTGCCAGGTCACCTGATCTTCTCACAGAGACACAGGTGGCTCCCGACTCAGACAATATTTGAAGCCTTGAAAAGCCTTTGCTGCATGTCCACAAATATCTAGAGTGGGCTTGAGACCCCATTCCTTAGGGTCCGCTATTTCTAACCATGGATTGATCTTAAGAGCACCAAGGCCTAGCTCTGAAGGTCACATTCCTCAACACAGACCTTTCTCTATCAAGAAAGAGAAAGCTATGAATTTTCCCCCAGAATTTTCCACTGGGGCACACCACATTGGCCTTCTGTGCGCTTGGGTTTTCCATGCCTGGGGTGTGAGGGGCCCAGGCAGCTTCTGCGCAGTTTAGTCGTCTCCCTGCCAAGGTTCTCCATCAGCCAGGAGGATTCTATGAATGTCTACCGGTGGCCTCTTCATAGGGGTCTCAGGAAATGGGCATTTGAGGGTCAGATGGGAGACCCTGGTGCCCCACAAAGGTAGCATCTGGTGGAGAGACAAGGTTGACCTCTCCTGCGGGTGGAAGAAGCTTGGAGATTAGAGCTGCCTGCTCCTCCTTTGGAGCCTTTAACAATTATCCTTGGCTGGGCGCGGTGGCTCATGCCTGTAATCCCAGCACTTTGGGAGGCCGAGGTGGGCGGATCACGAGGTCAGGAATTCAAGACCATCCTGGCTAACACGGTAAAACCCCTTCTCTACTAAAATTACAAAAAATAAGCTTGCATGGTGGTGGGGCGCCTGTAGTCCCAGCTACTCGGGAGGCTGAGTCAGGAGAACGGCGTGAACCTGGGAGGTGGAGCTTGCAGTGAGCCGAGATGGTGCCACTGCACTCCAACCTGGGCGACGGAGTGAGACTCCGTCTCCAAAAAAAAAAAAAAAAAAAAAAAAACAATTATCCTCTGGACAAAAATGGCCCCAACACTTCCGAAAGAGATCTGATACTGAGATCCCGCTAGTCACGGGGCAAGCTACAGTGGGACTGTGGCACACAGTGGTGGCCTGGCGTGTGAGAAGACCACCCCCCCAATATACCTCCCACCTCACCTGCCCACGATGCCATTGCTTCCAATGGCTTTCAACAAAGCCCTCCACTCCACGGGGTCTCCCTTCTTGTAGCATTTTCAACTCTGCATCAAGTCAACTCTGCATTAAGGTGTGAAACATAAACACCCCGACGGAGGAAGGCCTTTCCAGAGTGGTCACTGGGAGGCAAAAGGGCCTGGCCTCCCCAAATCTCAGCTTCCTCATCTGAGATAGTGGGAAAGATGATGGTGCCTTTCCAGAGCCATAGGGAGTTGGAAATGAGGTCAGGTACCCGCCATCCGGTTCTCCTTCTTCCTCTCCTAAAACGCTGCAGCCACCATAGCTGGTGCCTCTATGCAGCCAGTTTCCTGTTGGCGTCACTTAGCCTGGCAGTGCTGCTAATGAGGCCTCTGTGGCCTGGGCTTCCGGGGCTGCCATGTCTAATGAACTCAGCCTTCCTGGGAGCTGCGGCAGCTCCCAGCCCAGGCCAGGCCTGCTCTCCTCCCCTCCAAAGAAAACACCATCTTACCAGGACTGATGGCACCGAGGGAAGCTTGAAGGAAACAGGCAGGGAAGACCTGTCAACACTAATTAGAAAAAAGTGGTTCCAAAGCCCTCCAGCCCATGGCTGCTGCCAACCAGGGCACCCTTGTGGGCCGTTCACCTGAGCTACCGCCATTTTCAACCTGCATTAAGTCATCTAAGGATCCAGGAGACCCAGCACTAGCAAAAGACCCCACGTGTTTTCTTTTCCAGCACTGACAGCTCTTACCTCTTCCCTAAGCCTCGACTTTTCTTTCTCTTCTCTTTCACCCCTGTGTCCCCAAGAGGCAGTTTGGGGGTGAAACTGGTGTTAGAGTCTGACAGAAAGTAGAACTCCAGCTCCGTGGTCCCAGGTTTGTGGACTTGGCAGGTCGCCTCTTTGGGCCTCACTTTTTTTCTCTGTAAAATGGGATCATAATGCCAACCCCGCAGGCTCGTTAGGGGGATTCGAAAACCCCTTTCCCAGTGCCCTGAACATACAGAGACTCAGCAAACAAATGGTTCTCTGCTTATCTCCTCCCTGTCCCCTTCTCACACCCACACTCACCCTCAGAATGCTTACTTTTTCTGTTTCTTGGTTCTTGAACAGATTTTTTGTTTTTGTTTTTGTTTTTTTGTTTTTTGAGATGGAGTCTCGCTCTTTCGCCCAGGCTGGAGTGCAGTGGGGTGATCTCAGCTCACTGCAAGCTCCGCCTCCCAGGTTCATGCCATTCTCCTGCCTCAGCCTCCTGAGTAGCTGGGACTACAGGTGCCTGCCACCATGCCTACCTAATTTTTTGTATTTTTAGTAGAGACAGCGTTTCACCTTGTTAGCCAGGATGGTCTCGATCTTCTGACCTCGTGATCTGCCCACCTCGGCCTCCAAAAGTGCTGGGATTACAGGTGTGAGCCACTGCACCCAGCCCTGAAGTAGGCATTTCTTTATTCCTTTAATCTGATGAAGAAATTGAGGCTCTGAGAGATGCCTCATGATACATAGCTAACGAGAGTACTAATGAGAGGTCTAGCTGACCCCAGTGCCCTTGGGCATAAACACCACGAAATACAACTTCCCCCTCCGAGGGCTTCCTCATGCTTCCAGAATCAACGCCAAGCCCAATTCTATGCCCCATGTGACTCCCACAGGGCCCAGCCCTCCTCACCTCTCCAACCTCACCCAGCATCTGCTTCCATCTCTCCTTCTTAGGACCTCCTTTCTGTCCCCTGAACTAGCCAAGCATGTTCAAGTACTTTACAATTATCACTCTTCCTTCTTGGAACTCTCTTCCCTCAGACGTCCTCGTCACTGCCTCCTCATTGTCACAGACTTTCAAGCATCCCAGGGGGACTTTTCCTGCTCCTTGTCCAAAGCAGCCCCTTCTAGGCACTACCATGACCTGGTGCTCTTTTGTCTTCATCAAAACACTTTTCCAGGGCTGACTGTGGTGGCTTACACCTGTAATTACAGCACTTTGGGAGGCCGAGGTGGGAGGATTACTTGAGGTCAGGAGTTCAAGACCAGCCTGGCCAATGTGGTGAAACTCTGTCTTTGCTAAAAATAGAAAAATTAGCCAGGCATGGTGGCGGTTGCCTGTAATCCCAGCTACTCAGGAGGTTGAGGCAGGAGAATCACTTGAACCCAGAAGGCAGAGGCTGCAGTGAGCCAAGATCATACCACTGCACTCCAGCATGGGCAACAGAGCGAGACTCCGTCTCAAAACAAAACAAAACAAAACAAAACAAAACAAAACAAAAAACCACTTTGGGCCGGGCGCGGTGGCTCAAGCCTGTAATCCCAGCACTTTGGGAGGCTGAGACAGGCGGATCACGAGGTCAGGAGATGAAGACCATCCTGGCTAACATGGTGAAACCCCGTCTCTACTAAAAATACAAAAAATTAGCTGGGTGCAGTGGCGGACGCCTGTAGTCCCAGCTACACAGGAGGCTGAGGCAGGAGAATGGCATGAACCCGGAAGGCAGAGCTTGCAGTGAGCTGAGATTGCGCCACTGCACTCCAGCCTGGGAGACAGAGCGAGACTCCCGTCTCAAAAAACAAAAACAAAAACAAAAAAAAACACTTTTTCAGAGCTGAAATGATCATATCTGTTCATTTATCTAGTACATGTTTATTCCTTTCTCTTCCTGCTCCCACCCAATGGAACGTGAGCTCCTTGAGGCCTAGAAGGCCACCTGTGTTGTACTGTGGTGAGTCAGCAGTGCCTGATAAAGACTGAGCATGCACCTAACCTTCCCCTTGGTTCTGCTGCAGAACTTCCAAGTTTGGTCAGAAACCTTTGGTTAAGACCCTTATAAATGACAATGTGAATTCACCCAGCTACAAACTGCTTATGTAACTTCCGGGCCATCTTGAGCCCAGAGGAACCTGTGAGGACAAAGTCTCTTAAGGATGTTCCCGAAGGCAGCTGAATGCTGTCAGCTGAAGAATCACAATTTAGAAGGCAGAGCTTTTTTTCTTATCAAGGTTACAGCCTGTAGGATGGCCATCTCCCAGGCTGGGAAGCCTTGCATTTCAAAGAAGGGGCAAGACGGGAATTTAGGCTGAACAGTTCAGCTAAGTATATGACTTTAACGGGTTATAGGACAAATGATGACTATTCCCAAAGGCAGGGCACGCACATGCCTAGTAAGCAAGCATGCATATTACATATGTCCGGTGTTCACTTTCGGATGGAGACTTACATTTATTTATTTATTTATTTATTCATTTATTAAGTGAAAGCAAGCTTATTAAGAAAGTAAAGGAATAAATGGCTGCTCCATAGGCAGAGCAGTGGCTTGAGCTGCTTGACCAAGGATACTTATTGTTACTTTTTGATTATATGCTAAATAAGGGATAGATTATTTGTGAGTTTTCCAGGAAAGGGGTGAGCAATTCCCAGAACTGAGGGTTCCTCCCTTTTTTAGACCATATAGGGTAACTTCCCAACGTTTCCATGGCATTTGTAAACTGTCACGACGCTGGTGGGAGTGTCTTTTAGTATGCTAATTCATTATAATTAGCGTATAATAAGCCATGAGGACGAGCAGAGGTCAGTCTCGTCGCCACCTTGGTTTTGGTGGGTTTTGGCCGGCTTCTTTACTACAAACTGTTTTATCAGCAAGGTCTTTATGGCCTGTATCTTGTGCCAACCTCCTGTCTCATCCTGTGACAAACAGTGCCTTAACCTCCCGGGAATGCAGCCTAGTAGGTCTCAGCCTTATTTTACCCAGTCTCTATTCAAGATGGAGTCTCTGAGACTTAACATTTAAATGCATTAAAATTAGGCTGTCTCCGTCAAAAGTGACACAGAGGACACAAAGGCATCCTGCATGCAGCCTCCATAAACCAGCCAGAAACATTTATAGTTGGTGGTCTCTTATCAGGAAGGAATGCTGGTCAGTTGTTGAGTCAAAACCACGAAAGGAAGGGGAGCCTGGCCACACTTCCAAAAAGCCTGCTTTCTGTTTAACCCTTAGTAAAAAAAAAAAAAAACATCTAATGGCGGGGACATCATGAGGCATGCCTCCCATCCCGTCAGGGCAGGGAACTCTGCTTGTTATGTTTCTCTGGGTTCCCTTGGCCAAGAGGAGATCCGTTCAGTCCACAGGGGAGCTTAGGATTTTATTTTTGTTTCTCAGTACTAATGCGAGCCCCGCTTTTGCTCACAATTCCTCATCCCCACAAGATCCTCAGAAAACCCCCAAGGTGCACACACGTGACAGGTACTGGTTATCCAATGTTTCAGTTCTCTTTTGCCACGTAATAACCCCTAGTTTTTTTATACCATCCATAGGACTCTGCTTGATAACAACCCCAAAATTTAGTGGCTTAAAAAAACAATCGTTTTTATTTGCTCAGAATTCTGTAAGTCCAGAATTCTGGTAAAGCTGGGCTGGGTTTTTCTGATCACGGGGAGCCGGCAGGCACTCTCATGAGATTGCATTTGGACAGCAGCTGGGCTGAGATGTCCAAGGCAGCTTCACTGGTGGGTCTGGCACCTGGGTGGGAACACTAGGAGCCTGAGGCCTCTCTTTCTCTCTGCACCTGGCTCTGGTCATGTGACTAGCTTGGGCTCCTTTTTCGTGAATCTGAAGAGCGAGTGTTTCCATGACACAGGTGAAGCCGCAGACCCTTTAAGGTTCGGCCTGAAATTTACCCAGTGTCACTTTCTCTGTGTTCCACCAGACAGGGCCCACCCAAATCCCAGGTCAGGAAATCCCTCCATCTCTCCATAGGCCGCATGGCAAAAGACCATGTGCCATGTAGAATGGGAAACATCGTTGCAGTCATCTTTGGACAAACAGCCCACCAGCTCCAGTTCCCAGATTAGTTTGGCAAACTGGACTTCTGCACTCTTTTGAACCACAGAATTTATGATTCCTACACATCCTGCCCGGCTTCTCTTTGGGGCTTTTCTGAAGCCTGCAGGCTCCCAGCCGTTGGCATTGGAGGGTAGAGCCAGAAGCTTCCTGGGGCACCCCCATATCTTCCCCAGCCTTGGCACGTGCAGGCCTCTTGCATGACAGACAGCTTGCCCCTTGCTGCTCATGAATATATTTACTTCTTCTGAATTTAAGAACCATAATGGATTGACATGAGCCCCTGACCTCGCAGAAATACTAAACAAATGAGATGTAGGTCTGTAGGGCAATTGCTTTCTTCTTTATTTCCTGGGCTGATTACTATTGATTATCTGCTGTGCACTTTGTTAATTTCCTGTTGACAGGCTCTCTTCTATGAACAGTTCCTGGGAAGGGTTTGGCTTTGTTATTTTTTCCTGGGATTAGGGCTCAATGTATTCTAAACAACCCCATTATTCAGCAGAGAATTTGTTCAACTTTCTTTTCTTGGCAGCCGATCTACCAGTGACCTCTCCCAAGTGAAATGACATGCAAACAAGACACAAAAAGTGGACTCCCCTTTAAGAAATATTGCAAGAGATGGGTATACATTCTCTCCTGCATTACTGATGCTAATTGCAGTGTACCTGGGGTTAATGATGATTTTGCAATAACAGGTAACATTTCACTTGTGTCAGGCTCACTGCTAAGTGCTTGACAAGCTTTATCTCATTAATTCCTCCCAACAAGCCCAAGAGGTATTCCTTGATATGATTCCCAGGTATTGTCTTGAGTCCCAGGGGAGAGCTTTAGAATACGGAAAGGTTTTAGGGCATCAGAACCAATTTTGAGCTAAACACGTTTCTTCTTTAGGGCTTTTGAATTTGCTGTTGCCTCCACCCCAAAGCCTTCGCCCGATCTTTGCTCTGTGTGTGGCCCCTCTGTCTTGTCCTTTGGGGGTCTTGGCTGAGATGTCACATCTTCGGAGAGGCCCTCCCTGTCTCTTCCCAGCCTCCGTTCTCTCCTGCTTTATCTCATTCCTAGCGCATCTCTCTAGCAGGCATTTGGAGGCTGAGCGTCTCCTCCACTCAGGAATGTGTGGGGGAGCTAGTCTGTGGGTTCATTTACTACTGCATTAGCCCAAAAACGATCTGTTGAATGAATGGATGAGCCATGTCCCCCACTCACTGCCTGGATGGCCTTGGCAAGTTGCATAACGTGTCAGAGCCTCCGGTTTCTCCTCTGTCAAATGGAGATAGTAATTAGAACCTGCCCCATAGGGTTGGTGTGAAAATTAAGCAAGATGCTGTAAATAAACTTCTTAGTTCTTTCTTGGGACCTAGGCATTTCACAGTTAAGACAAAGTACTATTCTAGAGGCTATGAACGAAGTAGAATGAAATAAAAAGTACCAAGTGCTTAGCATGGCACCTGGCACAGGGCGGACACTAACAGGTGATGATTGTGTATGATTTTCCTTCTGATATTGTAGGGACAATGACTAATGATCACCAGCCTGGAGTGGATTGAGTCCTGAGCTCCACTATCGACTGAGGTATAAACTGATAAAAGTTAAAAGTTCAAAATGTTTTTTATCTCGACTTAGAAATGGAGGAGAGAAGAAGCAGAGGATTTGGTGTTTGGAAACAGCAAAATCCCTCCTGCACTCGCAGCTGGAGTTACGGGAGCCTAGAGGGTGCCGAGTGGACGCGGGGGCGGACACTGAAGGCACCAAGAGTAAATAACATTAAAAGGCATGAACCTCGGCCAGGCGCGGTGGCTCACGCCTGTAATCCCAGCACTTTGGGAGGCCAAGGCGGGCAGATCACGAGGTCAGGAGATCAAGACCATCCTGGCTAACACGGTGAAACCCTGTCTCTACTAAAAATACAAAAAATTAGCCAGGCATGGTGGTGGGCACCTGTAGTCCCAGCTACTTGGGAGGCTGAGGCAGGAGAATGGCAAGAACTCGGGAGGCGGAGCCGGCACTGCACTGTAGCCTCGGCGACAGAGAAGACTCTGTCTCAAAAAAAAAAAAAAGGGGGGCATAAACCTCACTTTCAAGTGCTAAGAAATCATACCCCCATTTAAAAATGTCCTTTCAGGTGTCAGATTTTAAAATGAATTACTGTGTTTTCTAAGCCCAGGGTCAACTTCAGAAGGGGATATTTACAACTATGAACATGTATGCTCTAGCAGCCTTTACAAATGCAAATTGAACAGCTGGAATTTGGCCTAATTTATAAGAGCAAACGAAGATGTTGAAAACTGAGGGGTCCAGATAGGAAGGGACCTTCTCAGTTCTTAAATTCAAGGTTGCAGTGTTACTGACTTAGAGGCCAGTCAGCACCTCCTGTAATAGTTTGTACCTTTAAAACCCATCAAGAGGCCAGGCGCAGTGGCTCACGCCTGTAATCCCAGCACTTTGGGAGGCCTAGATGGGAGCCCAGGAATTCAAGACCAGCCTGGGCAACATAGGGAGACCCCTGTCTGTACAAAAAAAAAAATTAAAACTTAGCTGAGCATGGTGGCGTGTGCCTGTGGTTCCAGCTACTCAGGAGGCTGAGGTGGGATCATCATCTGAGCCTGGGGAGGTCAAGGCTTCCGTGTGCTGTGATGGTGCCACTGCACTCCAGCCTGGACAACAGAGTGAGACCCTGTCTCAAAAACAAAACAAACAAAATTATCAAAGAGTGAATGACAAACTCTTTGAGCCTCAGTTTCCTCATCTGTGGAATATGAATAATAACAGCCCCCACCTCACAGTGTGTTAATTAATTAGATAATTCATGAGAAAATAATGCATGAAAAACACTTAGTCCAATCTCTGGTACATAAGCATGCTCAACAAAGGGAAGCTATTGTTATTTTTAAATTAATGTGAATTCAACCCCCAATCATTAAAAACCATCAATAATTGGTGATTCATATACGGACTGAACTCCACAATCCATGTTCTCTTTATTTCAATTATGACTCCACCACTTCGAGTTCTGTATCTTTCGACAAGTTCTATCACCTCCCTGAGCCTCAGTGTCTTCATCTGTAAAATGGGCATAAGAATGGGATCTGCCTCTCAGATCTTTTGTAAAGGTTTACAGTAGTATCTGACACATATAAAGAATGCCCTATATGTGTTTGCTATTATTAGCACCAAAATTATGACTAGTAGGAACTAGCAGTTATTTCTAATGGCGAAGATGGGACTTCCACCCTCTTTAGGCAAATGTATTGATCGACAGGTGAGCAGCTGCTAATGGATGATTCTTAGCTCCTCATTGAAATGCACCTCCCGGCTGGGTGCGGTGGTTCATGCCTGTAATCCCAGCACTTTGAGAGGCTGAGGCAGGCGAATCACCTGAGGTCAGGAGTTCGAGACTAGCCTGGTCAACATGGTGAAACACTGTCTCTACTAAAAATACAAAAATTAGCCCGGTGTGGTAGCATGCACCTATAATCCCAGCTACTTGGAAGGCTGAGGCAGGAGAATCGCTTGAACCCAGGAGGCAGAGGTTGCAGTGAGCCAAGATCGTGCCAGTGCACTCCAGCCTGGGCAACGGAGCAAGACTCCACCTCAAAAAGAAAAAAAAAGAAAAAGAAAAAGAAAAAGAAATGCACCTCCTATGCAAACTTGGACCATGCTTAAAGTGTGTTCCTTCATTTTAATAATTGAAGAGACTTATAAAAGCAGTAATAAATATACTTCAGTTTCTATGGAAGCAATTATCTAATTAGGTTTTTCCTTTAATCAAAGGAGTCCAAATTTAGGAACTCTTCGTATGTTTCCTGATTAAGGCCTTTTGTGGTTTTCCTGAGTTGCTGGAGGAATCCCAGGGTAAAGGCATCCCCCCAACCTCGCTGCAAATGTTTTTATTACAGATTATAGCAGCAGGCCTGCCGGCATCTGTAGAGGGCTAATTTTTCCTGACAGCCCTGCTGACCTTTGTTTCCTGATAACCCTCTTCTCTGTGGTAACCCCAGCAGATACAGGCAACACCAGGGACATAGGTCTCATTTCCCTCAAGAGTAGCTTCTCAAGAGACTCAGGAGAGATGCACACTGGAGCTAGCATGAAAAAAAGAGAAAACTGCTGCCTTTAGGGAGTGCCCAGCCCTGAAGTGCTGAGTGTAGCCTCAGCTTAGATTGGCTGTAACGTGTCAGAATGTGATGAGGCTGATATTTGGAGTTTGCTACCCAACATGGTCCCTGCAAAATGCCATTTCCAGCACCTAATACCTGTCTGGGGAGAGATCAGAACATTTAGTTTTAATCTTAAAGGTCATGCAGGAATTCATCCTAATAATGGAGCCCAAAGCCAGGCAGGGAGGCCAGAAAATCTCACCAGCAGGGGCTCCTTTTGCAGACTGAGCCACTGCAAGAGGAAGAGCCCACGTGCAGAGAACTGATAAAAACCAACTGTCCTTCACAGTGACCCCGAGAAGCCAAGTTCTGCTCCAAAACTTCTATTCTGCAAAACCAGGACCCTAGGCATGGATGCTTGCATTCAGGCATTTATTGAACAAAAATTTATCTATGTGCCACGTCCTGGGCTAGAACCCGGAGATAAGAAGTGAAAAGATATGCTCTCTGTCCTCAGGTGAGAACAGCCAAGCCAAGAAAGTGCTAAGAAATGATCCCACTGCTGTCGATCTTAGCCATCTGGGTATGGATGGAAGAGCACTGTGCCTGCCTGAAGAAGTCACGGAAGGCTTTACTCAGGAGGTGGCCCTGGCTGAGGAGTAGGCGTTTTCTGGCAGGCAGGCACAGCGAAGAGGCTCCTGGCAGACAGAAGGGCATGGGCTCACAAGAGACCTGGCCTGGCAGGGGTTGTCATGGGAGTAATGGGGGTGGAGGACTTGAGGCTGAGTCTGGAGCCAGAGAAACTGCGATGAATAGAGGTTGTGAAGACCAAACTGGAGAGGTGAGAAGAGACTGTGCCAAAAGTTGGGGTCCTCATCTGTGGGCAGCAGTGACCCCTAAGAAGGGTTGTACCAGTCAGAGTTCAACCAGAGAAACAGACCCACTAGGAGACACATATTAAGAGATTTGTTGGAAGGAACTGGCTTAGGTGACGGTGGGGTTGGTGAGGCAGGTCTGGAATGCACAGGGCAGGCTGGAATTCTTGGTCAGGCAGGGGTCAAGCTGCTGCCTCAGGTGGAGTTTCTTCTTTATCAAGGAAGCCTCAGCTCTGCTCCTACATCCTTTCAACTGACTGAACCAGGCCCACCGTGATTATCTAGGACACATTCCTTTTCCTAAAGTCAACCAATTACGGGCTTTAATCATATCTACAAAATACCTTCCTGGCAACACCTAGATGAGTGTTTGATTGAATAACTGGAGACTGTAACCTAGCCAAGTTGACACTGAAAATTGACCATCAGAGAGGGAGTCTGGGGAGGTATGGGCTCTCTGCAGGCCCTCCTCCTCTCTCCCTGCATTAAGGTGTGGCACCATAAGCAGGATCCAAAGTCACTCAAGGCCCAGGCACGGCAGCTCACGCCTGTAATCCCAGCACTTCGGGAGGTTGAGGTGGGCAGATCACTTGAGGTCAGGAGTTTCAGACCAGTCTGGTCAACATGGTGAAACCCCATCTCTACAAAAAATACAAAAATTAGCCAAGCATGGTGGCGCGTGCCTCTAGTCCTAGGTACTTGGGAGGCTGAGGTGGTAGAATCGCTTGAGCCCAGGAGGTCAAGGCTGCAGTGAGCCAAGACCATGCCACTGCACTCCAGCCTGGGCAACAGAGCAAGACTTTGTCTCAAAAAACAAGAGACTATTCCAGACCAGAGAAAACTTCAAATTAACAATGGGTGATTCTGGGACAGGCGGAAATACATGTGGGCACTGGGCTGGAGTGATATCACCATGTCTGAGAATAGCCTCTTCTCAGCAGCCCCGAATTGGAAATATGTAGTTCCAGAAGTCAAATACATCTTGATTTTGATCTCGGCTAGACTGCTTACATTTTTTTTTTAAGCTGTAAAATGAGATAATGCTTCAGGGGCACTTTGAGAGATTAAGCTACAAGCACGGGGGGTTCATAACGTCAAGCTTCTAGAAGGTGTTTCAGGAGTGGCGTGGACCCTGAGACTCATTTGGTTGCAAGTAACCGGGACCAATGTCAGCCAAGTTAAGTAGAAAAGGGTGTTTGTTAGAGGAATATAAGCGTGTCCCATGGATTCCAAAAAAACGTTGACAGTCAGGCCTCAGGAAAACTGGGAAGCAAGGCAACCCTGTGGACCACCATGGAAGAACTTTCTCAACTTCCTCATTGACTGGCTTGTCTCTCAGTTCAGGGTTTTGAGAGAAAGAATCTTATTGGATGGCTTGGGTCACATGTTCACTTGGGGTCCAATCAGCTATGGCCTAAGAGTGGTGTCATGGAGAACAAATATGGCACCAAATCTTACCCTGGGCACAGAATGGATACCTCAGGAATGCCTGTTCCTCTGGCATTGCAGAAAGTTGCCACACCTCCTCTGCGGGAGCTTCGTGTTACTCCCTCTCCCCAGTTACCTTCCTTCTCTGAGCCTCACCAACACCTTCTCATCTTTTCCCCACCTGCCCATTGCAGACTTTACAGTTACCTATCATTATAGCCGAGGACAAGTGATTTACCCTGTTTAAGTCTCAGTCTCCTCATCTCTAAGATGAAGATGAGAGTAATACCTTTCTTAGAGAATTGTTGTGAAGATGAAATAATGTGCATCCAGCTCTTTGATCATTGTTATTACTGCTTTCATTGTTGTTATTTCATTGTGACTCAAGAAGTAGAGGCCAGTGTATCTCACCGCAGAGCTGGGCTTCCTCCCGAAAAATAATAATAAGAGCACGTGGCACGTGAGGAGGTGGAAGGCATAGGCTTCCAAACCAACTGTCTCTGGGTTGAAGCCTCAGCCCTGCCACTTAGTGTCTGTGAGACAAGTTAATCAACATCTCTGAACTTGTTTCCTCCCTTGTAGAATGGGAATGTTAATAAGGATCTTGTGGAATCGTTGTTAGAATCCAGTGATGTTCTTAGGGGAGTGTGCTTAGCAAAATGCCTGGCGTCTACAGTAGGTGCTCAGTAAAAGGGAATTCTTATCATTGTAATCATATTTCTTCTTATTAAAGCACTTATTTAGTCAGATAAACTCTTACACAGCGTGACTCCCCAACTCCATCTAAAAACAGTCTAAATCTGATGTTACTTTCTTGTCATTTTTATCTTGGACACTGCAGTACTGGCTACTAATTAACAATTATAGCTCAGGCGCCTGCTCTGCCTGGTAACTCTCTAGTTAATATTTTCCAAGCCAGGCAATGCTGTCATTGGCTTCAAGGTCAACTGCAGTTTGGGGAGCAGCAGCGTGATTTTTGCATATGGCATTGGAGCCATCCGCTCTTCCCCGAGAGTGGAGGTAATTTGGAGCCCACACTTCCTCAATCATACGTCCTTTGTGAGCACATAGAGCCGAAACCTCACACTGGGCCTAACCGGGCATGGTGATTTGGCACCTTGAATGGATTGCGAGAAAATCAAGCTCAAATAAGGAGCCACTGTAAGCGCATTTCATTTTCATCTGCCATTTACCTAGAAAGGCCACGGCTCTGCATCTAAATAACCTGATGCCTGTCTTTAAAATGCACTCACTTGCTCTCTTTCCCGACTCACTAAATCAGGATAAAGAAAAAAAAATACCTTTGTATACAGCAATGCCTGAACAATTTGCACACCCTGTAATTCTCACATAACCCCAGCACTGTCCCCTCAGCTCCTGCAAGACATTTAATAGAAGGATATGGTGCTGACATCTCATATTGTAACAATATTGTTACTATGCAGAAATATGCCAGGGTGAATCTTCTAGTAAACAGTGAAGGGCCATTAGAAGAAGTGTGGTGAAATGACCCATTTCTGAGCCAACGAACAGCATACATTTAGGGATAAGAGTCAACATTTTGAATCATGTTCTTCTGCTTATTAGTTTCTAACTTTTGACACCAAACATCTTTAGACTTAGACTGAATTAGGCTCACTTTGCTGATGCCTTTCAACATGGGATTTCTTGGTTTTCTTCCTGGAGGACAGAATGGGCCAGTGGTTAACTTGGAGTTTTGATTCTCTGGGTTCGAGTCTGATTTTGGTCACTTACTACCTATGGGACCTTGGCTGTATTAATTATGGCCAATATATGCGTTCACATATATATTGCATTTCACATGTGTTGAAGAAGTACTTTACGTGTATTAGCTCTTTTAATCCTTAGATGTACAACCCTATGAAACAGGCATTTTTCATTTTTCCTGTTATTCCCATGTTACAGTAGAAAACCAAGGCATAGTAAGGTTGAATAACTTGCTCAAAGTGAAAATCTGATTAGTGACCAAGCTAGCATTTGAACCAGGGGTCTTCACTCTGGAATCCCTGCTCTCAGCTAGTGTACTTGGATTAATCTCTTTAAGCATCATCTTTGCTGTCCATAAAATGACCATGGTACTACTACCTGCTTCTGGGATTCTGGTAAGGATTAAATGTTTGAATAAATGCATGTCAAGTGCATAATGAATTACCTGGAATATTGGTATGATCTCAATTAATGTTGGCCATTACAATTAATGTTGGCAGTTACTTTGTTGAGCCTCTGCCTTGTACAACTCCAGGGGTATCGTTCACTGAGAACACAGTGTGTCTGGTGCTCCAGGGGGCCTTTCACTGTGAGTCCTAGATGACTGGTGCCCCCTGCAGTTGTGCACAACAGCCCTGTGGACTTGCATCACTCTGGAAGGAGGGGACAGCTGTCAAGGAATCCGCAATAGCCCAGTGAAGTGATGGTGAGGATGAATGGGGGTAGAGGCCGTGGGGAGAAAACCCAGGGAACCAATTCAGTAATAGCTTTATTATCAATGATTCACCATTTTTGAAAGATCAGTCAGACTTAGGACCATGTCAGAGGCCCCAAAAGAAAACCAAACCAATCAGCAGTGAGAGCCAGGCCTCTGTAGAGGAATGGCTGCATAGTTTTGGGGACCCAGCACAAAAGGAAAACATGGGACCCCTTGTTCAGAATTATGAATTTCAAGATAGCAACAGCAGAGCATTAAACCACACACAGAGCACTTCTAAGCATGGGGCTCTGTGCGCCGGCTGGGGTTGCATGCCAGAAGCCAGCCCTGTCTCACTGCTACCATCCTGCCCCCAGCCCCAAACACATCAGCCAGGAATAGGCAAGTACCGGCTCTCGGGCCTCCAACCTGAAAAGATGGTTGGGACTCCAATAGGAGTAAGGCAGGGAAAATAAATCTTTAGCACAAATGAATTGTGATTAACCACAAATACTAAGAGGTGCTTCGGGGAAGCCAGGGTGGACAAATTGAATTCATGGGGAGGCAGCTTGCAGAACTTTCAAGAATAGTCTCTGTCCGAGAAGATCGATGGAGCACAAAGGCTTATAAGGTTTTCTTTCCCCTACATCAGGCTGTTAGAGTGATGAGCCATGAGCTATAGGCACCTGTCTGCATGAATAAAAGATGCACTGAGATCCAGCAGATCCTAAAGCAACAGGCACCAGAGGGCCTCTGTCAAAGCTTATGACCCAGAGGCCTCACCGTGGTGACTCTGCTGCTGCCAACACTCACCCTCCAAGCTGGAGACGGCTTTTCTTCTGCAGTTGCATCACCTTTAAGATACTTATACACATGGGAGGTCACCTAAGAAGAGAAGTGGTGTGATCTGAGGCATGTGGACAGCCACCTCTGATGTCTGGGACACCCTGAGACACCACCATCAGAATCCCATGGGTTAAGATCTCCTCCAGAACATCAGTTTACACAGGCAGTTATCTTACCTGGGAGGGTTACCTTTAACTTCCCGTAATGCCTTCATGAGAACAAGTGAGTAGACGATCTGGCTCTTTTCTAGCACGGTCCCAAAGGGATGAGACACTGGACAGGTTGGTTGTGATATGCAGATGAAGGTCTTATATGTCGGGAGCATTCGTTCATTCCCTCATTTGATATTCACTGAGCACCTCCCAGGAGGGGGCCTACTCAGGCTGAGGGCCTTGGGGACAGGAGGACACCAGGAATCTGGTGGACGGGATTGTAGGGAGGGCTTCCCAAGGCCAACCTTGTCTGCCTTACTGTTTAAAACCAGAGCCATCCCAGAGTCAGGGAAGAACACATGTGATTAAGTCACTGTCCAATAAGGTCTGTTTCCACAGACCAAATCCACCCATTCCGGTCAGCTGATGTGCAAGACCCTCCCCACCTTTCCAGACCTGCTTCCTTCTACTTCCCCACATGCCCCCTCTCCAGGCAAATGGAAACACCTGTGTATGTTCCAGTGGCTGAACCTTTGCTCTTCCTGTGCCTCTCACCTGAACCACCCTTGGGAAGCATTTCCACCTGTCGGGACACCCACCTATTGGGACCCTTCCAGGTTCATCTCTGATTCTACATTCTCCATATCTTGGCATTCCTTGAATTTCTTTCTTTTTTTTTTTGTTTTTTGTTTTTTGTTTTTTGTTTTTTTTTTTTGAGACAGAGTTTCACTCTTGTTGCCCAGGCTGGAGTGCAATGGCCCAATCTTGACTCACCGCAACCTCCGCCTCCCAGGTTCAAGCAATTCTCCTGCCTCAGCCTCCCAAGTAGCTGGGATTACAAACATGTGCCATCATGTCCGGCTCTTTTTTTTTTTTTTTTTTTTTTTAGTAGAGATGGGATTTCTCCATGTTGGTCAGGCTAGTCTTGAACTCCCAACCTTAGGTGATTCACTCGCCTTGGCCTCCCAAAGTGCTGGGATTACAGGCATAAGCCACCGCATCTGGCAGCATTCCTTGAATTTCTTGACCCAGAATGAGATATACATGGAATAAAGGGGCTTTTTCTACTTTTCTTATTTTGCAATATAATAATTTACTTACTGTAAAATGTAATAATTCACGTACCATAAGATATAATAATCCACATACCATAAAATTCACCATTTTAAGTGTACAATTCAGTGATTTTTAGTATATTCACAGAGTTGTGCTACCATCACCACTATCTAATTACAGAATGTTTACAGCACCCTAAAAAGCGAAGGGGCTTTTTGTTAGCTTTAAGTATGTGGCAGTTCTTTTGTTGGGAAGTCATTCAAGCGGTTTTCACAATGTTGTCCAATCCAAGTCCCACCAGCCAGGGATTTGGCCTTTCCCACCAGGTGTCCTAGAATTGGAGGAATCCAGTGGCTTCTTTTTTTGTTCCGTTGCTGAGGCGGAGTGCAGTGGCGCAATCTTGGCTCACTGCAAACTCTTCCTCCCAGGTTCAAGCGATCCACTCACCTCAGCCTCCCGGGTAGCTAGAATTACTATGCCAAGCAACTTTTGCATTTTTAATAGAGATGGGGTTTCACCATGCTGCCCAGGCTGATCTTGAACTCCTGAGCTCAAGCAATCCTCCAGCCTTGGCCTCCAGAAGTACTGGGATTATAGGTGTGAGCGACCACACCGGCCCCCACTGTCTTCCAAGGGAGGGCAAGCTGGATTCCATCTGCCCTCATCTCTCTGCCTCCACGTCTCATCCCATCCTACCTCCACTTCCTTGCTTGCTTACATTGTGCTTAACAGACAACCCTGCCCTCAAAACAGCCTTGAGATGCCTCCAAATCATCGACTCCTGTTCCCCTTTGAACTCTGTCCCTTCACCCTTAATCTGCTGGGACTGCCTTTCTCCTGGTGCACTTCATTAAGATTTCATCACCCGGGAGGCAGAGTTTGCAGCCAGGGTAGCTTCCCGCCAGCTTGGGAGTCCAGATAAGTGGCTTTGGAGGAGGGCTGAGTCGCTGAAACTTGCACATCGGAAACCTCTCCTCTTGCCCTTTCTTCTGTCCTGAAATGTCACTGGAGCCTCAGCCTGACACAACTCTTTCCAAACTCACCCATTGGCTTGCTTTTGCCATCATTCCAAACACCCGCTCGGCTCTGCCGGGCCAAGGAAGCAACATGCTGCGCTTGTTAGATTCTGCGTGACTTACAAACTCCAGTCTCTGGTCCCTGGACATGCCTCTGGCCTCCCTGTCACCTCCCTCCACTTGCCCACAAAGTACCCAATGACACTGCAGAGAAGATGCCCAAGAGTCCACTGAGGACGGTGGAAGTGAGCTTAGTCCCCAGGGAAATGTGGAAACCGGAGACGGTGATGGAGCTGGGTGAGCGTTCGGAACATCCTGTTGCAGAGAGCGACTCCCGGCCTTCCTGGCACGCTTGCCTGAGGTGCTAGGGCAGCAGGCACGAGCCACCAGCCTTTGATCCTTGCGCACACACAGCTTTGCTTTCAGCAGTGCGTTTGATCCCACGGCAGCGGCTGTGGGATAACTGTTGTTTCTGTGTGATCTGCCAGCAGTGGGGGTGGGACTTGGCTTTCTGGAGGAGCAGCCGCATTAGCCAGGGTGACCTCGGTCAGTGCTGTGGGACTTCAGTTGGCACAACTGTGACTGTGCTTTCCAAATGCTTTTCATGTTCCCCCTGCTTCTCATCTTCCATACCCTTCCTTACCCCCACCCCCACCAAGCACAGGTCTGCCTGCTGATGTCAGATGGAAGACTTGAATCAGAGTTGCCACCTGGTGGAAAAGTAGACCATCCAAAGGTGGCCATTTGTTTATTCATTCTGTTGGTGGTTATTTCCTGAGCATCTACTGTTTGCCAGATACTGTGCTGGGTGTTAAGGAGACAAAATGTACAAGCTAGCATCCCTACCCCCAAGACTCACAGTCACTTGTGTGCAGGGAGGCAGGTAAGAATATCAGCTTGAGAGCTGGAAAGTGCAAACAACTCAACAGTCCAACAACAGATGTATGGCTAAACAAGGTGTGGCCAATCCATGCAGTGAAATATTTTTCAGCCATAAAAGAATGAAGTACTTGCGAAACATGGTGGCTCATGCTTGTAATCCCAGTGACAGTACAAAGTTGGAAGAAGTCTACAGCCATCTCCCAGGTGCAGTAGAAGCCCAGAGGGTCCCTTACCTCAACCTGGAGGTTGGGTGGCTTCCAAAAGGAGAGGAATCTTGACTAGCATCATGAGGAACCAATGGGTGCAGGAAATGGGAGAGGGTGTGCCAAGCAGAGGGAATAGCACAAGACATAGAGGCAAAGGCGCAGAGGAGGAAAGCGTCATGCATTTAAGATCCAAGACATGGCTGGGCATGGTAGCTCACACCTGTAATCCCAGCACTTTGGGAGGCCAAGGCGGGTGGATCACGAGGTCAGGAGATCAAGACCATCCTGGCCAACATGGTAAAACCCTGTCTCTACTAAAAATGCAAAAATTAGCTGGGCGTGGTGACGAGTGCCTGTAGTCCCAGCTACTCAGGAGGCTGAGGTTGGCGAATGGCTTGAACCCAGGAGGTGGAGGTTGCAGTGAGCTAAGATTGTGCCATTGCACTCCAGCCTGGCAACAGAGTGAGACTCTGTCTCAAAAAAAAAAAAAAAAAAAAACGTACAGGACAGAGTTGGCAGGACTGCATTTGGGAAAGCAGCGGGTGAGATAAGGGTCAGGCCAGGCAGGTGTGTGTGTGACATGTCAAGGCAGTGGAGGCCATTGATGGCTTTCAACCGGACAGGAATAGACCCCCAACTTCAGTGGCATTGAGGAGGCAAGGATGGAGGCAGAGACCAGTTAGGAGGCGACTGCAGTGGCCTGGGCAGGAAATGATGGCGGAGTAAATCAGCGCCAGGCGATGACATCTCTGGGGGTAGCCTGGCTTTGCTGGACCAAGGAAAGAGAGGATTGAGAGAGGAGCCCCAAGGACCCACTGCGTTTTCCCAGGCTCCTTTGAGGAGATATTTTTCCGCATTCAGAGAATGTCCTTGTGCTTCGTGGCTGACTTCTGCAACCCCTACTCCGTGAAGTTTAGAAGTTAAGGGGCTGAGAATCTGGAGGCAGACTAGCTGGGTTCAAACCCCAACTCTACTAGCTATTAGCTATATGGCCCCAAACCAATGAACTCACCTCTCTCTGAATCTGTTTTACCTAGCTGTGAAATGGGAATGGGCATAACGAGAATACCTGGTTATAGGGTTATTGTGATGATTGAGTGCGTCTGTGCCTGGAATGGTGCATGGCACACAGTATGCGCTCAGTAAATGTTTGCTTTCATTCTTCCTGCTCAGAGCTTTCCTTACGCTCTGTGGCTTGAGACATTCAGAACAGGGCCCTCTTCATATTTGAAGCCAGTGAGACCTGAGATATAAATCACACTTGTGTACCTTCTGGGTGGCTCCTCCTCTGGCAAACAAGCCCACCCACCCCAGGCCGTGCCCTCACCTGTCAGGACCCCCATGAAGCCACACAACCTGCAGCCTCCACCTGAGGAAATTAAAAACCAAATTGGTTTTTCTCAGCGTAATCAAAAGTAACACCACAGGGCCTGACCTTTTGTTCACGAGCAGTTACATAAGCAGCATTTGCTAAAATCTCACCTTGAGCCTCAGCTCTCCTCTCCAGGGCTCCTTAGGACGCAGCCTGGTTTGGAGGTGGCATCCTGGATGCCCTCTTGTAAGCGTCGCTGTCAAGAGTCAGCAAGTGGGCGCTCGTTTCATGGAAAGTCCAGTGGGGATTGCTGACTCATCTAAACCCGACAGAGTTAGGACCCAAAAGAGATGTGGAAATCCCTAAAAATCCCAATGGCATCCAGAATGAAACCTCAGCAGCCATCCCTGGTAGAATGTCTACTACCGGAACCATTCCGTCATCCACAAACTGTCAACAGGCAACAGATCTCTGGTCTTGGAGCACTGCCATTCCAAGGCTGAGGGCCTTTATCTTCCTGAACCTCAGTTGCCTCCCCTGCTATATGGGTATAGCCAGTGGTGTGCTGCTAAGTGTTGAACAACCAATCCTCACTGCGGGGCCAGGGTGGGAGGCAGGGGGAAGGCTGATATGTGGTGTTTGCCAATTTTCTTGATGTAAATACTTAAGCTACTTACTTGATGTCCCCCATGACAGAGTCAGGGAGAGTCGGCTCTCGGGAGCCAGTGAAGCTGGGTCCTGCACACCACTGGGTATCAGTAAGTGCTTCACGGGCTGTATGAGTGCAATGGTTAATATTGAGTGTCAACTTGATTTGATTGAAGGATGCAGAGTATTGTTTCTGGGTGTGTCTGTGAGGCTGTTGCCAAAGGAGATGAACATTTGAGTCAGTGGACTGGGCGAGGCAGACCCACCCTCAATCTGGGTGAGCACCATCTGATCAGCTGCCAGCATGGCTAGAATAAAGCAGGCAGAGGAACATGGAAGGACCAGACTGGCTGAGTCTTCCAGCCTCCATCTTTCTCCCGTGCTGGATGCTTCCTGCCCTCAAACATCCGACTCCAAGTTTTTCAGCTTTTGGACTCTTGGACTTACACCAGTGGTTTGCCAGAGGCTCTTGGGCCTTTGGCCAGAGACTGAAGGCTGCCCTGTCAGCTTCCTCCTTTTGAGTCTTTGAGACTCAGACTGGCTTTCTTGCTCCTCCCTCTTCAGCTTGCTGATGGCCTGTTGCGGGGACTTTGCCTTGTGATCATGTAAGTTAGTTCTCCTAATAAACTCCCCTTCCTGTATTCATCTATCCCATTAGTTCTGTCCTTAGGACCCTGACTAATACAATGGGTGAAATGAGAAGCAGTCCGTGAAAGCCTGTGTTACCCTGTAAGGGGTGTGCAGATGGACTCCACGGAGAGCACAACACGGGGTCATAGGGAGGTCTGGAAATGAGCATAAGCCTAGCTGTAATCTCTTCTGTGTCAGGCACACAGTAGGTACCTGTAGGTATGGATGGTAGCATGGTACTTGTAGGTAGGTACTATGTACTGTGGAGACCGATTTAAGAGGCTTTTTAGTTTTGATGAATTCACAGATTTGCTCACCTCCTTGCAGTCATTTCTTTTCAAATTCAGGCTTCATGGCATCCTCCAAATGCATGCTCTTTCCCATCCGTCAGAACCTGCAAACGTAACCTAAATCTGCCCAACCTCGCTCCCTCCTACTGCCCTGTGGGATCTGGCTCTCACTTCCTCTCCATCCTCATCTGCCCCTGCGTGAGCTGGTGCTCATTCCACACCAGCCCCTCTGACCTCCTTCCACGCCAGCCCCTCTGAGCTCCTTCCACGCCAGCCCCTCTGACCTCCTTCCACGCCAGCCTCTCTGGCCTCCTTCCACGCCAGCCTCTCTGACCTCCTTCCACACCAGCCTCTCTGGCCTCATTCCACACCAGCCCCTCTGACCTCCTTGCTTTTCTTGTGGTGTGGCACACATTGCCTCCCTCAGGGCCTTTGCACATGCTGTTCCCATGGCTGGGATGCTGTTCCCCTCGTTCCCCCATCACTCAGGTCTCTGCACAGAGGTCACCTTTCAGAAAGCCTTGTCTAACACAGGAGCCCTCACCAGCACCCATTCTTCCTCCCCGGGGCCTGCTGTGTGTTTCTTTCTGCCTTCTATAGCGTACATTTGCTTGTGTGTTTCTTTATGGCCTATCCTCCCCACCGCCTCCACTGGGTGAACTCCTCATGGGAGGAATCTATCCCCTGCCTGAGGAAGGCCCTACCTCACCTCTCTTCTTTCTTGCACTTGGCCCCTCCAGTCGGACATGCTAGGTAAGCCACTTTCCAGCCTCCATTCTGGTCCTCGTTCTTCTCTCCCTCAGAGATGTGTAATTCCACGGATAAGCCTCTGGGTCTCACTCCTGCAAATAAGCACCACATGCCTCAATCCAGGGCTGGGCACGGTCGTCTCAGGCACCCTCTCCCCACTCACGTCTGTACTTTCCCAGCCAAAGCTCAGGCCTCCTCCGCTCTCCAAACTCAAGGCCCATGTCTTAGTGAAGTCTTAGTGAGGCCATGTGTCCTGTCCCCATCCTGCATTCAGACCAGCCTGTGACAACCACATCTCCATCTGCCCGCCTTCACATAAGCTCCATGGCTACACAGACCTTGTCCTGCCCAGCTCTGATTCCCAGTCTCTAGAACAGAGCCTGGCACATAGTAGGTGTGCGCTACAGATTGATGATTCTTCAGATAGCCTAGAATCGCTGGAGAGCGCCAGGATGCGTTTCTGTTGCAAAAAGAGCACAGACATGCATGGTTCGGCTCAGCTCTGTGTATCGCCGTATTTTGGAAGATCATTGTCTCTTCATTTGTAAGCACTGGCACCATGGAAGACTCTCCACTGGGTGTTTCCTGAAAGTACTGCCTTTGGCATAAGATGATACTCCTCACCCCCGTCACCTGAAGGAGTGGGAAAGGAAGGGGTGAGTTTAAGAAAGACATAAACTTGACTGAAAGAAGACAGAGTCTCAAATAGATAGCACAACCTGCCCCTTTCACAACAGCATGACTGTGACAAAGAGAAGGAAGACCTGAGTCCACTCAGTGGTGAGGGCAGCTCCCAGGTACCTCATGCAAGGAAAATGGTGAAGGCGGCATGATGGACTTGGAAGTAGTGGGTTAAGCTATGTTGATGTATCATTTGGTGGCCAGTTAGGTAACACACATGGAGACAGAAAGGGCAGAAAGGTGGTGCTGGTTTGGTTTTTTGTTTTTTGTTTTGTTTTGTTTTGTTTTGCTTTTTTCAGATGGAGTTTTGCTCTCATTGCCCAGGCTGGAGTGCAGTGGCACCATCTCGGCTCACTCCAGCCTCCACCTCCCAGGTTCAAGCGATTCTTCTGTCTCAGCCTCCCAAGTAGCTGGGATTAGAGGCATGCGCCACCACCCCTGGCTAATTTTTGTATTTTTAGTAGAGATGGAGTTTCACCATGTTGGCCAGGCTGGTCTCGAACTCCTGACCTCAGGTAATCTGCCCGCCTCAGCCTCCCAAAATGCTGGGATTACAGGCATGAGCCACCGCGCCTGGCCTATGGTGCTGTTTTCAATGTAACTGTGTTTTGTCCAAGAAGCGCTCACAGGAGACTCTAGCAGTGGGAATCTGGAAGCCATTCCAGGAGATGAGAGTCTATGAAGAGGGATTGATGTGAGGGGATTAGAAAGTGTATTGGAACCAAGAATGTTAGAAGGTTGAGTGAAGAGTTAAAGAGTTAAAAGGCGGAGTGCAGAGTTTACAATACATTGAATCAAGAAAAATGAGGGCAGTCTCATTCATTTTTATCACTAATCTCACTAAGCTTTTTTGTTCTATTCCACAAATAGAGGTTCTATAGCTTCAAGACAAAGAGTGTCAGCCCTGGAGTCAGGAAGATCCGGGTTTGAATTTTAGCTCCACCTTGGACTAGTTATGGAGCCCCAGGCAATTTACCTCTCCAAGCCTCAGTGTCCTCATGTGCAAAATGGTCACCACAGCATGTCTCCTTCATTGATCAGCTGTGAGGACTCAATAAAATGTCCTTGTGGAGTGCCTTAGTGCAACTCTTAACACTTAAAAGATGCCAGCTCTCATTTATTCATCAAAAACAAGTATGGTGCCCACGATGTGCCAAGGAATCCTTCTTGGTACTTGACAGGCACTGATTCAGTTGCCCTTTGTACACTGGGAAGAAGGGACTCCTATTTCCCCCACTTTACAGATGAGGAAACTGAGGCACGGAGAGGTTAAGAAAACTGTCTGAGTCACACAGCTTGGGAGTGCCAGAGGCAAGATTCAAGCTCACACATGACACCTCTGGGCTCCCTATTGTGCCGCTTACACAGTTTTGGGTCACCTCTTCCACGCTAAGCCTGGTACTGGAGCATCAACACCAACGGGAAAGGAGTAAAACTGTGGTGCTGTCTTTACGTTGCTTACCCTCTTAGTGGAGGGCTCACTCTCTCCTGGAGCCCATATTTACAAAGTAGAAAATAATTAAGTAGGGCAACATCCAAGCAACTTGAAAATGGCAGTCAGTAAACATCTCTTCTCCCTGAAGAAATCAATGGCCCTCGGAGGTGAGCTTTGCTTTCTCTTTTCTTTTCTTTTCTTTTTTTTTTTTTTTTTTTTTTGGAGACAGGGCCTGGCTGTTTCACTCAGGCTGGAGTGCACAGGCATGATCTTGGCTCACTGCAGCCTCTGCCTCCCGGGCTCAAGCCATCCTCCCACCTCAGCCTCCCAGGTAGCTGGGACTACAGGCATGTGCCACCACACCCGGCCAATTGTTTGTTTGTTTGGTTGGTTGGTTTTTTCATAGAAATGGGGTTTTGCCATGTTGCCCAGGCTGGTCTCAAACTCCTGAGCTCAAGCGATCTGCCTGCCTCAGCCTCCCAAAGTGCTGGGATTACAGGTATGAGCCACTGTGCCTGGCCTACTTTCTTTTTGAGGGTGAGATGATCAGAGGCCAGTAAGAAATGTGTTCGTTATTTGAAACTGCTGACATTTTTGGCATTGTTTGTTACTGCAGTATAACCTGACCTATCCTACCCTGTTTAATGCACCCTCTTAATGCTACTTTACATCTCATTTGTACAGGATGTGTTCAGAATGGATGCGCAATGAATACTTGTTGAGTTGAGGTGAACTCTATCAACTGAATTGCTTGAGGGCTGCAGAAGCTGCAATGGGTATTTTCATCTCTGCCCAGAAAGCCTTCATTTGGGACACCTGTGGGAATGACTGTTCCACTTTCATGTTAGCCAATTTTTAAAGCTTTTATTAGCTATGATAAATTATTCAAAAAGGAGGAACACTTGAAACCTCTTTAGAATGTTGACGTGGACCGACAGTAAATGAATGGAAAAGTACCTCCAGGTCCGAGGCTAACTTCCATTTAATTTTTTAGAGGACCCAGTCGACTTGTTAAAATGATCAGAAATGGGCCTGGCCAGAGCCAGCTCTTCAAAGAGGGGCTGTTATTACCTCCTAGACCATTAACTTAATCAGATCTGGTCGATGTCAATAAAACAAAATTCCTCGTGTGATGGTGGGCTCAGGATATAATTAACAAGCGGATTTTACTTTTACCCAGAAACCCCTTAAGAACTTTTTTTTTTTTTTTTTGAAAAGTAGGCTTCAACGAAATAAAAAATTTAATGTACAATTTAGTTTCATTGCTGAAATCTTACACGGTGTTTTACAGGAAGCCTTGGAGACCCCAATCAGAATTCCTCTCCTTGAGTTCATTTTTATATCTTCATGTTTTTCTAATGAAATGGTATTAGATAATAGATGTCCCCAAAGGCCATAGCAAAGTTATAAGTCTCTGACATGTTTCTCCCCCTGAATCTTGGAGATGTTGTCAGACTATCTGCATATCTAGGGAAGTACGAGTGTCATGGGGACTCAAGACTTGGATGTATTGGGAATGGAATGGCAGGTCTGTGATGAGCCAGAGACAGCAGAGATTTGGGGGCAGTGCAGGGAGCAGAATCCTAACCCAAAAGTACCCCAAGGCTGACCTAGTATGACAGATCTCCAGGTCTTTGTGATCCCAAAACCGAGAACCACACATGACTCAGCAACTCCATTCCTAGGTATACATCCACGAGAACTGAAAACGTGTGTCCACACAAACACTCGTACACGAGCGTTCACAAGCATTATTCATGAGGCCAGAAGGTGCAAATAACCCAAATATCCAACAACAGATGAATGAATAAACAAGATGTGGTCAATCCATGCAATCGAATATTTTTAAGCCATAAGAGAATGAAGTACTTGCCAGACATGGTGGCTCGTGCCTC
This sequence comes from Piliocolobus tephrosceles, assembly GCF_002776525.5. NCBI lineage: Eukaryota > Metazoa > Chordata > Mammalia > Primates > Cercopithecidae > Piliocolobus > Piliocolobus tephrosceles. The sequence continues at coordinate 207,456,461 of NC_045434.1, read as the reverse complement.
TAATGCCAGTACTTTGGGAGGCCGAGGCAGAAGGATCACTTGAGCCCAGGAGTTCGAGACTGGCCTAGGCAACATAGTGAGACCTCGTCTCTACTACAAAATATTTAAAAATTAGCTTCACCTAGTGGCACATGCCTGGGGTCCCAGCTACTCAGGAGGCTAAGGTGGGAGGATCACTTGAGCCTGGGGAAATGGGTCTGTCTCCTGAGTCCAGGGAGTCAAAACCAGGAGAAAGTGCATGCGGTTATGACTGGCTGACTGGTGCTCCCTGTCAGTTTCGTGAGGAGGGGTGGTACACACAGGTGGAGTCAGGTGTGAGGGGACAGGCAGGTGACGACACATTCCGCAGTCCAGAGAGTGGCTGGGTCCCTTCGCCGCAGGCTCTCGGGGCTCTCCTAGGACTGAGAGGGTGATTTAGGATGGCCATCCTCCATAAAACCTACACCTCCCTGGGAAGGAGCAGAGGCCTCCCTAGGTAGTGGCTGTTTATCACGCCCTGGGTTTCCTCAGGAGGGCTGTGACGGCCTGGCCTGCTCCGACACAGACTGCTGATGAATTTATGGACTTGGGGCTTCCTGGGGCTGCAAGGTCTTCGCTCAACTTTTTCTCTGCGCTGAAAAGAGCTGTCCTGGGAGCCCTTCCTCTGTCACGCCCTGCTTTTTAGAATGATCTCATCCAGGAGGCTTTCCTCGACGCTCTCCATGTGGTAGTTTTCAAAATTGGGACAATGGCCGGGCATGGTGGCTCACACCTGTAATCCCAGCACTTTGGGAGGCCAAGGCTGGTGGATCACTTGAGGCCAGGAGTTCGAGACCAGCATGGCCAACATGACGAAACCGCCTCTACTCAAAATACAAAAATTAGCCGGGTGTGGTGGTTCGGGCCTGTAGTCCCAGCTACAGGCTGAGGCAAGAGAACTGCTTGAACCTGGGAAATGGAGGTTGCAGTGAGCTGAGATCATGCCACTGTACTCTAGCCTGGGCAACAGAGCAAAACTCTGTCTCAAAAAAAAAACAAATTGGGACAATTTTGCCACCCAGGGAACATTGGGCAATACCTGGAGATGTGTCTGGTTGGAACAACCTGTATGGGGGTGTTAATAGTGAGATCTGGTCAGTGGAGACCTGGGATGCTGCTCATTGGCCTACTATGCACAGAACAGCCCCCAGATAACAGAGAAGTATCTGGTCCTGGAGGGCAACCGTCTGGGGGCTGGGAAACCTGCCACCGTTTTTCCGTGATCAGGGCTTGCTTCCCGGCACCGCCGTTCACAGACACCGTTCCAACACCGTGAGTTTACACTGGAGACTTCTTCATAGACATGGTCCCTATTTGGCCAGCTGGCCTCTTTTAAAGTTAAATGTGACGGTTAATAGGACAAGGAGCCTGGCGCATCGTGAGAACTCGGTGATGGAGCCTGTTATGCTTATCACTGCTGTCTTGCGAGGGCACTCAATGGAACGAGATGTGAACGAGGAGTGAGCAGCATTGGCTTCAGTGCTGGCCCTGTCCCCACCCCACAGAGAGGCTGAGGAAAGTCGCCCACCTCTCCGAGCCTGATTCCTTCATCACAAAGATGGAAATATTGCTTTCTGACCATCCTCCTCCCAGTGTGTTCATGAAGACACAGTTACATTGTGTATGCAAATGTGATTTAAAAGAAAAGAGAAATATATATATGATTGGCCACCATTTACTGAGGGCTCCTTGTAAGACAAATGCTGTGCTAAAGCCTCCCTTCATCTGCGCAGTGTCCTGCTGAGGAAAGTATTGGTGTCCCCATTTTACAGAGGAGGAAACTGAGGCTTTGAGAAGTGAGGCAAGTTGTCCTCAGGTACCCAGGTGGGGATTAGAGGAGGGGGAGTCAGCCCCAGTGGTAGCTGACCTGTTTCTTCACTGCTGTCTCCACGATTGGTGAGTGATCAGTGCCAGATCCGACTGTCCCTCCTGTCCCTGGTGCACGAGTTGACGCTGATGAAAGTCCAGGCATCAAGGTCCCTGGAACAGGACCAGGGAGTGAGGTGCTGAAGCTGCCATCCCCCTTCTGACCCCGGTGGCAGGAATGCCTGGCTGAGTGGGAGAGGGCCCCATGCCGATGTTGCCTCGCACCTGGAGCGAGTGCTCAGCCCCGCCCCGCGTGCCCGTGGCTCTGGCTGTCCTCCATAAATGATGCCCCAGTTCCGTCTCTCCATCAGAAATTAGGCAGAGCCATGGGTGGGCCCCATAAATCCCTCTTCCTCTGGGGATTCACTCCAGTGCTTTACAAAGGCACCTCCCGAGCCCTGCCCTCACGGCCTGGAGAGGGGGTGCCAAGGCCTCCCTTCACCTTCCCCTTCTCCACAGAGGGTTGGCACTCCACTTTGGCACTCTGGAGTCGCTGGATGCGGTCAGCAGGCAGGAGCCTTGGTGGCCTTCCTTCCAATCCATGCCTTCCTGTTCCATGTGCCAGGACATAAGGAGCCCCAAGGCAGATCCTGTCCTCCAATGAACATGGAGCATTTTATCTGAGCCCGCTCACACCCCAGAACCCAACAAGGTAAACACTGTCCCCAGTCCTCACCCAGTTTCTGTTCTTTTCCCTCTTCTCAGCCTCTTGCCTGACGTTGTGTCCCATTCCAATGCTTGCCAGCTCCTGGCCTAGCAAGCTTTGCCCCCAGGTTTAGCTCCAGGGCTCACAAATGGTTCTGTTGGACCCCTCGTGTCATCTTTAGACATGGTCGGTGCTGTCCCGCTCCACCCTTGGCTTCTGGGCAGGGGTCTTTATTGCAAGGAAGAGGGGCCAGCCCTGGAAACAAACGTAAGCAAAGTGGGGAATTAATTCAGAGGATCTGGCAGAGCTCCCCAGTCCAAAGGAAAGCTGATGAACGAGGCTTGGAAGGCTCAGGTCTTGGGCAGCCAGGATGCCAGGCAGCAGGGACCCGTGGATGGGCTGGCCGGGGCTCTGCCGCCAGGATGAATAACCTCTGGGCTTGTAAGACTTTGTGTCTCCTCACTCAAAACTCCCATGCCAGGAACAGAGGGTCTGTTGGGCTAACTCAGGCCCAGTGGAGTCAGCCAGCCTGAACCACATGAGTTGAGAGTGCAGGGGAGATCTCCCACGAAACCCAGGTGCTACTACCAGAATAGGGAGGTGGAGGCAAAATAATAGATGTCAGCATATCACCCCTGTTTACCAAGCCCTGACCCCCGATGTACCCAATCCTCAGCTTTGCAATGGAAAAAGAGGCTTCCCCACATCCAGTCTTTTTAGGAGAGACACATCAGGCTCTTTGGTTCAACTTTTGCAAATGCACAGATACAGGTAAGGAGTCAACACCACAAAGACTCTGGCAGGAAGCACAAGTTCTGAGTGGCAGATCAAGACATGAGCTGTGTTCACAGCCAGGCTAGGAATGGTGCCTCAGCTCCACGGCTCCCTCTGGGGACCCCTGGAGAAACTCCCCAGAGGGACAGCTAGGCATGATTGGTATCACATGGGTGAGGGTCTTGGTGACCAGCTTGGCATGTCAGCCCATAGCCTGCCATGTTCATTTTGTTGACATGTAATTATTTTAATTATTTCCTTTTCATGTTCAACGTGGGGCAAGCTACTTCCTCAAACTCCCTGGACCTCAGAGTCTGTAACATGGGGAGAAAACCATACTTATTGTGCAAAGTGATTGTAAAGGTTGAAGAGTATACTAGTCGGGGTATAGGGGAAGGTGCTGGAACAGAAGTCCTGGAAGGCAGTAAACAAGCTACAAGGGTGTTTTTCTCTTCTGTGAGAGTTCAAAGGAGGTGGTCCAGGGTAGCTCTGCCCCATGAGGTTGTCCAGAGACCCATATTCCTTCTGCTTTGTTGCTGTGCCTCACTCTGGGGTGTTGCTTCAGGGCCGAAGCTGAATCTCCATTCCCTTTGCAACCCACAGCAGGGGAGAGGGGAGGCAGAGGCAGATTCTTTAAATGATGTGATCTGTAAATTTACCCAGCTCTGCCACTCATTTTCCATTGGCCAGAACATGGTGCACTTAGCTACAAAGGAAGCTGGAAAAATTGAATATCTGGGCTACAAGGCCCGGTGCGGTGTCTCATGCCTATATTCCCAGCACTTTGGGAGGCCAAGGTGGACAGATAAACTGAGGTCAGGCATTCGAGACCAGCCTGATCAACATGGTAAAACCCTGTCTCTACTAAAAATACAAAAACTGGCCCAGCATGGCGACTCATGCCTGTAATCCCAGCTACTTGAGAGGCTGAGGCAGGAGGAGAATCACTTGAACCTGGGAGATGGATGTTGCAGTGAGCGGAGATTGCGCCACTGCACTCCAGCCTGGGAGACAGAGCAACACCCCATCTCAAAATAATAATCATAATCATAATCATAATAAATTAAAATCTGGCTAGATGGGTGAGAGCTGGGTCTGGGGGCAAAGGAGGTGGAGGGAATATTCCATAACTGCACTTGAAGGGGGTGTAGATGCTGGGAGGCAATTGAAGTGTTTGTCACTTGCCAGAAAATACAATTAAAGAACAACTAGCCTTAATGTGTAGTAAGGGCTCAGTGGATGGTAGAGGTTGCTTTTAGAATTCTTCCTCTTAGGGGCCAGGCACGGTGGCTCATGCCTGTAATCCCAACACTTTGGGAGGCTGAGGCGGGCAGATCACAAAGTCAAGAGATTGAGACCATTCTGGCCAACATGGTGAAACCCCATCTCTACTAAAAGTACAAAACTTAGCTGGATGTGGTTGACACTCAACTGTAGTCCCAGCTACTCAGGAGGCTGAGGCAGGAGAATTGCTTGAACCCAGGAGGCGGAGGCTGCAGTGAGCCAAGATTGCGCCACTGCACTCCAGCCTGGTGACAGAGCAAGACTCCGTCGTAAAAAAAAAAAAGAAGAAGAATTCTTAGGAGGAACAGGCAAAGCGTCTCTTGTTTCAGTGACCCTGGAGGCCAGACTATAACATAAATGTGAGGGCATGGCCTTTGATGACTTTTCTGCCAGGGCCCTGAGACCACTGGAGGAACTCCCCAGGGTTCCTCTGACCTTTAGGGAAAAGCCTGAAGCTCCTCAAGGGTGTGGCCAATCTCCCCCAGGTACTCGGACACCTCTGTTCCCTTTGTCTCAGCATCTGATGCCAGCTCTTTATGGTTCCATCACCCCAGAGGAGCACCTAGGCATGATTGGCACTGCCTGGGAGGCGTCTTGGTGACCAGCTTGGCATGTCAGTTCATGGCCTGCCATGTTCATTTTTTTGACATTCAGTTATATTTCTTATTTTATCATCTGTCAGACCAGCTTCCTGACAAGACACTGAATTATGCTTGAAGCCAGTCATCCCCTGCAGACACCTTCTCATTTGGGCTTTCTCAGCCAGCTGGCTCTCAGAGAACACCAATGAGGGGTTGATTGGCAGGAGAGACCCTGGGAGTCCAAGGGTATATGCAGACAGGCACTATCTTCCATTTTCTTCACTGTTGTCTGCTCCCATTCAGAAACACACCAGGCTTCTTATTAAGGAATTTGGATACATTTAATTATTCATTGATCTGTGCAGAATCTAACACACTCCCAACCTAACCACTACCATCGCTGTCTAATCTTGAGCTACTGTCAGGGAGTAGCTTGAGAGGGGCTTATTGGCACCCTCCGCTCCAAGGTTTGGAGCCACTGGGCTGGGATGTGGCAGAACCGAGTTTGAATCCAGATAGTCTGGGGAGCATTTGTACCCACAGCCACTCTACAGGGGCATGTGGAATATATAAACTCATCAACTATCTCACTCTTGTTCTCACGTGCCCACCTATCTTGAAGAGGCCAGAAAGCTGGAGCTTTGTGTCAGGACTCCCTTGCAGCTAGGGATCTGCATGGATCCATGTTTGGCCAACAGAGATTGAGATGGTTGGCAGGAGGTAGAGGCCACTTCTGCTGGCCAGCATGTTGCTGAGGCACTTGGTTTCTCTGTGGCCATTTCAGCAGCATCCCTATGCCATATGGGGTTTGAGAAGTGGGCCCAGCACATCTATTTTGCTGGTGCAGATCCGGGCAGGCACAACATGGTTTCGGGACAACCAGCAGCAGGGTGCAGTTTCCGGACTGTGGCAGAGGACAATTGGTTCTGGGGCTGCCTGGGTCTGATTCCTGGAAGAGGCAGCAGCCACCTCAGGGGCCCAGTTCAGCAGTGTGACTTGCAAGTCATTCTGGAAAGGTCTGGTATTTTCAGCTCTTCCTACAATTCCATAAACCACTTAATATCCTGTAATATAAGGATATACTTGCTTGAAGTAGCCAGAATAGAGTCTGTTCTCTGAACCGACTCTGGTCAACATGATGCTAAGCCAAAATATTTTTATTATTGATAAAACTAATCTTGGGGGCCGTGCATGGTGGCTCACACCTGTAATCCCAGCACTTTGGGAGGCCAAAGCAAGAGGATTGCTTGAGCCCAGGAATTTGAGAATGGCTTGGGCAACATAAGACTCTGTCTTTACAAGTCCAAAAAGAATTGGTCAGGCATGGTGGTGTGCACCTGTGGTCCCAGCTACTCAGAAGGCTGAGACAGTAGGATCGCCTTATCCCAGATGGTTGAGGCTGCAATGAGCCATCATCATGCCACTGCACTCCAGTCTGGGTGACAGAGTGAGACCCTGTCTCAATTTTTAAAATATCTGAATATTTGGGAAGGTAGTATATATCTGTGGGCAAATCGGCCCCCAAATTAGACCTATTTCGCCACCCAGACACAGGTAACCCTGGCCTGAAGCAGCTTCCACTCCCTCAGGGACAGAGCCTGCCCCTCAACTACAAAAGTCTGTGGAGGAGCAGAGCAGATCATAAGCCTTCTGTGGGCAGCTCACTCCCAAGACAAGGCAGCGAGAAAGGACTGGCTCCATGTGCTCAGTTCTTTAGCCTGTACCTGCCAGGCAAATAAACCATCCCACCTGGGGTGGCAGTGAATGAGAAGATGATGCGTAGAATTGGCTCCAAGTGCCAGTTTCCAACACTGAGAGTCTGTGAGCCTGTGAATAGACATTGTGAGCATGAAATTGCTGTGTGAAAGCAAAGATGGTGTATGTTCTAGACCATGTGACTCTGGGTACAATAAACAGAGTAAAAGTTTCCTTTGTGCAACTCTCAGGGCCAGGAGACATTGTTCCAGATTAAAGAGGTTTCTTTTTTTTTTCTTTTTTGAGATGGCATCTCACTCTGTCACCCTAGGCTGGAGTGCAGTGGTATGATCTCACCTCACTGCAACCTCCGCCTCCTGGGTTCAAGCGATTCTCCTACCTCAGCCCCCTGAGTAGCTGGGATTACAGGCACATGCCACCATGGTCAGCTAATTTTTTTGTTTTTTTAGTAAAGACGGGGTCTCACCATGTTGGCCGGGCTGGTCTCAAACTCCTGACCTCAAGTGATCCACCCACCTTGGCCTCCCAAAGTGCTGGGATCACAGGCGTGAGCCACTGCACCTGGCCAAGGTTTCTAAATAATGGATGCTTTGCCTCTTTCAGAGATAACATCTCTCAAAGTCTTAGACTCTGGGGGATGTCCATCTGAGATGTATTATTACAAAAAGAAATTATAATACATTACTTGAGATATTTTGGGCCACAGATAACAGAATACCCAACAGAGTCTTAAACAATAAATAAATCTCATTTCTTACAGAACAAAAAGTCTTAAGTTCTCAGAGTTGGTTTAGGGCTCAGCAGTGTCATCAAGGGCTGACACTCATTCTGTATTTCCTCCCCTGAATCCTAGCACATTGGAGAAGCCTTCTCTCGTGATCATAAAACAGCTGCCACAGCTCCGAGCATCACGTCATAAACCCATTTTCAAAGCAGAAAGGAAGGAGTGGTGGTAAAACAACAACAACAACAAAAATAGTTTCTAGTCATGTGACTCTCTGCTTTATCACAGAGGAGAATCTTTCTCAGAAATTCCTGAGCTAACTCACCCTTACATTTCACTGACCTGAACAGGGCCCCATTTCTATTCCTAGATAAACCACTGGCAAGAAGGAATGGGATGATGAGTGCCAAGTTTGGCCAGTCTTGGGGCTGAGCACATTACCTCCCAAACAAAATCAGAGTCTGGCGGCACAGAATAAGCAGAGTGGGTGTTGGGCTGTGAGGTGGTCATCAGTGCTGTGTGATGCAAAGGTGTCTGGAGAGGCGGGTGAGGTGAGGGGCAGGCAGCCATTTGTCAGGAGCCAAATGCCTAGACAGCTGTTCTTTCTGAATTCTTCTCTCCCTCTGTGACTTTGCTCTTCCTCCCTCACCATCAGGCTGCCAAGTATCACTTCCTGCTCACACCTATGTGCCGACTGGTACCAACATCGCTTCCTGCTTTTGATTTTTTCCTTTAACTGGATGTGAATGTAGAAACTTGCAAGGGGGCGGGGGAGTGCACTGATTGGACTCTGACGGTGTGTTATTGAATTCCAAGTGCCCTATTCTGAGAGTATTTCTGACTACAGTTTTTCCCAGAGCTGGCTAGAGCCAGATTCCTATTTGGTTTGATTTTTTTTAAATCTCTGGTAGGTGGAATAAGCTTTATTGGAGTAACCTAGCCTTGGAGGGCTAGGGTGTGAAGTCAGCATGTACAGTGCTGGCCGTGTGGATAGTAGGCATTGCTGCATGCCTGTAGACTCTGGAGATGGCAGTGGCTGGGAGGCGTGCAGTCTGATGTCACGCCATCACAGGACACAATGCTGGTGGGTCTATAAGCCAGGTCCCTTCCACCAGGGGCATTTCCACCACCATGAACTCTGACAAGGATTGTGAAAAACATAACACGGGTACGGTAACGGACTAGATCAGGATTTCTCAACCTCAGAACTGTTGACATTTGGGGCTGGATACTCTTTGTTTTCGGGGGGCTGTCTTGTGCATCGTAGGTGCATTATAGAGGTTTAGCAGGATTCCTGGCCCCTACCCTACTAGACCCCACTAGCCACCACCGCCTTCTCCGGTAATAATAATGTCCCTAGACATTAATTATCAATGATAATCATTAATCATTACTGATCAATATTTGTGATTATTAATCAGCCCCATTTGAGAACTTTTGGGTTGAAGAATCATGGATTGGGGAGGCTGAGGTACCTTAGAGGGCAGGACCTTCCCTGAACACCTTTCCTAAGGCAGCACCGCACCCCCGTCACTTCATCTCTCTCCAACCCCGTACCTTGCTTTCTTTTCTTCAGAGCTCTTATCGCCCACTGGATTTCTCTTATTTCGTTTATTTGATTGTCTATTGGCTCACTTTCTGCTCAGGGGCCTGGACCAGATCTGCCTTCCTCATTGTGGCATCCTCAGCCTCCAGCCATTGTCTGGCACGGCGTGGGGTTTAGCAAATGTCAGCAGAATGAATGAATCTCAAAGTTCCACCAGAGGTTCCCAAAACGAGTACTTTCATGAGTGCCCACTCTGCTCTAGACACTCTGATGGACACAGCCCCCCGCTCAACCCCACATTAGCTCGTTTAGTCTTGCAAATAAGGAAACTGAGGCACAGAAAAGTCCAATACCAAATCGCTAACAAATGATAGAGGCAGGATGTGAACTCAGGCCGGCTGGATTCCAAGGTGTGGCTTGTTGGGGATACCAGGCTGCTTTCCCAAGGACATGTGGGTGGCCTAGAGGAGCTGCCTCCAGACCTCTGACTTGGGGCATCCTGCAAGAAAGCCGAGTCATGAGAAAACCAGCCTCCCAGGGTGGGGACAGGCCAGGTCCAGCTGTAGCCTGCCAGCCCAAATGGGCCAGGAAGTCAGTGCTCTGGGCCTGGCACCGCCTGGAGCACCATGGCCAGCTTGTCCTTCTGAGGGCATAGGACATCCAAGGCCCTAGAGAACTTCCGTGTTTTCAGATTTGGAGATTTGTGGACCAACTGCTCTGTAGTGACCTCCAAAATGTTTCTTTGTCTTTGCAAAAGGAAACCGCAATCCAAATCTTTCAACTATTTCCCCCCTCAAAGCAACATGAGAAATGTGGTCCACGGGAATTCCTCGCCCTCCCCCAACCCACAGCACAATTGTCAGAAAACTCTGAGATGAAACAGGATTTTTGTGGTGTTTTTTTTCTTCCCCACCCCATCCCCTCACAGTAATTAGCACGTCAGCTTTCTCTTGTGATATTTATGTGTTTATATAACACAGTTCATTGTTCCCAAATGTTAGTCAACTCCAACTATAAATCAAGCCCCAAATCTTGAATCTCATTCAAACTCACAAGTTGATGCTACACAAATAAATCATAAGAGGGTGGGAATGTTATAAAACTAGGGAAACTATTCAGACAAACACTGTAAATACAGCTCTTGCAACTACTTAGTACATTAAAACAATTAGATGCCTTGTGCAACATCGAGTAGTAGATTAGTATTTTAAATGAAGCCATTTGAAAATTTGTTTGATGAAGAATCATTAATATTTTTAGTGCTTTACAGTTTGCAGAGATTTTTTGCACATTGTTTCATTTACTGTCTTACAACCTTCTTTTTATGTAGGGAAGCAAGCTATTTTACTAAATTCTATCAATTCTAAGGCACGCGTTGTTCCCATTTTTTGGTCTCTGAAACAAGAATGCATCTTCATATTAAAGACATGGTAGTTTAATTGGCAGCTTTGTTTTCTTAGTGATACATAAAATAATAGTGCATGTTATAAATGATGGTTTCCTGGATTTAATGAAATGCATATTATGATGATCCCTGTTCCACAGGGGAGATGACTAACCCTGAGATGTTACAGACTTGGCCCAAGGTCATGCAGTGAGTAAATGGAAGAATGAAAACTTGAACCTAAGAAGGGCAAGGTCTTCAAAGGGCTTCTAAGTACCCTAAGGATGGACCTGAGCTGCCCTCTACAGATGGTGATGCCAATAACTGAAGAACTTTTGCTTTTCTGGAAAGAGGACGTAAGTTTGGAGCCAGAGCAAAACTGTTTAAGATGTCAGAAGGGACACTGAAAGTTGTCACATCTTCCTTCCCCACCTTTCCCTTGAAATGTTCAGCACCTCCTTAGAATATTGAGGTAGCATTGCTTTGAAGGGTGTCCCAGGATTAGTCTCTTCTGGCAGGCCAGCACTCTGTGACTACCTTGAGCAAATTTGATGACACCCTGCCTCCAGATGGACTCAGTCCCACACTGTGACACAGGGCTCACAGAGAGGAGCTCAGACTACATTTCAACCCCTTCACTCCTTAGCTGGTCTCCTTGTACAGTGCACATCTTGGGCAACTGTACACAGCATCTGTATGCACAGGGCACCCACGTGTCTCCAACTTTTCTTCAGTGGAGGGGCAGTGGAACAAGCATTCCTGACACAGAGAAGGAAGATGTAGACAAATTCAGGATTATCTTTTTATCCCGGATCACATTCATTATTTAAGCCTGGTGGGAATTTTTTGTTGCGTTTTGAAACAGGATCTTGCTCTGTCATCCAGGCTGGAATGCAGTGGTGTGATCATGGCTTACTGCAACCTCAAACTCTTAGGCCCAAGCAATCTTCCTGCTTCAGCCTCTTGCATAGTTAGGACTACAGTCGCATGCCACCATGCCCAGCTAACTTTTTAAATTTTTTGTAGAGATGAGGTCTCGCTGTGTTGCCAGACTGGTCTCAAATCCTGGTCTCAAGGGATCTCCTGCCTCAGCCTCCCAATGCATTGGGATTGGAGGCGTGAGCCACCATGCCCAGACTTAAACTTGATTTGTCTTCTGATGAAGTTTTACCCTGTGAAAACTTTGACCAAGCTTGGCTGTCAGAAAAGAAGTAGAATCCTTGAAGAAACTCATAGCCTTAAGAAATTCAGTCTTAATTTTAATGGTCTTTCTGGGCCTGTTTCTGAAGACACGCCCTATTAGCTAACCCAGCCAACCATTTGCATTAGCTTTCTGGTTTGAAGTACTACTTGGTCAGGTAGAAAGAGCTTGTACTTGGAGTTTATTCACAGTTGGGTTCAGATTTGGATCTCCGTTTCTTTCCAGCTGCTCCCTCTGAAAAAGTGCTAAATGTCTCAAAACCTCAGTCTCTTCATCAATCCACCATTCATGGGTATGGTGGATTAAAGATGACCACAGGTTCTTTGCTACTCTTTTCTACTTGAGAGGTAAAATCTAATCTGCCTTTTCTTGAATCTGGATTAGTGATTTGATTGAGTAATACAATGCAACAGAAGTGCATTTGGGGGCCTCTGAAGCTAGGTCACATACAAAGCCTTGCGGTTTCCACCTGAACTTCTCGGAACTCGGCTGCCATGTTGTGAGGTGACCTAAGCCACCCTGTGGAGAGGTCTCCATGGAGAGGAACTAAGGTTTGAGACTGATAGCCTTAGCTGAGCTTCCAGCTGAAGCCAGCATCGACTCGCCAGCCATGTGAGTGAGTCATCCTGGAAGTGGATCTTCTGGCTCCCATTTGAGCCCCCTCGGTTAATGCCATGTGGAGCAGAGTCAAACTGTCCTCACCCACCGCTGCCTGAATGGCAGAGTTGTGAGCAAAATAAATGACAGTTGTTATTTTACGAGTAATAGAAGAGACAGCCCTCCACCCTGGGTCTATTCACACTCTTTTATAACCATGGGAAGTTGTCAGCATCAAATTCAAGGAAATTTCCTTTAGTAGCCATTTTGGAATGTATTTCCATATGCTCTAGAATGGCTTGTCATGCAACCATGGATACATGGAATGCTGGAGATGAAAATAATGCCTCATTCAGGGGTCGTGTTGAGAATTAAACAAGTCAGAGGATGTAAAGCATTTGGGTTGCTGTCCAGTGCACAGTGGGCACCCAGTGATCCATACAAGTAGGCAGCAGGTGATCTGCTAAGCACTAATTGTTCTGTCCTGCTAGGATGAGCTTACTCATCCCCCAGGGTGATACCCAGGCCAGGGTATCACCATAACCTGGAGGGTATTAGACCTCACCTTGCATCTGCCAATGGGTGATGCCGGCATCGTCAGCCATTGTGGAGCACATTTGATTTCAGGTGAAAATCATTAGACCCTCTACCCTGATGTCCACTAAGGGAAGTGTCCTTGGATTTGAAGCCGGCAACTTCCCTTGGTCACAACTGAGTATGAATATGACACATGGTCAGAGACTCAATCTTCTTTTTTATCATTATTACTTTTTTGAGATGGACTGTCACTCTGTCGTCCAGGCTGGAGTGCAGTGGCACCATATCAACTCACTGCAACCTCCGCCCCCCAGGTTCAAGTGATTCTCCTGCCTCAGCCTCCCAGCTAGCTCCCACACCACCACGCACAGCTAATTTTTGTATTTTTAGTAGAGACGGGGTTTCACCATGTTGGTCAGGCTGGTCTCGAACTCCTGAGCTCATGACGCCCCACCTCAGCCTACCAAAGTGCTGGGATTACAGGCATAAGCCACTGCGCCTGGCCAAAGGCTGCATCTTTTATTGGTCCCTGCTGCCAGTCTCTGCCCGGTGCTCTGACCACAGACAAACAGGAGACTGGCCTTGCAGTCAAGAATGAGAATCCTTTGAAAACCCAGCAAGAGCTCCTACCCCACCCTGTTCCAGAGCAGGCACCACGTACCCATGGAGCACACCGAGGCTTCCTTGGGCTGCTGGTGCTTGTTACTCCTGAAATGACCCCAAGCAGGACTCCAGCCCAGCAAGGAGTGATGGAAGACATTAGGGGCATTTGTGACTGTGGGAAGTTGTCAGCATCAAATTCAAGGAAAGTTCCCTTAGTGGACATTTTGGAATGTATTTCTATATGTTCTAGAATGGTTTGGCATGCAGCCGTGGATACATGGAATGCTGGAGATGAAAATAATACCTCATTCGGGGTCATGTTGAGAATCAAACAAGACAGAGGATGTAAAGCATTTGGGTTGCTGTCCAGTGCACAGTGGGTACCCAGTGGAAGGCATTGAGCAGACTTCCACTCACAGCAGGACCTGATCGGGGCTCTAATCAGAGCCTGGGCTTTCAGCTTCCTCTCTCACGCTTTTACCAAGGGGCCAGGGACTGACAAGGGTGTGACCTGCTTAGATATTTCCCTGTGCAGCAATAAGATCACAAAATCAGGGTCTATGCAGGTCACTGAGAAAGGGATCACAGGATACAGGGAAATGCTGCAATCGTGGGTAATGGAGCTCCCATCCTTCTTTGTGAGGTCAATGGAAGGGAAGTCAGGAAATGTGCCCCTTCTGGGTGCTAGGTGTTCCCTGAAGCATTCATCCGGTGTCGTTGGCAGTCATCTGATCCCCCCAAGAGTGCTGAGTAGGTTAAAGAGACACTAGACGTAAGTGCTTGGCCCAGCTTCCAGTGCAGTGTCACCTGTGAACAATATTCTCGATAATACCGTTAATGATAATCTTCTAACAACCCTCTGAAATCCGTCCCGTTCTGTCTATTGTGGCAGAAAACTGGAAGCCCAGCAAGTTCAGCGTTGATTATGACAGATCTGGGCAGGATGTCATTGCATGTGGGGAGGAAGCTACAGAATCATTGTCTGAATGTCAGAGAAATTAGAGCCATTTTAGAAATGGTGCTGGAATTCAATCAAATGAGTCTGGAAACAAACCAGTCTCCCCCTTTCCCAGGTGCCCACAAACCTGGGAACTTACAGAGGGCTTCCAAGCAGATGGCAGAGCCCATGCTGTGCCACCCAGGGCCACTGCGTTGCCTTGCAGAGGCTGAGGAGCTCTGCCCAGCTCCACATCCACATCAGGCAGTGATAAGGCAACAAACAGCCAGTCATTTTTGGCATCATCTTTCTGGGTTCTGGGCAGATAAAGGAGATCCATCACTTCTCCATCTCTAAGGTAGCAACTTCCAGCCTCAAGGCAACTGAACCCCGAGTACACACAACCTGGAGCACCTGCCCTTCTGGGAAATGCCCTTGGTGATATTTCTCATTCCAAGCCAGGCACCTTTGCAAGGCTGACATTGTAGGAGGCCCGGAGCCTACTGGAATGCCAGCTTCTGTTGGGGTTTGAGGAGAGGACAAGAGGAGGGTAGGATGGCTTAAGTGATCTGTGTTCTGCTTTCCTTCACCTCTACTTTCAGAACCTACTATGTGTCAGGCACATAGTAGCAATCTACTAGATATCCACTGCAACGTAACAAATCACTACAAACTTGGTGGCCTCCAGCAATATACATTTATTATTTCTCAGTTTATGTCCAGGAGTCCAGGAATGCTTCGGTGGCTCCTCTGCTCAGAGTCTCACAAGGCTGCAATCCTTGTGAGCTTGGCTAGGCTGTGTTCTCATCTGGAGACTCTACTGGGGAACAATCCACTTCTATGCTTCCTCAGGTTGTGGTCAGAATTCATTTCCTTGTGGCAATAGGAGCAGGGGCTCTGCCATTTTGTTGATTGTCACCTGGAGACCACCCTCAGCTTCTAGAGGCTTCCCATGGTTCTTTGCCTTCAGGGCTTCCTCAACATGGCTGTGGACTTCATGGCACCAGCAAGGAGAATCTCATTAGGGTATACAAGCAAGAGGGAGTCATAGATGATAGAAAGGTAAATAGATAGATATATTAACAGATATAGATGCAAATATATCTAGACATATGTACATATAGAGATAGATGATAGACATAGTGATAAATTGATAGACCCATACATATCTAGATAGATAAATATAGACAGATGATACAATTAATAAATACATACATATATTTATCTAAATAGATAGAGATGGATGGATAGATGGATGGATGGATGGATAGATGGATGGATAGATAGATAGATAGATAGATAGATAGATAGATAGATAGATAGAT
>NC_045434.1:207360104-207440712 GCF_002776525.5 Piliocolobus tephrosceles | reverse complement strand
GATAGATAGATAGATAGATAGATAGATAGATAGATAGATAGATAGATGGTCCTAGCCACACTCAAAGGTAGAAGAAGGTAGAAGATTCTATAGGGTGTAACACTAGGGGGCAGAGATCAAGAGAATTCTGCCTATGGCCAGTAACTTGAGAGTTTAGTAGTATCATCTCCATTTTCTAGAAGGGAAACTGAGGTTTAGAGAGATAACTCACCCAAGCTCCAACAGTGGCGATTGGCCAAGCTGGAGTTCAGACCACGCCCTCTTGCCTCTCAATGGGTACTGCTTTGATGTCATTGTGACAATCCTTCCTTCAGTGCTCTGAGTAATGCTAATTACCTACACACTGATGTGGACTGTTGAGGCAAAACATCCAGTACTTTCTCTAGGAAACATTCTTTGTGCTCATAATGTACTGTGCAGCATATATCTTGGCGACCCCCCACCAAATATGAGCTCCAAGAAGGCAAGGGTTGCATCCATCTTGTTCATGGCCACATCTAAGACCCCAAACAGGTTCCTGGCTCATAGTGTGTACTCTGTAAATAGTCACTCAGTCATTCAACAAATGCTTGTTGAGCTGGACTACATACTGCAGATGAAAGATAATCAAGACATAGCTCTGCCTTCCCACTCCCCTCCCTATCTAGCATAGCAGAAACATAAAATAAACCACAAGATAGCGTAATATGGCACCAACATTACTATGGCCACCTTCTCAGGGTTATTCATTCTTATGTCACCAGAGCCTAAAACAATAGCTGCCACATAGCAGGTGCTCAATAATGTTTGCAGATCATTTGTATGCCTCGCTCTCTTCTCTCTGCATATGGTAGAAAATTTAGAAGTCAAATGAGGTTAACTGGTAAGGAGAATCTAGAGAAAATTAAAAGTACATATAACGGCCTCTCAGCCTGGCTTCCGAAGTCTCTGACCCATCCTACAATCCTGGCACCTCCCTTTTTGAGCAGAGCTTTGCATTTCTAAATAGAAAAAAAAAAAAAAAGTCTGTAATTATTAAAATTGTGTATATAGGAGAATTTAGCCTTTCACTTGAGGTATCCTAATGACACTTTAACAACTACTAGGGAAGATAATAGGATTTAGAGCAATTACACAGCCCGTCAAATACCAAAGATGAGTGATTCAGATTCATGCTCAGAGCTGGAACAATTCTCAGCAGTTTTGCTCATGCACAGCTGTTTCATTTAAAGTATTTTGGCAGAAAATTGCAAAGTGGGCCATGTTGGCCATCCCTGCTTTGGAAACTTAACTCCTTGCATACCTAACATCATCCTTCTCCTCCCCCTCTTATTCCCCCACCCCACAACCTCACCTTAATTGCTGCTTGGCAAACTCTTTGAGTGACATGTTTGCAAGTTAAAAATTGACCCTGGAGTTGAAAATGCTGGACATTTTGTTGCCCCTTAGTCCACTGGAAGACTTTCTGTCTTGTTCTATCATTCACCACTATGTAACCAGTCCCATGTGTATTGTGAGTGTATATCCATCAAGGTCCTGGCTGAAAACAGATGGCCCACTCAAACTGGGTGATCTGAGAAGAGTTCAATGGGAGACCTGTTGACAAGTGTTCAGTGTGAATTTAAGGAAACCCACTGGAATAGTGCATTACCCAGGGGGGTGCCACAGCAGGGAGGTGATACCACCTCTAGTTCTTCAGGGACAAGGGTCACAAAGCAGTTAACAGAATTTGGAGAGTGTGCCTGCATGGAAGTGGGGACAGCCCGGCAGGAGCTGCAGCTTTGAGTTTGAGGCATGAGGCCAACCCCAGCAACAGCACGGGTTGTTGGAAATGCAAAGGCAGGCTGCACCCTCCAGGCTCCTCCTGGTGTCTCCCATTGGCCAAACCCAAATGAAGGTCAAAGGTCATTGTGGGGAAGGAGCAGACCTCGGATGCATTCCTTGCAGATTAGCCTCCCAGAACTTTGAGAAGGGTTGAGGGAGGATGTTGAGAGTCAAACTGAAGAGGCCAGGCATGGTGGCTCACGCTTGTAACCCCAGCACTTTGGGAGGCCGAGGCAGGTGGATCACTTGAGGTCAGGAGTTCAAGACCAGCCTAGCCAACATGGTGAAAGCCTGTCTCTACTAACAATACAAAAATTAGCCGGGCATAGTGGCAGGCACCTGTAATCCCAGCTACCTGGGAGGCTGAGGCAGGACAATCGCTTGAATCTGGGAGGCAGAGGCTGCAGTGAGCCGAGATCATGCCATTGTTCTCCACCCTGGGCAAACAAGAGCAAAACTCTGTCTAAAAAAAAAAAAAAAAGGAAGATACTCAGTACCAAGAAGGTCCCAGAAAGTCGACATGTTTTCTGCCCTCAAGAAATGAACCTCCAGCTTACAGCTTAAGACAAAAACCTTGCAAGCAACTAGTGATGGGCTAACTTGGTGCCAGTATAGAAGGACTTGTTCAATTTACCTTAAATCATTGAGAGTCCCTTGTCAGGTGGCCTGACAGGATCCCAGAAAAAGCCAAATCCTCGAGCTTCAAGAAGAGCTGGAGCTAACTCTCTATGATAGTTAATTTACGTGACAGCTTGGCTGGGCTGTGGGACCCAGTTGTTCCATCAAACATGAGTTCAGATGTTGCTGGGAAGGTATTTTTTTGATGGAATTAATGTCCCAAATCAGCTGGCTTTAAGTCAAGGTGAGGACCCCTGTTCTTATGGGTGGGCCTCCTCCAACCAGTGGGCAGCCTTACCAATAAAAACTGGTTTTCCCAAAAATCGAAGAAATCCTGCCTCAAGACTGTAACATGGAAATCTTACCTGAGTTTCCAGCCTGCCAAAGTGCTCTACAGATCTCACACCCAAGACTGCAGCTCCAAATCCTGCCTGCATTTCCAGCCTGCCCTTCACACTTTAGACTTGCCAGTCCCCACCATCATGTGAGCCAATTCCTTTGGAAAAAAAAAATCTTTTTATTTTTTTGGAGGAGGAGTCTCACTCTGTTGCCCAGGCTGGAGTGCAGTGGTACCGTATCGACTCATTGCAACCTCTGTCTCCATCTCCTGGGTTCAAGCAATTCTCCTGCCTCAGCCTCCTGCGTAGCTGGGATTACAGGTGCCCACCACAACACCCGGCTAATTTTTAAATATTTTTAGTAGAGGCAGGGTTTCACCATGTTGGCCAGGCTGGTCTTGAACTCCTGACTTCAGTTGATCCACCTGCCTCAGCCTCCCAAAGTGCTAGGATGTAGGCATGAGCCACCACGCCCAGCGCCCAAAAAATTCTATTTTAGATATATATAGTCCACTGTCACCTCTGTCTAATCCAGTGATACTCCAACTTTAATGTGCTCAGGAATCACCTGGAGAATTTGTGAATTTATGAAAACAGTTTCCTGGGGCCCCTTCCCAGATATGCAGATTCAGTAGGAGTGGCAGGGCCCATCAACTCACTTCCTGTGACGTTCACACAGAGGGGCTGGTGCTGCTGATCCAAGATCACTGTTAGAGCAATGCTGGATCATCTGTTCAGCCTACTCTCCCTAACTGTTTCCCCTCAGAGGCTTCAGGGCTTTTGAGGGTTACTTAGCCAAGTCATTGCCTCTGCTTCTGGAACCATCTGCCAATTTCAAGTGCCACATCATCTGGGTATCACGAGAGCCCATCTCCATCTGCCAGCCTGGAAGCAGCCATGGCAAATGGGCTGTGTCCCACTGCCCCCCATTGGTGCCACAGTTGGGTTTGTTCTCACAGCTGCAAACCCACGTGCTAGGCTACAACTTCCTGAACGAAGCTGGAGCATGCAGAACAAACTGCATGGAATGTCACATGGGGTTTTCCACTCTCGCCCACAGTGAGTTGGCAATGCCTGGCCACGTGTGCTCTGTGGTCTTTGAACTTGATCTTGGAGGATAGAACTTCAAAAGGAAGATGAAGTCCCCAGCAAGGGAGGTATTTCTGTCTTGAGCAAAAGGTAAAGGTAGAAGGTGCAGGTTAGGTACTGGGAATAGTCACGGTTTGGTTTGAATGGAGTAGAAGATTCCAGAGGAGGAGCAGTGGGGCACAGTGGGGAGTGAAGGGGGCCCTGGAAGTCTGATACAAGGAAGCGATAGCCCAAGATGGCCAGGAGAGAAGAACCAAGGGGCAGGGTGAGCAAAAGATGAATAAGGGCTCTGACGACATGATGGCACTGAGGATGGCGAGGGCTGGATGCAGCAGGACTGTGGTCTGTTCCATGATGGATTGTTGGGAGAAATGGGAGTATGCGAGGAATGAAAAAGAGGCAACATTCTGATTCTGAGCCTGGATGCCTGAAAAATAGAAGTCTCAGAGATCAAAATAGTAGATGCTGGAAGAAAAATTGATGGGGGAAGAAGTGAGCTTGAAAGGATCCTTAGAAGTCACTGTTATGGGCTTAGTTGCATCCTCTTAAAATTCATATAATGAAGCCCTAACCCTCCCAGGCCTCAGAATGTGACTGAATATGGAGAAGGTGTCTTTCAAGAGGTAACTACCACCTGTAATCCCAGCACTTTGGAAAGCCAAGGCGGACGGATCACTTGACGTCAGGAGTTTGAGACCAGCCTAGCCAGCATGGTGAAACCCTGTCTCTACTAAAAATACAAAACAAATTAGCCAGGTGTGGTGGCAGGCACCTGTAGTCCCAGCTACTTGGGAGGCTGAGGCAGGAGAATCGCTTGAACCCAGGAGGTGGCGGTTGCAGTGAGCGGAGATAGCTCCACTGCACTCCAGCCTGGGTGAGTGAGACTCCGCCTCCGAAAGAAAAAACGAAAAAGAGACAATTACAGTCAAATGAGGTAACCAGGGTGGGCCCTAATCCAATACAACTGCTGTCCTTATAAGAGGAGGGGATTTGGACACAGATACACCCAGAGGGACGACCAGAGGAGGTTGCAGGGAGAAGACAGCCGTCTACAAGCCACAGAGAGAGGCCTCAGGAGAAACGACCCCTGCTAACACCTTGATCTCAGACTTCCAGCCTCCAGAATTGTGAGAAAGTAAATTTCTATTGTTTAAGCCCCCCAGTCAATCCTGGAAAGCTGGTACTACTGTCACCCGCTGAGTCT
Organism: Piliocolobus tephrosceles; assembly: GCF_002776525.5. NCBI lineage: Eukaryota > Metazoa > Chordata > Mammalia > Primates > Cercopithecidae > Piliocolobus > Piliocolobus tephrosceles. The sequence continues at coordinate 207,435,660 of NC_045434.1, read as the reverse complement.
CTCTGTTTAACAGATGGGAACATTGAGGCTCATGGAGGCAAGTGGCTCACTCCAAGGAGCAGAGTCCCGTCTGCCCTCAGTAGAGCTCCTGGCTCCAGACACGTGATGGTTTTCTTACCAAACCACACTGCCTCTTGCACTGTGAAATATTGACCGTCTTCCTGTCTGTAGATTTGTTTGTTCAAACAACGTGCTGCTACTAAAGCAAGCCTCTGTTTGGTGTTTTTTGGTTTTTGTTTTTTGTTTTTTGTTTTTTTTTTTTTTTTGATTAATGATTTTTCTCCTGGAGTTTCCTGGTTCTCCACCTCCACAACAGCCACCCGTCTTGCCTCTTTACATTTCTGGTCCTGATGGCCAAGCCCAGGAAAACAAAGCTTTTCATCCCAGCCAGGTGACTTGGGGGGTCGGGGGGGGCACGTCACCTGTGACCCTGGGAGGTGAGATGCCAGGGGAACATTCAGGCAGAGAATTTCAGGAGATACCTGGGAGAACAGGGCAGGGAAAGAGGCTGGACTGGAGATACTGATTCAGGTCATGTGTGAATGGAAGCATTGCAAGGATATGAAATCAGGGAGACAAAAGCAGGAGAGAGGAAGTAGAGCGAAGACGACCTTGTCTTCACCAAGGTTCTTTGGGTCTTTGGGTTTCAAGCAAGAGAATCTACCTCAGGGTTGCTTACATGGTGAAGGAGGATTTCTTGGGAAGACACTGGAATTTCACAGAATGCAAAGAAAAGCTGGGTGTTCAGGCGTGGGGAGGGAATCGGAGTCTGGGGAGCCGCCCCTTCCTCAGCCCCTCCCTCCTGGGCTGCTTGGCTTTCTGTCCTTGTGCAGTCATTCAGATGTCTATGCACAAAACAGAAAACTGACTCACCTTGCCCACACAACGAGAAAAGTATGTTTTCCCACATCACAGCGGGCCCTGACGTAGGCTGGCCCCAGTGGTCTCATCCGGAGGCTCCGCCGTGTTCGGGGATCTGGTCTTTCCTCCCCACTCACCTCCATGGCTGGCTCTGTGGCGAGTGCTCCCTTCCTGGCATCACGGTGGCCCTCACATGAAGACGGGGCCGCGTCTAATCCTAGAGGGGCCTGCTTCTCCCAGGCGTCTCTTTCTTGGGAGCCCTCCAGAAGCTCCTCCAGCCCTTGCCCGTGCGGCATGGGCCACAGCTGAGTCAGGTGCCGAGTCGATCACGGGCGAGGTAAAGGGGATCGCCACCGTCCCATGAGGAAGGGGGCTCCCCAAAGAAACTGGAGGTTCTCTTCAGAAGCAGGAAGGGGTGCCTGGGAGTGTTTGCTGGGGAGACAACTCGGCTTCCCTCTGCAACCAGCCCGGTTCTCCTCCCTCGACAGAGAAGCCTTCTGGGCATGTGGCACCACACCTCGGAAGGCCGTGTCGCCTCGGCCACACATGGGCAGGCTCGGAATCCCGATTCCTAGTTCCTCGGAGACAGAATCCGCAACGAACAGCTTCAGTCGGGAGAAAACTGAGCATGAACCGAGACGTCCGGTTGAAGTCATGCAGGACAAACACGTGGGTTAGGGGCATTCCTGGGAGGGAGGAGGACCGTTTTCAGAGGAAGGAAGTTATTGCAAAGCCCCGAAGATACCCCGGTGGTGTCTCCCACACAGCTTTGGAGAATATGGAGATTGAAGAGACTGGATACAAAGGCTGGCAACCAAGGCTGGTATCGCCACCCCCACTCCCAAGTAGGAAGTATTTGGAAATATGGGGGGTCACTTTGGTTGTCACCAGCCTGGGGGCAGCTATTGGTATTCAGAAGGTAGTGGCCAGGATGTTGAATGTTCTGAAATGCAGGGCACAGTCCTATACAATGAAGAATTGTCCCACCAAAATGCCAGCTGTGCCACGTGAGGAGACGAAAAGAAAGAAGGAATGTTTAAGAACGCTTGGGAGTGGGAGGGACAGATTGTATAGCGTGTGGAAGCCCAGAAGGGGAGGACCACTCAGATTGGAGGCTGGGAGTGAGGCCTAGTTCTTGGTGCTCTAGCAAACCTAGGAAGATAAGACCTAAGCATGGGCAAAATGAGGCCAGGGAATGAGTGGGCCAGGCGCAGTGGCTCACGCCTGTGATCCCAGCACTTTAGGAGGCCAAGGTAGATGGATCACCTGAGGTCAGGAGTTAGAGACCAGCCTGGCCAACATGATGAAACCCCGTCTCTACCAAAAACACAAAAATTAGCCGGGCATGCTGGCGTGTTCCTGTAATCCCAGCTACTTGGGAAGCTGAGGTAGGAAAATCTCTTGAACCTGGGAGGTGGAGGTTGCAGTGAGCTGAGATTGTACCACTGCACTCCAGCCTGGACAACAGAGCGAGACTCCATCTCAGAAAAAAAAAAAAAAAAAAGGTTAAAAAGCCCAGGGAGGAAGTGGAAGCAGACTTTCAGACTCACTTCAGGCAGGGGTGCAGCGCGAGGGGAGGCCTGGTTAGATCCTGATGCTGCTCTTCCTAGGAAGATGAGAGGATGCCAGAGAGAGCGCGAAAGAAAGAGAGCTAGAAAGGGACAGGCAGAGGAAGAATGAACCAGCAGGGCAGGGGACCCTTGGGTTAGAAGTTCCATGAACTTGCTCTGCAGACACTGTCAATAAAAGTGCACGGACTACTGCTCCTGGGAGGTACATTTAAGAAACGATAACCGATTATGAGTGTGTTAGCCTGAAGTTAAAGGAATGGAGAATTCAGTAGACCTACCCAGCACCCAACAGCTGTTGCGTGGGCAGCACTGCAAGGCAGAGAGGAAGTGACACAGGTTTCAGAGTCCAGGGAGCCACGCTTGCGTCTTGACTGTCCTCACTGCTCAGAGATTTGTTCTGAGGGTTAAGTAAATAAAAGATATCTAATGCAGTCCCCAGAGCAGGGGCGCCGTTCCGGAAATGGTGGCGGAATGCTATTTATGTCACCGTGATCATCATCGTCGTCATCATCATCATCTTCATCACAGTCACCCCCTTGAACCTGAGTGTTGCCTCTGCTTCTATCTGGGGTAGTTCTCTACGGTGTTTGCAGCCTTCTTCTATCCGGTTCTCTGTGTTGACTTCATGACACTTGGTGGCAGTGAATGCCTTAGCTTGGCTCTATGAACCATGAGATGTTTCGGTTTGAAGTGTCCCTTCTAGGCTCTACATTTAGTGGCCTCTTGGGTGTGAAGATCCTTCTGCAGGGGCACTGAGGTAGGTGCTGACGGTTTGGCTTTTTGCACGGCCCCCTGTCTGCTGTGAGCCCCAATGCTGTTCCACGCTGAGGTGTGCTCAGAGTGCATCCTCCTTGCTGAAGCCAGGGGTTCACCCACAGCCTTCTCGGAACCTTCCCCGCTGCCCCAGCCCTAAACAGGAAATGTCAGAGTCTGGCAAAAGCTAGCAAGGACTGCCTTTTGAGTCAGGTTCATTCAAAGGCCTGGACCGTCCCTGTGAGGCCGTAAAGGCACAGAGAGAACAGAACAGCTTTGGGGATGTGTTTTATGATGCTTGGAGATCCTATCACTCCTTTCTTGACTCCACTTCTGTGGTTCCACCTGGGAGCTGTCTCTGCAGGCCACAGCTTTTCTCCTTATCTGTCCTAGAAAATGCCATCTCCATCACCGCTTCCTTTTGCCGTTTTGTCTTTCTTGCTCTTTTTCAGCCATCCCACACTTTTTCTAGACTTTATTTAAACAGACATGCATTCCTACTTGCCACGGGCCTGAAAAAACCATAACGATGTTGCAGGTAAGAGTTGTCTGTGCCTCCAGGCATGAGGGCTTTTCGTGTATAATTCACATCATCCTCATGAAACTCCAATGAGCCAGCTACTTTTATCATCCCATTTTCCAGGCACGCAAACTAAGGCACAGAGAGTCCAAGTCACTTGCCCAAGGGCACATATCTAGTAAGGGACCACATTGGGATTGGAACCCAGGCCTTCCACCTCTAAAGCTTAATCCCCAAGCTGTGTTCATCCTCTTGTCACATGATCAAGCCCCGCCTGTGTGTTCTTCATACCTTACCTTGTGTGTCATTGACTCCCCAGAACTGGACTTTCTGTCCACGTGTCCACTGCAAGGCCTCTGAGACCACAGCCCTCACTCTCACTTGTTGTGAGTGGTTTAATTCTGTCTCTCTGGTCCACACGCTCCAGGAGGGCACATTGATATCTCCAGCTCTTAACCCAAGGCCCAGCACATAGCAGGTGACCAGTGAACACGCTCTGAATTGGTGGACAGCTGGCTGGATGGTAACAAGACTCAGAGATTCAATTGCTTCTCAAAGGCCACATAGCAAAGAAGGGGCTGGACCTGGATTCAGACCCAAGTTTTGGAAAAGCAGGTCGATGCTGGCCGCTGAATCCCCTACCCATCGAGAGCCACATGGAAATGTTTTGCTGGCGGAAGCCCGTGCACCCCCATCTGAGGGACGGAGGCACAGAGAGACTCCTTTTGTTGTTCCTCCCGGCTTGCAAAAGCAAAAATAAAGGGAAAGAAAGGAAAATTTCCCGGCATGTGACCAGGAGGGCGTGCTAATTGTCTGCGGATGTTCGTAACAGGCAAGAATCTGTCTCATTGTCAGGCGCTCATATGGATTTATTTTAGTGGATTTTTGTGTTGTAGAGTTTCTGTTAAACACAGGGTGAGTCATCGCCTGCTTCCACAATTGCACTCAAGCCTGAGCCACTCTCCTCAGCATTCTGAGGCCTCCTGAGAGCCAGGTTGCAGTTTCTGGAAGATTCTACAGAGCTGCCTTGCTGCTCCCGGGGGCGGCTGATGGCCCGTTCCCTGTGGGTGTCCCCTCCCTCCTCTGTGCCTTCTCAGCCTAAGCCCTGCGCTTGCTGCTTCCCTCCCGTGTCAGTGGTTCTGTCGGTTTCACACGCAGGTCCCCACTGAGACTAAGTGCCTCTAGGGTAGCGGCTGGATTGTTTTCATCTCAGTTTTTACAGAACCTGGTATCCCCACGTGTCCAAGATACATGTGCTGAAGGATGAACCTGGATTTTGTCTGTTTCCCATTGGGGAGCCTGGCTGGGAATCTGGGCTTCTAAGAATTCGGGTCGCCTTTGCTCTTGTCATCCGCTCAGATTTTCATGGGTGACAAGTCGGTGCAGTGAAAAGAATGAAGACTTGGGGTCAGACCAAATGGGGTTCAGATCCTGGCTCGGTGGCTGCGTGATGTGGGGTTAGCCAAGCTCTCCGAGTCTCACTGTCTGTGTTTGTGCTCTGGGAACCAATCCCCACCTATTGGAGCTGCCGTGAGGGCGGAATGAAATGATGTGTGGGAGGCTGCACACATCGGGCGTTCTGTGGGTGTTGGATGCCTTTCCCCTTTCCCCTCACCTGGGAAGAGATGGATGGGCCCAGTCCTGAGGCATCCATTGGCTAAGGTAACCTTCCCTGAGGCAGGGACCCAACCCACCAGTGACTGACTTGAAAAAATTCAAGGCTGACTCTGAGCATTCTGGGGGCAGGGATTTCGTTTTTGTGTTTTGGTTTTTTAAAACTTCCGCAGGTGTTTGGGGACCAGGTGGTATTTGGTTACATGAGTAAGTTCTTTAGTGGTGATTTGTGAGATTTTGGTGCACCCATCACCCAAGCAGTGTACACTGAACCCAATGTGTAGCCTTTTATCCCTCACCCCCTTCCCACCCTTTCCCCTGAGTCCCCAAAGTCCACTGTATCATTCTTAGGCCTCTGCATCCTCATAGCTTAGCCTCCACTTATGAGTGAGAACATACGACATTTGCTTTTCCATTAGGGGCAGGGATTTTCTTTGCCTCCTCCCACACTAGGCTGACAGACAGTAAAATTGCTTAGGCCTGGGCTGGGTTCACGAGGAGGGTTGTTGGGAAAGAGGGAGTAGGTCCCAGAGAGGAGCCCTCAAAGCAGGCCTCAGAGGCTGGTGAGGAGCCGCCGCTGGCCCTTTGGAGAATGTTCACAAGGGTCTTGCTGCCAGCAAGCTTCAATTTTTTGACAAAGCAACTGTCTTACCTTCAAGGTTTAGGAACTAGTAATGAATGGATATGTCTATGGGACTGAGAAACTCTCCACTCAAGGATCCCCTGGCTAAGGTGGAACAGGAGCCCCTAACTTGGGATTTCACATGTTGTCATAGGAAACCCTAGAAATAGACTGGGGTTTCTTTTATTCCTTCTCCGTTTGCATAAAAGTTGGCTGTGTCCCTTCCTGTCTTCTTGGGAAGATGATTAAAGTTAAATAATATTGCTGGAAATGGAAGTCCAATGCTTAAGCCAGAGATGACAAATACTAGCACATGGGACGTAACTCAGCCCTCCCCTGCCTGTGGCAGACATACACAATCAATCACCAAATTCTCTGCCATCCCTTGACATACACAATCAATCAACAAACGCTCTATGCCATCCCTGGCAACATAGTCACAGTTCAGGGAACTTTCTGAATTGTGATCATTGTGATCATTTATATTAATAAACATCTTCTCTTTTAAAAAGGAGAAAACAACATAGAATATCTCAGCTAAAACATGTATCACTGCACCGTTTAAATATTCAGGACCCTGGAGATTGCATCTCAATTGTTTTATGATCAGCCTATTTTATTTGAATATAAACAATAAATATGTTACAAATTATTAATGGAAAACCATGTTTAAAAATTACAGCTATTATCGATCAATTGGATGAAATAATTGCTCCAATCACTGGATAATTAGATCCTTCCTGGCCTGAGAGGAGGGTGCATGAGCTCTGGGATTGATTCTCTGCTCAACAGAGTCCCAGAACCAAGAAGAAGATTCCTGAATCCTGGGGCAGCCACATTGGCAATTGTAAGTTGGAGTAGCAGTCCATAGTGCCCCCAGAAAGGAAGAAACTGCATCCATTATAAATGCTTTTAGCTGAAGATTACAGAAACCTTGACTAAAAGTTGCTTCAACTATGTTTCTTTTTCTCCCACTAAATAAAAAATGCAGTGGTTGGTAGCACTGGATGGGTAGAGCAGCCCAAAAGCATCATCAGGAACCCAGCCTCTTTCCATCTCTCCAAGTTGGCATCCAGAGGTTGGTGGTTTGTTACTTCACGGTTACAAGATGGCTGCAGATGCTCCAAGCACCACATTCCCATTTAAGCCTGGAAGAAGGCAGAAGAGACAGCAAGAGCAACATTTGTACTGCTTTAATCAGGAGAGCCTCCAATAGACTTCTACTTATGTCTCATTGGCCAGAGCAGGGTCACATGGCCACTCTTGCTGCAAAAGAGGCTGAGAAAGTGAGGAACAGGATATCTTGGATGGCTTAAGCCATTAGTTCGTGATCCTTCACTTGAGGCTGAGGATGTTGTTTCTCTGAACAAGCAGGGGCTCTGTTAGCTGGAAAGGAGAGCCTGGAAATTGAGTAGACAGCTAATAGTGTCATGACTGACTCATGAGAAGACCATGCCCCAAGTCCCTTTGAGCTATGATAGGTATGAATAACAGAGCTATGGATGGCTTTGTTGTTCCTTGTTCATTGATTCACTCAACACGTATTTGATCAGCATCTAGTGGATATGAGAATTTGTGCTAGGATAAGAAGAGAGGTGCAGAATTATTTGGGAACATGTAACAGAGATGGAGGACAATACAGGAACTTTCTAGGGAAAGTGACAGCTAAGCCAAGAGAAGAAATGAGTAACAGTTGGTTGTGGTGGCACATGCCTATAATCCGCTACTCGGGAGGCTGAGGCAGGAGGCTCTCTTGAGCTCAGGAGTTCAAGGCTGCAGTGAGCTATGATTGTGCCACTGTACTCCAGCCTAGGTGACAGAGCAAGGCTCTGTCTCTGAAAAAAAGAAAAGAATAACAATTTGCCAGCTTGTCCCTTGTCCCATGTGCGTGTTTATTGGGACAGGGAGGTGGATTTGTGAGAGGGGCAGACTGGAGGAGAGCTGAGTGTTACAGGCAGACAGAATGATGTGTGTGAAGGTCTTGACTGGCAAAGAAGCATGACAAATTTTCATGATCAGAGGAGGCTAGTGTGGCCAGAGCATAGAAGGTAAGCCTGGAAAGACAAGCAGACACTGGATAGTGAAGGACCATATGAGCCAACCTGAGTTTAGACTTTGTGCAAAGGTCATGTCTGCCCCAGCCCTCTTCAGGGGCAGTCCCAGGCCCTAGACTTTGCTAGTGGGAGGCAGGCAAAAGCAGCGCTAGCCAGTAGCCCCCACTAGCAAGTGGTCAGCACATGAACCTTCTTTGTGGCTATAGTAATCATAGTTAAGAGTGGGGAAAAAAATGGTTTAATAATAACAGGTGTTAGGGGAGTAGTTATAGCTACATGTTATTTAAAAGGCCAAAGGTAGTTGGCTTCAGGCACAGCTGGATCCAGAGGCTCAAGTCATGTCATCATGAATCTGTCTCTCTTTTTCTAGACTCTTTCTTCCTTTGTGTTGGCTTCACTCACAGACAGGCTCTCCCTGAGCCATAGCAAGTGGCCATGAGAAGTTCCAGACTTATATTCTATAAACCTTGGGCCAGAGAGAAGAATGACAGTCCTAGCAAAGGTCCTAGGAGAACTCTCTTTGACCCAACTTGGGTGACGTGCTCATCCCTGAATGAATCACAGGGAACAAGGGATGCTGTGCTTTAATTGTCAGGCCTGAGTCAGGTGCCCAGCCCTCAGGAGCCTGCAGAGTGAGCCAAGAGAGAAGGGGCATATTAGTCCATTCTCACACTGTTGTAAAGAACTACCTAAGACTGGGTAATGTATGGAGACAAGAGGTTTAATTGACCTACAGTTCTGCAGGCTGTACAAGAAGCATGGCTGGGAGGTCTCAGGAAACTTCCAATCATGAGAAAGGTGAAGGGGAAGCCAGTCTTCCTATGGCAGAGCAGGAGAGAGAGAAAGCGAGTGAAGGGCGAGTGCTACACACTTTTGAACAACCAGATTTCATGAGAACTCTATCTCAAGGCAGCACTAGGGGGATGGTGCCAAACCACCAGAAACCACCTCCATTATCTAATCACCTTCCACCAGGTCCCTCCCCCAACACTGGGGATTGCAATTCAACATGAGATTTGGGTGGGGACACAGAGCCAAACAATATCAAGGGAGAAATTTGGATGCTGTCATGCTTGGGTGGGACTGAGCACCAGGCAGCTCCTGCAGCCCCATTCTTACCTCATCTGTCAATGTCAGGATGTGCCTGTTCCCCCGGCTCCAGCCCTCTACCTCTTCGTGCTGTGCCTCCCATCTGATGACCTAGGCACTGTCTCCCACTTTTAGTAGAGACAGGGTTTCACCATTTTGGCCACACTGGTCTCGAACTCCTGACCTCAGGTGATCCACCTGCCTTGTCTTAAAGTGCTGGGATTACAGGCGTGAGCCACCACACCTACCCAGATCTCTTGTTTTTGCTCATGCCCATTCCCTTGTTTTTGCTTATGGCCATTTGGCTTCAGGTACAGCTGGATCCAGAGGCTTATCCCTGATGGATCACAGAGAAAACCCTTGGTTTTCCTCCACCCAGGATGCAACTGTTTCTGACTGTTCTGGAGAATTCCTGGCAATTCCAGTTCCTCTGCTGCTGCTGTTGTGATTACTTGGGAGCTACTGGTCCCAAGAAAATGGGACTTCTCCCTTCCTTTACTCTCCCCCTCCCCGACGTGGCAGAGCCCAGCCAACAGCATTGGTCAGTTCTGCCTTTAATAAAGAAAAATGTCAAAGTTTCCCTCTGTCGCATAAAATGAAGACATGGGTGCCGTGTGTTGCTTTCCATTCAGCAGTTTCTCAGCGGCCTGGCCAGCACACCACCATGAAGGCATTGATTTATTCCATCTAAGACACAGCACTGCTTGTTAGCGCTCTCAATCTGACAAGAAATACTGAGCCTCCCGCCAAGGTTTTACAAAAATATGAATACATCCCTGTCTGGACTCTGAGCTAACAGAGCGTTTTACCCACTGAATGGGAAACCAAAACAGGGAAATGAGGAGCGACTGTGCTGAGGCTCGGGTGGGCCCTGCTTGTCCTTCATTGCCTCCTCCAGCTTATCTTGCCTGGACACCTCCTCTGAAATCCTCACTATGTTGTTCAGTTCTCTTTGGGTTGCAGGTGACAGAAACCCAACTCAAATGAGCATGAACGAAAACAAAGGAATTGACCGGGTGTGGTGGCTCACGCCTGTAATCCCAGCACTTTGGGAGGCCAGATCACCTGAGGTCAGGAGTTCGAGACTAGCCTGGCCAACATGGTGAAACTCCATCTCTACTAAAAGTACAAAAATTAATCAGGCATGGTGGCAAGTACTTGCAATCCCAGCTACTTGAAAGGCTGAGGCAGAAGAATCATTTGAACCCAGGAGGCAGAGGCTGCAGTGAGTGGAGATCGTACCATTGCACTCCAGCCTGGGCAACAAGAGTGAAACTCCATCTCAACACACACACACACACACACACACACACACACACACACACACACACAAGAGGATTTACTAAGCTACAGGCATGGCTGGATCTGCCACATCCCACACCCCCGACCTCTGTCTCTGGGATCTGCTGCTTTGTGGTCGGGGGGGCTTCATTCTTAAGCAGGGCCTCTCCCATAGTAGCCCTGGAATTTGCAAAACACATCCTTACTGCTCAGCAGCTTTGACAGAGAGAAGATGACTCTTTCCCAAACTTTTCAGTAGACATCCTGGGAGTAATGGTCACTGTCTTTGATTGGATCAATTTTGATCATGGATCTAGGGTCTAGACTAAGGGTGTCCAAAATCTTTTGGCTTCCCTGGGCCACATTGGAAGAAGAATTGTCTTGGGCCACACATAAGATACACTAACACTAACGACAGCTGATGAGCTAAAAAAAGAAAGAAAGAAAATCACAATGTCCTAAGAAAGTTTACAAATTTGTATCGGGCTGCATTCAAAGCCATCCTGGACCATGCACAGCCCACATGTCCTGAGTTGGACAAGTATGGTCTAGACCAACTTGATTCTGCCACTTGATTCTGCCTGGCCCACAACCTAAGAATGCTATTCACACATTTAAATGGTTGGAAAAAAACAAAGGAAGAGCAATATATCATGACCTGTGAAAGTTACATGAAATTCGCATTTCAGTGTCCATAAAGACTTATTGGCTTGGCCGGGCGCAGTGGCTCACGCCTGTAATCCCAGCACTTTGGGAGGCTGAGGATCACAAGGTCAGGAGATTGAGACCATCCTGGCTAACATGGTGAAACCCCATCTCTACTAAAAATACAAAAAATTAGCTGGGCGAGGTGGCAGTCGCCTGTAGTCCCAGCTACTCAGGAGGCTGAGGCAGGAGAATGGTGTGAACCCGGGAGGTGGAGCTTGCAGTGAGCCGAGATCACATCACTGCACTCCAGCCTGGGCGACAGAGTGAGACTCCATCTGAAAAAAAAAAAAAAAAAGATTTATTGGAGCCCAAGCATGCTTATTTCTTCAGGGCTTGTCGAAGGCTGCTTTTGTGCTACAGTGGCAGAGTTCAACAGTCAAGGTGGACTATATGGCTTGCACAGCTGAAAATATATTTATTCATTTAAACATTTATTTTAAAAATTGATAATGAATAATTTACTTAATCATAAATGATAAAATTAATATTTTACTTATCTTTATAGAAGAAGCTTACCAACCCCTGGTTTAGACAGTGTAGCCAGGGAGATGCCTCCGTCGAGTGCCTGCCCTTGGAGTGGGTTGAGGCAGATGGAGTCAGCCACCCACCCAGTTGGACCATGGCGTGACAGTGGCTGTGGCTTTCTAGCAGACAGGGGGTATCCATGCTGGACAGAAAGAACAATGAATGTCCATGCCCCCGACTGTCTTGGGCTGGGATCTCCTAGAAACAGACCCTGAAACAAGTGTGTGAGTAGTTGAACTTTATGCAGGAGGGCATCCCAGGGAGCACTGGTGTGTGTGTGTGGACAGGAGAATGGGAGTGAGACAGGAAAGGAAAGGGGAGGGGAAGGAAAGAAGTCAATATACAGTATGTTGTTGAGCAGTTACCACAATGGTTCAATCCTGCTGGGGTCTCAGTGTGGAGCACACCCCTCAGATATCCTGCCGAGGGGCAGGGAAGCTAGGGCATCCATCCTCTACCTCCCGCAGGCCCTCATCATAAGCATATGGGTTCTGTCTTTTCTGGGTGATTGTGAGGCAGCTTCCTTTTCCATCTCCCATGCAGTGAGCATTTCATAAAGTCTTGCTGATGTATGGGCGCCTGGGAGAAAGCGTGAGTGGTGACCAGGAGCCTGAAGATGAGAGCTCTCTTATTCCTCATCCCGGAACCCTTGTTAATAGACCCCGGAGCTAGGGGTTGCCACTCCAAGGCTCTGATGACATCCATGCTTCACCAGCAGTTGGTGGCCGCCTTGTTCAGTTCATATAACCTAGAATTTGGGTTTGCCAGAACTTTGGTGTCTAAGAGCCGAGAATGTCATCAACCACCATTCTTTTGTTACCACACAAAAGGACTCTGCTGTCCTCCCAAGTCATTCATACACACACACACACATATATACACACACACACATATACACACACACATATACACACACATATATAGATATATATATTATATACATATATATATTTTATGTATATATTTTGAGATGGAGTCTTACTCTCTCACCCAGGCTGGAGTGCAGTGGTGTGACCTCAGCTTGCTGCAACCTCTGCCTTCTGGGTCCAAGCAATTCTGCTACTTCAGCCTCCTGAGTAGCTGGGGTTGCAGTCACCTGCCACCACACTTGGCTAATTTTTTTTATTTTTAGTAGAGATGGGGTTTCACCATGTTGGCCAGGCTGGTCTTGAACTCCTGACCTCAGGTGATCCACCCACCTCAGCCTCCCAAAGTGCTGGGATTATAGGCGTGAGCTAGCATGCCTGGCCCCAAGTCATTTCCTTTTTTTTTTTTGAGATGGAGTCTCGCGCTGTCGCCCAGGCTGGAGTGCAGTGGCGCGATCTCGGCTCACTGCAAGCTCCGCCTCCTGGGTTCACACCATTCTCCTGCCCCAGCCTCCCGAGTAGCTGGGTCTACAGGCGCCCACCACCACGCCCAGCGAATTTTTCATTTATTTAGTAGAGACAGGGCTTCACCGTGTTAGCCAGGATGGTCTCGATCTCCTAACCTTGTGGTCCACCCGCCTCGGCCTACCAAAGTGCTGGGATTACAGGCACGAGCCACCATGCCTGGCCGAAACATCATCCTTTTTAAATTAGCATTGTTTGCTCAACAAATTTGTATGGAGTAACTTGCACCAGTCACTGGAAATATAAGAGTGGAAAGAAAAAAGAAAAACAGTCAAAAATTCCTACACTGATGAAGCTTGGAGCCTAGGGGAATTATTAGTATTAGTATTATATAATGATGATGAAATAGTGGCTATGGTTATAACACTGAGTCGGGATTCAGTAGATTTAAAGTGCTGGTTTGGGGCACTCTCCCATTTTAAATGATTTTCTGCTGCAGAAGACTTCTTTAGCTAGACCACCCTATAAATAGAAGACTGGGTTCCCTAATGGTTTTATGTGTTTCTGTGTTCAGTTAGAGCAGGCTCATTTTCACAAGCAGGCTTTGAAGCCGTTTGTCATAAGCAGATTGAGTGCATGGCATTAATTCATTAGAAATGCCCATCCCACCAGTGGAATCAGAGTTTCTTGATCACTCCCCTAGTGGTATTGTAATTCCTATCAAGTGTGATCATGGAATTATCTACCTGTCTTTGTATCTGCTTTGCCCTGTCTTTGGTGGTCACCAAAGACATATGTTGACTTAAGGGGCAGTGAGGAGGGATGATGGCATCTGTGGCAAGCTCTAAATTGAAGAAAAATTAAAATTCGCTGTAAAGTTTCAGGGTTACTGCAGAGCAAATTCAAAAAGAGGGACAGAGTGAAGGATGGGCTGCAGCTCCAGAGTGTTTCGTGTACCCCATAGGCAGAGCCAGAGGAAACCTGGGGAGAAGGGGGTGGGGGCCGCAATCTGAGTGTCTCTCCTGGTGCCTAATTTGAGCACAGAGTCAACCATCAGGCGCATTATGTTACTCACTCTGCACAACAGCCCCAATGAAGTTACAGATAGCCTCATTGTCGGGAGGAAACTAAAGCACAGAAATTAAACAACTGGCCCCAAATTGCACTGTAATAAGAAGAGCCAGAGCTGGGATTTGAACCCAGACCTATATGTTAATAGTGTGTGCCAAGAGCCACTTGTCACTGCAAGGGAAATGGGAGCTCTGCTTCAGAGGCCCCTTTTGTCCCTGTGACACCATCTCCTGCCTCCACCACCCCTAGCGCTTGGAGTCTTCCCCTGGCTCCCATGCAGCCTCAGGAAACACCTCCCACCCCCGCCCCCTGCCAGTTCCCAGGAGTCCCCTTCCTCCTTGACATTGGGGTTTGAGGGGTACCAACGTGTGACACTCCAACTTTCCCTGCTGAGTCATAACCCACTGAGATTGAAAACAAGAGTCAGCAGATCCAGGACAAAACGTTACCTCTTTTGCTGGTAACACCTGGGTTGGAGATAGAAGAATGGGGATCTAATTAGGCAAACAGACCCACCTGGGCCAGCTGGATGACAGCAGGGCCCATGGGCCCCTCCGCCCCGCTAGCCGGAGACCTGGCCTGTAAGTTTTACAGAAAGCGTGCTTCCTGCAGGCAGCTGGCTCCTGAGAGAAGAGGGGACAGAAGATGAAGCCTGCATGCCCACCTCCCCTCTGGTGCTCCCTGAAGACTCCAGGTCCCCGTGGCAGGACAGAGAGAGGGTGGAGAGAAGCCAGGAGGGACATAAGCCAGAGGACAGGAGGTTTCTGGTCCAGGGCCCCAAGCCCCAAGCCCCAGATTTTAAGCCTGAACTCAAAGCGTATGTCCCTCACCTGACAGACTGAGGAGTGGGCGGGACGAGCTCCAGCCTCCTCGCTCACTGCCCCAAGCAGCTGAGGGTTTTGTTGCGAGTGGCAAGCAGGAGGCATCAGATATCCCACCACTAAAGAGTGACAGAGGTTCCAGGTTCTGACCCTCCAACTCCTCATCCCAACTCTGAAGCTTCATTCAACTTGAAAGAAGCTCATCTGGGCCCCTGCCTCCTCCTTCCAGCCCCACTTTGGTCTCTTCCTCACTTGAGCATCCCCGAGGCCTGAGAAGTCAGGTCAGGTGAAACCTCAGGCTCCCCAACTCCCACCTCCTGCTCCCCGGCCACCTCCACCCAAGCCAAGTCCTGCACGACGTGGGGAGGGAAATGGAGAGGGGGGTGTCTCAGCGTGGATTCCCGCACGCATTGCCTCTCTTTAAAATTTTTCATTATATTCTATTTAATATATTTTAAAGACCTCTGTCAATGAATTTGAAAGTTGTAAAATCTTTTTAAATGGCACTCTTAGACTCCTCCGCCCCCAGGTAACCACCTTCCTGAATTTTGTCTTCCTTAAAGCTACTTTCATCTAATTACACAGCAGTTCTGTCCTGAGTGTTGTCTTTCTCATTTCTTTGCTTGTTTTTTAAAGTTTTGCTGCATGTTTATAAATCTCCAAATATTTAATTTTTAAAAAATTTTTACAAAGATCTCATATGTAGGCTCTTGCTTCTTGCTTTCTTCATTTATCATTATGGTGCTAAAATACATCCCTGTTTTTGTTGTTGTTGTTGTTGTTGTTGTTGTTGTTGTTGCGACAGAGTTTCGCTGTCATAGCCCAGGCTGGAGTGCAATGGCACGGTGTCGGCTCACCGCAACCTCTGCCTCCCAGGTTCAAGCGATTCTCCTGCCTTAGCCTCCCCAAGTAGCTGGGATTACAGGCATGTGCCACCATGCCCGGCTAATTTTGTATTTTTAGGAGAGACAGGGTTTCTCTATGTTGGTGAGGCTGATCTCAAACTCCCGACCTCAGGTGATCTGCCTGCCTCGACCTCCCAAAGTGCTGGGATTACAGGCATGAGCCACTGCGCCTGGCCTATCCCTGTTGTTTTATGTCAGTGTAGTTCATTCATTCCCATGGCTGTATAATATTCTTTTTTTTTTTTTTTTTTTTTTTTTTTTGAGACAGGGTCTTGCTCTGTCACCCAGGCTGGAGTGCAGTAGCGCAGTCTTAGCTTACTGCAGCCTCAACCTCCTGGGCTCAAGAGAGCCTCCCACTCAGCTTCCTGATTAGCTGGCAGATAGGCACGTGCCAACACACCTAGATAATTATTATTATTTTTTTTAGAGACAAGCCTGTTGCCCGGCTGGTCTTGAACTCGTGGATTCAAGCAATCTCTCTACCTCGGCCTCTCAAAAGTGTTGGCATTACAGGCGTGAGCCATGGCACCTGGCTTATATTCTTTTGTGTGACTATAAGACAGTTTATTTAACCATTCTACCTCTGATGGACCATGGAGCTATATTTGGGGTGGTGGAGGATAATTATAAACAATGCTGCTGTCTTAGTCCCTTTGTGCTAAATGGACTGAGACTGGATGATTTATAAAGAACAGGAACTTATTTCTGACAGTTCCTGGGAACTGGGAAGGCTGGGAAGTCCAAGATCAAGGCTCTGGAAGGTTCTCTTGTCTGGTACGAGCTGCTGCCTTCTTCCAAGATGGAGTCTTGGTGCTGTATTCTCCAGAGGGGACTGATGCTGCTCCCTCACGTGGAGGAAGGGATGGAAGTTAAAAGAGCTGTGGCTGTGAAGCCTCTTTTCTAAAGCCCTTAATCCCATTCACAAGGGAGGAGCCCTCATGACCTAATCACTTCCTGAAGGCCCTACCTCTGCGTACTATCACATTGATAAGTTTCAACATACGAAATTTAAGCAGCACAGTCCGATCACAGCAGCACCTCTGAATCTGTTTATGATTTCTGGAATTGCTCTTGGATTTATGGCTAGGAGTGAAATTGCTGGATTGTGGGGCATGAGATGAACTGGAAAGTCCAAACCTCAGCTGGGAAGAAAGAACCCCCAACTTGGTCAGTTACCCAGAATCTTCCCTCTTGCTAACTCTCCTTGTGTTCAACTTCACAAAACCATGCTCAGTTAGGTTCCAAGATGTGCCTCGGCGCCCCTCTTGATCCCATTCTTTGGTTGTAGGGTTAGCTTCCTGGTTCTTTTTGTTTGCAGTAAGGGGAGGGGAGACAGAGTCTCACTTTGTCGCCCAGGCTAAAGTGCAGTGGTGGGATCTCAACTCACTGCAAACCTCTGCCTCCCAGGTTCAAGTGATTCTCGTGTCTCAGCCTCCTGAGTACCTGGAATTACATGTGCTCGCCACCACACCTGGCTAATTTTTGTATTTTTAGTAGAGACGGGGTTTCCCTCTGTTAGCCAGGCTGGTCTTGAGCTCTTGACCTCAAATGATCCGCCCACTTCAGCCTACCTAAATGCTGGAATTACAGGTGTGAGCCACCATACCTGGCTCTGATTCTTAAACCTACTCCAGGTTTGCACTTAATCCACCTGGCTTTGAAGAAAAGAGAGAAGGGCAAGCTGCCCATGCCCCCATAATCAACTCCTGCCAGGGGCATCATAAGAATTCCAGGCTTCAGCACCGTGCATGGCGGGAAGACTTTCAGGCTGCAGAGGTGCTTCCTAAACCTGCCCTGCCCATCCTGCCACCTCGGGCACTAATACTTAGTGTTTCCTTGGTATTATCCCTCAGATGCGTGGAAGAAAAGTTCCCATGAGAAGGCTGTGTAGGATAGTGGTTAAGACTGCGGTCCCTGGAGTGTTCTGCCTGGGTTCAAATCCTAGCTCCATTCCTTTGCTAGGTGAGAGACTCTGGACAAGTGCCCCTACCTTCCCTGGCCTCAATTTCCATGAGCTGGGAGTGAGGAAGTTCATTGAGTCAGTGTGAGGATTAAGTTAGGGTAATACAAGTCAAGCACCTAGACCAGTACCTGGCAAAAACATTCAATAAATGCTAGGCATCATTTTTAAGTAGCATAATAAATGAAGTGCACCCAGAAAAATTTGACCAAAGCAAGCCCTAAATAAACATGAGCTATTGGTATAATATGATTGTAATTGTTACCAGGAAAACTCCTATTCATCCTTCAAGACCCAACCAAGATATCCTTCCCCATCTCTCTATTCTGACGGCATTGGGTGCAGAGCTCATAATCCCATCTATCAGGTTGTGTTTTAATCTCCCTGTTTGTGTATTTGTTGCTGTTGTTGTTGCTCTTTCTTTCCTCAGCTAGATTGTATCTTTCAGAACAGGAACTATTTTTCTCTGACTAATCCTCACCCTGATGTCCTTGATGGCCAGCACAGCGCAGGTACTCCATTGATGAAATGAAAGACGCTGGGGCTTGTATGTCTTAGAGGCACATCAAGGCTCTGGAGGTGCCTCTAAGTTTGCAGAGCAGGCAATAAAGGGAAACCAGCCTGACTGAGTTTCTTCATTTTCTCTGGGTTGCAATCATTCTGGGGGAGGAAGAGCCAAATGGTCTCTGTCCTGTCTTTTGTCCTCTCCAGTACCTGGCCTGTCCCTCTAGGAGCTCCAGCCAGATGCCAAGATAGGTGCCAACCTGCCCCACCCCGCTATTTTCTCTGACCCTCCCTACCACCTGGCACTGCAGAAAAGTGGCTTCCTTCACATTGTGTTGTTCTCATTGGCCGCTTCAGACCACGAATCCCTTTTCATTCTTAATTGAGTCCAGGAGAGGTCTTGCACAGTGATTGCCAATTCAAGTACGCTCCTCTGCAGAGGTCAATTACTGCTTTTATTTAAATAGCCATTGAAATGATTAGATTGCTGGGCGCTGGAAAGTCTGGGGTGGGGGATCTAATCACACATAGAAGAGCTGGCAAATCATCTCATTTCAGCCTTTTCTCCCTAATCACGAGCTGCTCCTCCCTTTTTGAGCATTTGGGTACCCCTGTCCACCTCTCCAGAATCCATGTCTGTGGGAATATAGGTGCAGGAAAGGAGAGACATTTAGCAAGCACATTAAATTTCTCTCAAACATGAACCCAAGGGTGAAGGCTCTCCTGATGCTCAGAAGAGATTATGCTACACACTGCCTGCTGAAATCACTCTAGCCTTCGTGGCAGGTGATAGAGGTGCTTTGGGCATGATCTTCTGAACTGTACTAAGTAAGGGCTGCCATTTGACCATAAGCTGCCCTCAGAAGTCCAACACTCATCAGAGCAGGAAGAGCTACACCCACTTGGTCATTTAGCCTGGATGCTGCCTCTTGCAAACTCATCTCTTGTCCATGATGCACCTCAATAGTTCTTGGTGGAGACAGACCCTTCAAATCTATGCAGGGGGTCATATATGTAAGTGTTCATACTGTAAAGAGAAGGGTAATGTATTCATATATATTGAATGCATGCCTACCATGTGCCAGATACTATTAGGAATGTGAAGTGAATATAGCAATACCGGGATGCCGGATACCAAAGGCCATAATCACCTTCATATACATAGATGATGATGATGAAAGAGAGAGATAAATAGAAAGGTAATAGGTAGATAGAGAGATAATTTAATTCTGATAGTGTTAAGGGCTATACAGAAAAATAAAAAAGTTAATGTGGAGAGAGCCATGGGGGTGGGGAATATCAAAAGTCATTATTCAATAAAATCAGGGAAGGACTCTCAGGGAGGACGTTCGAGCTGCCCCCTGAATGATGAGAAAGAACTTAGCATGCTAACATCTGGGGAAGAACATTCTAAGCATGAAGAACAAGTGTAAAGGCTTCAGGTGCAATAAATTTGACACATTTGTGGCACCATATGGACTTTTGCAGGCAGTTCTGTTAGAAATGGAGCCATAAGCATGTTCTGTGCCAAGGCACAACCCTCAATATGGAGAGGACACTCCCTGTCCAAAGATTTACATTTCCTGGCTAGGGCAGGGACTTTTTGAAATCCCTGGAGCATAAAACAGTAGATGGCTGTGCACTAGCAGTAGGGTACTGGGTGCTAGGGCTGGACACACCCCTCCCTCGCCAGCTCTGTACCCAGTGACCTCACACTGGCTTAACATCAGCAGCAGTGAGAGGATCACAACACAGAAACCAGCGAATGCTGCAAAGCAGGACTTTCTATTTTCCTTTATTTTCTTTTTTTCCTTGAGAGTCATTTTTTATACCACTGACATCAAGACCTCCCTGGGAATGAATGAATGCACCAAGCAATGGATTGGACCTGCCTGATTATCTGTCTCATTTCATCTTTTCTACTCATGTCTCTTCATCCTGTTCTAGCCACTCCAGCCTCCTGACCAATCCTCATCCAGTCCAGCTGTGCTCCTGCCTTCAGGCTTTTGTGCTTGCTGTTCCTTTTCCTCACACACATTGCAGACCTAACTCTCTAATCTCCTTCAGGGCTTTGCTGGGATGTGCCCTTCTCCGTGAGTCCTTCCCGAATTGCACCTTCCCACCACAGCACTTCTTGTCCCCTCCCTGTTCTCTTTCTCACTTATGCTATCTTTTGCTGATTTATCTTTGTTATTCTCTACCTCAGCCCAACCCCCACTAGAATGTAATCATCCAAGAGGAAATGGGGATTTTCATGTTTTGTTCACTCTTTTATACCCAGCACTTTAAACCATGCCTGGCACATAATAGGTGGTCATTCATTTTTTGTTGAATGCATGAATGAATGGCCCGGTCTGTTTTCTGTTTTCCCTCTAGTGGATCCATATCTGTGGTGTTGTCTCTTATTTCTAGAACAGGAATAGACATGCAAGATCAAGCAGGCCATGCTACCCAGGAGAAAACCAAGGTAGCACAATGAGAAGACTGAGGGTCTTGACTGGAGCCAGTGTCAGTCCATGGCACTGCAGGGAGGCCCTGGGCAGGGGCACTCTCTCCTGTTGTGTTAGCTATCAGCCCTTTTAAGCCCTCATTGTCCTACATCATCACATGAAATATTCCCACTGGAGTGTTAATATTTAAAAGTCATTATCGTGCTAAATGGAATTGACATCTGTTTACATTACATCGCCATTACTCATTTCCATGTACAATGTTTGCCTTCATACTATACAGTATCATTTTAGGGCATGTTACAAGGAAGGATCAGAGGAGCAGTACCATTTGCAAGGGGATTTTTTTCTTTGTGCTTGTTCTTATTTTTTTAATTTTTACTTTTATTAAAGTAATACATGCACAAAATTTCAAAATCAAAGAGTAGTAAAAGGCTTATAATGGAAAATGATGGTCCCATGGCCACCCCTCCCCTCCCTCAATTCCAGCTCCCTGGAGTCAACCACTTCCCACAGTTTTAGCTGGGGTTTTTGTTGCTCCTTGTCTCCATAATGTGAAGTAATTGGTATATCGCTATTTCTTGGCTTACCCAAGAAATATCTCTTACAGACATTATCTCTTGATGTTCTGTGATGGTGGATGAAACTTGAGCTCGCTTTGGCCCCCTTTGACCCCCTCCCTCCCCAATCCTCCCAATACAGTTGCATCACATTTCCTAGTTTCATTGGCTGGTCAATGCTGGTATTTATTAAACCCACATTCACTGTAGAGCCAGGAAGTACACTGAGATTCTCCCAGAGCTGCTGTCCTTTTCAAATCAATTCCTACTGTGTGCTTAGGCATCATACTAGACTCAAGGCAGTGAGTGGGGTCAAAGGGAGGGAGAATCCAGAAAAGAAGCAAATAAAAAATTGAGAAAAAGAATAATAAGGGACCCATTTGGATGGGTGGTAGGAGAAGACCTCTCTGAGGAGATAACATTTAAGCTGAACCCCAAAGGATGGCAGGGAGGGAGTCTGCCATGAGAAGAAGCCACGAGTAGTGGTTTTCTAGGCAGAGAGAAGGGCACAGGAGGCCCCTAATCTGAGAGCCTAGGATCTCATGGTTGCTGTGGCATGAGGCTCATTAGAGGAGATGGCCTTTCTGCCGTGCTCTGATTCTGAGATGATGGCAGACAATGCTGGGGTGGAAGAGCCTTTGGGGCACAGAAACTTGCACAGGCAAAGACCCAGAGGTGGGAAAGATTTCAGCAAATTCGCCTCCCTATCACTGGATTTAAATGTTTCCATTTTATACTGTTAAGATACTTAAAATGGAATATTTGCCCCACCCTCATCCCATTACCCTGACAGCTGTTTATTCTCCCCATTCCCTTCTAGTCTTCGTCTCTTCAAAGACACTCTCATGGTTGTCTTTTCTGCTGATCTTGTGTTTGTCGAACCTACAGTTGACTTCCAGGTGTTGCGGGGTCTGTAGCACAAATCTCAGCCTCAGTGTCTTCCTCACCAAAGCGACTCATCCAACTGGACAGACACACTGAATCTTGCAACATTGCCAGTGCTTGGAACGATTTCCTCCTGCAGAGGAGAGCCTGGTTTTAATACGTTTAAAAAAATATATTTGGAGTCTTGCGCCTCTCCCTCATCCTCAGCCTTCCATATGTAGAGAACAGAAGACTTCCAGAGGGACCCAACTTCCTTTTCCAAATGTATACTTTGAGCTCTCATTAGCCACCTTTTGATATCTAGTCCAGATTGAGCCTGCTTCTACCCGCAGCACCCCGCTCCAGCCCCAGAGCCTGTCTTGGGTGTGTAGATGAGCCCAGCCTTAGGAAAGCTCCTGCCCCAGCCTGTACCCTCACTTGTATTTTCCACCTTTCAAGTAGATTGCTTTGCCTCTCTAAGCCTCAATCTCCTCACCATAAAATGGAAATAATAACTAGACCTCTAACGGTTGATATGGAAGTAAAATTAGGTGCTACAAGTTAAGGGCTTGGAATTGAGCTGGTGCCTGGCAATTATTACTTCCTCGCATTCCTTACCCTCCTCATTATGAACAGCAACTTTCAGAAACACCCCTCATATTTTTGCAGCTCCACTTTACAAAAAACATCCTTACTGGGCTGTCAGCCTGGCTGAACATGCACTAGAAGTATGTCTTGCAGGCATCCCTTTAGGCACCAATCCAAGATTTAAATGAGATTATTCTCAATGAAGAAAGTGTGAGCCTTTGTAGGATATATTTTTTATCCCATCTGAATGGGAATCAGCTCAGATGATAGAGCCCCTTTCCAATAAGGAGGAAATGAAGCTACTTGCAGTCTCTTCTTGGCTTCCACCAGGTTGGTAGGGCAGCCTGAGAAGGTGACAGCTTCACAGTCAGGAAACTCAGTGGGTTTTCCAGCATCCCACCATAGTGCCTGGTTGGTTTGTGGGTTGGGTGGGTGGGTAGATGGATGGGTATATGCTTGGATGGGTGAGTAGGTGGTGAGTGGGTGGATGGGTAGATGGATGAGTTGGTGGTTTGGTGGGTGGGGAGATGGAGGGATGGATGTATAAATGAGTGGTTAATGGATGGATGGATGAGTAGATGGATGAATGGGTGAATGAATAAATGAGTAGTGGATAGATGGATGGGTGAGTGGTTGGATGGATGGATGAATGGACAGACGGATAGATAAATTAATGAATAGGTGGGTGGATGGATAGACAGATGGCTGGATGGAATAGCTGGATGGATGGGTGAGTGGGTAGATGAGTGGATGATGAATGGATGGATGGATAGTGAGTGGATGGGTGAGTGGGTGAGTGGATGGATGGATGGATGAATGGATGGGTGAGTGGGTGGATGGTTGGGTGGATGGATGGATGAGTGAGTAGGGGTGGATGGATAGATGGATGAATGGGGTATGTAGGTGGATGGATGGATAGGTGAATAGATGGATGAGTGGATGGATGGATGGATGGATGGATGGATGGATGGATGGATAGATGGTTGGATGGATGGATAGACAGATGGGTGGAGTGGATAGATGGGTGGATAGATCGGTGGGTGGATGGATGGATGAGTAAATAGGTGGATGGATGAGTGGTGGATGGATGGATGAGTAAGTGGGGGGTGGATGGATAAGTGGATGGATGAATGGGTAAGTAGGTGGATAGGTGGACAGATGGATGGATAGATGGGTGGGTGGGTGGATGGATGGATGGATGGAGTGAACAGTTCCTTCAGTTTTGCATGCCCTTGGTGAGCTGGATTGTAGTTTCCCAGATTGCCGCTTATGGTACCCTGTGTTCCTTATGGTGGTAATAGGTGCTCTTTAAGAGGTATGTGTTGGTCTAGGTCCTTTATGGAGGAAACGCTAAAATGGAATTAAACATTTAAGGACTTTATTAGGGAAAATATCTGTGAGGGAAAGTGGGGAGGGAGCTGGAGAAGGCTGGAGAGTGGTCAGACCTCAAGGCAGGTCAGCCCCAGCGAGATGGAGAGTGGAAGAAGGTTGGGTAAAAGCATCCTAGACTGCGTGCAGCCTAAAGAAGGTTTGACAAAGCTGTCCAGGAGTCCTCAAACCAAGTTAGTCATCAGAAAAGTCCCGTGTCTCCCAGGAGTGGGCTGACTTCAGATTTATGTCATGCTCCATCGCTTGCTGGGAAGAGCCCAGGGGAAGCATGGACTCTGTGCCAAGACAGCAGCTGGACCTTTGATCAATAGCACTCCCTATACTTGGAAGTCACCAGGTACTATGGCCAATATAGGGAAGGAAAGTTCTATAGAGGCATGTTTTGGGGCTGCTGCATTCTATAGTTTTTTGGAGACTCAGGATGCATGTTGGCTTAGCAAAATTGCTAAGAAACCCTGCAATAAAGAAGCCTATTGAATCTAGCATTTCCCAAATTTATTTGACTACAGAGCTTTTTGTCTTAGCATGATTCCAAGGAATAGAGTTTGAGATCAAGTGATCTAGGTATAACCCAAGGGTTCCCAGGCCACAAGAAAGAACGAAAAAGGAAGGAAACCATAAGAGAGAGGGGGCAGGGGGAATAGCTCCACACAGAGGCAGAACCAGTACAAATCATGTCACTGGTTGTTTTCAACAGACCATGAGATATAAAAAAAACAAAACACCTAGATATGGAATCTAGGTATTATTGGCCAAGGCTGACACAAGAACACATGTTTATTTCAGTTGACTTAATAATCAGGCCTGCCATGTACACAGTGCACTACAGTTTACGAAGCTCTTTTCTATTTGTCATCTTCCTTGAATATCACCATGACCTTGAGAGTCAGGGGGAAGTTATCATCCTCATTTTGCAGCTGACAATAACACTTACCACAGTGATAATCTAATAACTGTTGAATTTCCTGAGCGCCTTCTACCTGCCAGGAAGTAACTTAAGCATTTCTATCTTTATTAACTTTATTCTTCCTATATAGGAAGGTGACTGTGGTTCAGAGAGGTTAAGGGACTGATTTGAGGCCACACAGCCAGCATGCAGCAGACCCACATGTGAACCTGGGTCTGGCTGACACCACAGCCCCTGGCAGGGAGCGAGGGGCAGCAGGACCATGCAGCCCCCTCTAAATGAATTTTTTACAACCTGCTCTAAGTCACAGCGAGAAGTAGGCTCAGGGAATGTAAAGTGGGTAGTGATTTTTTTCTCCCTTTTTCTTTTACTGCTTTTGTTTATTAAAGGACAAATCATTGCTGTTTTCGTTTGTGTTTCTAGCACAATAAAAATAAAAGATATGCTGGCAATCTGTTTAAAAGCTTACACAATTCCAGAATTTGAGCCGTCGGATTTATGCCGCACACTGATCTCATAGACATCACGGTGCCAGCTGCCTGGGCCCGCCAAGGGCCTCTGAAGTTGTCGTTATCAATCAAAGTAGGGTGGCCACAAGCTCAGGGACGACAGTGGCCAACCTCCACTGACTGCAACCGAGGCATGTGAAGGAACAGACACTGGCTATGTTTCCCTTACTCTGCCCAGAGCCTCAAGGCAGCCATCTTCATTTTATTGTTGAAATTGATGTAGGCTTGTAGCAGAAAAGTGGTTGCAGGCCTGGGGGGTGCCTGCTGTTTAGACTCCCACCTCCATACTCCAGTCCTTGCCTTGGGTCCGCAGTGAGCTATGTACATCGGCGTCTGTGTGGTGCTCAGGTAAGAAGAGAGTTTAGGAGCACACTGCTTCTGTATGTCTTTACCCATCAGCCTCCCCCACCCAAATCTGTTCCATGATGCCAGGGACATTAAGTGTTCCATTCAGTCCAGCATTCCCGGTGCCTAGGACAGTACCTGGGACAGGGGCACAGTGTCTCACGCCTGTAATCCCACCACTTTGGGAAGCTGAGGTGGGAGGATCAATTGAGGCCAGGAGTTGGAGATCAGGCTGGGCAAAATTTTGAGACCTCGTCTCTATAAAATGTTTTAAAAAATTAGCCAGGCATGATGCACACCTGTAGTCCTAACTTCTTGGGAGGCTAAGGTGAGAGGATCGCTCGAGCCCAGGAGTTCGAGGCTGCAGTGAACTATGATCACGCCGCTTTACTCCAACCTGGGCGACAGAGCGAGACTCCGTCTCCAAAAAAAAAAAAAAAAAGAAAAACCTGGAACATAGAAGGTACTCAATAAATATTAGTTCAATGAATAAATGAATGTCACATATGCATGAAAAACATGCAAATTTGAGGACCAGGCAAGGGAGCAGCCCCCCCACCTTGGGTGTGCTCCTTGTTCCCTCTGCGGCTGCGGCTTCTTCCTTCCCACACATATCTGAGCCTCTCCTCTGCCTTCTTTTTTTTTTTTTTTTTTTGAGACGGAGTTTCGCTCTGTCGCACCAGGCTGGAGTGCAGTGGCCGGACCTCAGCTCACTGCAAGCTCTGCCTCCCGGGTTTACGCCATTCTCCTGCCTCAGCCTCCCGAGTGGCTGGGACTACAGGTGCCCGCCACCTCGCCCGGCTAGTTTTTTGTATTTTTTTAGTAGAGACGGGGTTTCACCGTGTTAGCCAGGATGGTCTCAATCTCCTGACCTCGTGATCCACCCGTCTCGGCCTCCCAAAGTGCTGGGATTACAGGTTTGAGCCACCGCGCCTGGCCTCCTCTGCCTTCTAAGCTCTCCTCTCTCTTTTCTTTCCTCTGTTTTGCTGCCTTTCTCTGACCTTCTCCTTCTCCCCAAGATGACGTCACCAAGTTTAGAACTTGGAATGACCCAGGGAGGGAAAGGAGACTCAGTTCTAGGGGCTCTGCCTCTGATTTGGTCTCAGCCTGAGTTCTACCTCTCTGAGCCTCAGTTTCCTCATCTGTAAAATGGGTGCAGTGTGCCCACCACCATGCCTATTGCAGAGGTGTTTCAAGGACTTGGTGGACACAAACTGGCAAGTGGAGAGGATGTCAGGAAAATTGAAGCCAATTATCATTCCTAACCAGAGACAACTCCTTGTCGAGGAAAGCAAGAGCTCCCTCTGTAAGAACTAGTGTGTGGGGTGCAAGAAGCCTTTGTTTTGGAGTTCAGCGGGAGGCACCCAAGTGAGGAGCATGAACATCCACTCTTAAAGTCTGAAGCTACAGATGTCAACTGTCAGCAAGACCGACAGTTCCATTAGGCAGCTGCCCGCTCTCCCAGTGAGTGATTAAAACGTCGCCATCCATCCCCCGCGCTATACATCATCTCGCCAGGCTGGCACTTCATCAAGGGCCGTGAGGCGGGGGCATTTGCATCCTCTTCCTCAGGCTGCACCAAGGCGGAGTTGGTGGAGACATCTGTGCAGCATGTCCTGGGAGCGCCTTGGAAACAAAAGCTGGGGAAGGCTCGAAGGGAAGAGAGAGGCCCTAGTGCATGGAGGGGGTCTGGCTAGAGGGGCCGGATGCTGTGGCTCCAGGAAGCAGGGACCAGGGCAGGAGCAGTCACTGGGAATTGAGGTTGGGGGCCCCAGGATCGTCCAGCCCCTGCCCTCATTTTGCAGAGCAGCGAACTGAGGCTAAGGTGGCTGAGCTCCCCTTGTTCGGCCACTCCCAGGGGAAAGTGGGGTGTGTTGAGTAATATCTGCCTCCCGCGAGGGTCAGCGTTGATTCTGCTCAAGTTGCCAGGGTGTTGCACTGTGCCTGGTGCACACTGGGTGTCGTGAAGTGCTGACTGATTCCAAGAAGTGGTAACCAGAGTCACAGGGTCACTGCCACGCTGAGGTTCCAGCTGAACATTGCTGCCCTCATTTGAGTATTTCTGACCACCATCTGTTATTAATTCTAATCATCGTCATCCTCATCAACAGTAACAGCAATAATATTTGCAGCTAACATTTTTGAATGTTTACTACTTCCCGGGCTCTGCACTGCGCACATTAACACAAAGGTTTCGACTCCCTTGTCAGGTGTGTGTTCCCAGAAACCCCCCCATTCTATAAAGTCATGCACCCAGAATAGCAGGGCTTATGGGAAGAGGGTTGGGGAAGATCATTCCAAAACTTCGGGAGTTTTGTAACCAGAGAACATTCAAAAACAATAAAACTCCCTAGAAGAATACTGGCGCAGCTGAATTGGTACCTCGCCTTCCTGTCAGCATTTCTATGCTCCCGGAAAGGACACGTTTAAGAACTTGCACTTTCTCTTTCAAGATGTTGATCCCGGAGGGCATTCGCTTCTGATAGAGACCATTTTCATCAAAATTAAAAATCGAATCCAGACTGTTGCCTTTATCATTCATCCATTGTTTCCATAGCAGCAGAAGCATTTTGAGTTTTTCCATCTTACTCACGGCTCCCCCAGATAGCTTAGCAGCAGTTCTGGAAGCCACTAAATCAACTACTGCTTGCAATAAAGAAGCACTTCGGTAGATTTTCCACTTTTTTTTTTTTTGGAGACAGAGTCTCGCTCTGTCACCCAGGCTGGAGTGCAGTGGCGTGGTCTCAGCTCACGTGCAACCTCCGCCTCCCAGGTTCAAGCAATTCTCCTCCCTCAGCCTCCCGAGTAGCTGGGACTACAGGCATGCGCAACCACACCCAGTTAATTTTTGTATTTTTAGTAGAGACGGGGTTTCACCATGTTGGCCAGGATGGTCTCGATCTCTTGATCTCGTGATCCACCTGCCTCGGCCTCCCAAAGTGCTGGGATTACAGGCATGAGCCACCGCGTCTGGCCTACTTATGCTTTTTCTAGTTTTGAGAAAGCATGCTTCTGATTACTTCAAAATGTGAATGTACTGGGGAAGATGACTCACAAACCAACATAAACTTGGCGTTCTACTGACCCCAGTCCCTTATTGACCAACCACATGTGAGGTTGGTCATCTGTGATGTGTTTAAGGCAAATAGACTGTATCCTGTTAAATCTTCACACCAATCCAAGGAGGCTCATACGGCTAACATCATCGCCATTTTACAGATGAGAAAACCAAGGCTTAGAAAGGTTAAGCAACTTGCCCACGGTTACTCAGATAATAAGTACAGCAAGAGTTTGAACCCAACCAGCCATCCTCATCACCTTCCACGTCACTGTCGTGGCCATCACACGTGTGTTTGCATTCGCTGTTGCAAACCTGAGGATAGGGCCACGTCTTTTTGGCAGCTCCAGCACCCAGCATGATGCATGGCACAGACCTGGCAAGCAGAACGTGTTTGAATGAGTGGCTGTCTTCCAGGAGAGGTTTCACCCAGAAAGTCCACAAAGATGATAAGGGAGAGGCTGCCACCTGCCTGAGGAAGGTGGCCCTGCCACCCTGACCTCCAGATCCCTCCCCTAGGCAGGTGTACTGCCCTAGCCTCAGGCTCTGGAAGTTTTATATTGGTTTCCTAGCCCAGCTCTCAGAAGGAAACCTATTTCCGCATTTGGGGTGTGGTTCCAAGAGTCAGCTCACGGCACCTGGAGACAGCATGCAGTCTCTCTCCTCTCTGTGTCCTCCGGGCCTTGCACAGTGCTGGGCTCAGAGCAGACTTTGGAGATACTCCCTGAGCTGGACTAACTGTGCCTTTGTTGGATTGGCCCTTCCACTGTCAGATGTGTCAGTCCTTAGTGTTAATCCCTTCCAGTGCCCAGCCCACCTCTCCCCTCCTAGACAGCTCGCAGCTGTATTAGGGAGATACTCCACTTCTAAGTGCACCAGGATGGAGCAGCCATCTGCGTGGGTCCCTGCAGTATTACCTTCTCATCACATTGAGCCTGGGCCTGCCCAGGGACCACTGCCCAAGACACCAGCTAATGGGATAATATGTGTAAAGCCAGCGTGCACCGGCCCTTCGTGTCCCACTTCTAGGGGCTCCCTTCCGCGGTAGTGGTGACACCCGCTCACTCCCCTGTTGCCAGCCTTCAGCTGCCCCACCCCTGGGATAGCCCCTGGAGCAGAATCTCAAACACCCCACACCCTATCCCAGGGACCAACCCTGGGGCCTGAAGGAAGGGTGCCGTGCAGAGGGCCCATGGAGCCAGCAAAGGTGGGCAGGCAGGAACAAAGGCACTCCTCATCAGAGGCTCATTTGGGGTGTCCAGTCAGGGGGCCTGCTGAGGGCCTTAAATCCTGGTCAGAGCTAGGAGCAAGGCCTTCGGGGTCACCATGCTGGGGCCCCTGGCTCTTCCCACTTCCACCTGGGCGTTGAGTTATCCCCTCTGGGCCTCAGTCTTCTCAGCCATGAAGTGGGATGGCAAGGCCCGCCCGAAGGAGTGGGTGCCTGTGTAGCAGGGAGAACAGCGCCCGATGCATAGACAGGCTCAACGGATGTCAGCTCTTCCTGACATTGGGCACCTTCTCATCATAGCGGTCCAGAAGAGTTTGTGAAAGGAATGAGAAATGCACCCGGACTTTAGAACAAGTCAGATGATGTCATATCTCAGCTCCTCCCATTCCCTGGATCTGGGGTTCTAGGCAATTTGTTTCTCCTTTCAAAATCTCAGGTTCCTCACTTGGGAGGCAAATGTAAAGTCTGGATCTTGGGGGTCTCCCTGGATCTCTTTCTCCTTCTCTGCATCCCTATCTCCCCTCCCCTCCTATCTCCCTCCCCCTTGGGGCTGTCTAACTGGACCCATCACCTGGACAGCTCTAGGTGTTTGCATTTGAGAGTTTGGCTTTCCTGGGCCTCAGAGTAGAAAGTGGGATCCAGGTGGCTCTGAGAGATGGGCTGAGGCCCAGCAGGTGTGGACACAGCAGGCTTTCCATGCTTCATCCCAGCTGATCTTGAATGGGGAGTCCAGCAGCCTGAGAATGAGGAGGAACCAGAGCCAAGTCCTTCCCGGGAGGCAGCAGCTCTGTGATGTTCCCTTGTCAAAAGGCCCAGCCCCCTCCCCACCTGCAGGCCCTGCCCCCTCCCTGCTTCTTCCCACTGTCTGGGCTTGGTCAGCGTTTTCAGCCTCTGCCCATGCCAGGACTAGCAATGCTGGGCAGACTTCCAAAGGGCCAGATGGTCTCGCAGGGTACACTTGCCCAGGGCTCATGCCACTGGCAGAAGATGACAAGAGCAAGCCTTGGAGAACTGACTTTGAAATGGGGCAAGAGGCTCTGGGGTATGGATTGCAATTTCTGTAATCAGAAATATCACTTTTTCTGCCCGTGTAATAAGATTACGAGTTAGCTTTTATTGCTTGTCCCTGTGTGCCAGGCTACTCAAAGTGTGGTCCCTGTACCAGCAGCATGGGCCTCCCTAAGAGCTTGTTGGAAATGCACATTCTCAGACCTGCGGAATCCAAATCTGTGCTTTAACCAGATCCTCAGGTGATTCCTGTGCTCTTTGAAGTTTGAGCAGCATTTGTTTCCCAGGTGAGGAACCTGAGATTCTGAAAGGAGAAATGAACCATCTAGAACCACAGATCTAGGGAATGGGTGGAGCTGGGATGTGACTTCATCTGGCTTGTTCCAAAGTGCAGGCGAGTTCCTCATTCCTTTCACAAACTCTTCTGGAGGACCTGGGTATCATGCCTAGGTCCTGAGGATTCCGGGTAAAGCAGACTAGGTCCCTCTCCCAGGGACCTGTGGTTGTAGGGGTGGTTAGTGGAGCAATCACTACACAGTGTGACGACTGCTCTGATGAGAAGGTGCCCAGGGCAGAGGCGCACAGAGGAGGGGCTGCAGTGGCCAGGAAGGGCATCCAATGGGAGGGGACAGAGGAGACCTGAAGAGCAAGCATGAACCTGCCCAATGTTACCTCGTGGGTGCCAGGTGTTGTTCTAAGTGGTACACATCCTCTGACTCATGGAATCCTCACCACACTGCATGAGATAGGAATACTCTTCAGCCCCATTTCTCAGACGGGGCATTTGAGACACAGCTTATGTGCCAAAGCTGCAGAATGGATGCAGGTGGTGGGGGTGGGATTTGAACCCCTCAGTCTGGCTCTTACTCCCACACTGTCCGGCCTCTCTGTGGGAGAGCATTCCAGACAGATGAAATAGCCTGAACAAAGTGCAGCAGTACCCTTAATCTGGTGCATGATCCACTGCAACATAGTGACAGCCCCAGGCTCCAGCTGTGTGTCTCTTGGCTCCTCTCCCAGCCAGTCCCACCACTGATCCAGAATCAGGCTGCTCAAGGAAGCCTGGGGGCCTGGCCTGTGGTCACTTGGCCCATATTGGTGCTAGTACAGAAGTTCTCCATCCACTTTAAGAGCTCCCACGGGGGCTGAGACACCACAGCTGATGGGGACCAGTGGCCTGTGGACCACCCTTGGGCAAGAAACAAAGATCAGACTGGGAAGAGGAAAGTCAGCGTGAAGTGAGAGGACAGAAATGTGCTTCTGGGACAGGTTGGCCTGGATTTGAATCCAGAGAAGCTGCAGAGTCTCAGGCAGGGACAATGTACATGGCCTCGTGTAGAATTGCATGTGGAAGACCCTTTACCAGCCCACATGGAGGGCCATCAGAGGACCAGTGGTCTCAGTTCCATGATAACCCTAGACTTGCCCACCAGTTAGATCATCTGGCCCTTTGTGAGTGAGGCTTCTCATCTTATAGGTGCAGAAACTGAGGCACAAAGAAGAAAAGGGACTTACCCAACACATGCTTGTTGAGCTTGCATGTTGACTAGTGAGTCCTTCCAGCTACCGTAGTGCCTAAGACAGACTCTCAGTGCCCCATATTTTATGGAAGACGCTTACACATAGGGCTTTCCTTTGCAGTATTTCAATCACCTCTTGTGTTAGTTCATTTTGTGTGGCTATAACAGAATATCTGAGACTGGGTAGTTTATACAGAAAAGAGGTTTATTTAGCTCACGGTTTTGCAGGCTGAGAAGTTCAAGGACATGACCCTCGCTTCTGGTGAGGACTTCTTGCAGTGTCACATGGTGGGGAAGGTCAAAGGGGATGCAGACACACGTGAAGAGACAAAACCTGAGGAGTGTCCTGGCTTTATAACAACCCACTCTCGCAGGAGCTAATCCATTTCCATGAGAACTAATTCAGTCTCACCAGAGTGAGACCTCACTCACTCCCATGAGCATCGCAGGCACCAGACCATTCAATGAGGAATCCACCTCCATGACCCGAACACCTCCCACTAGGCTGTACCTCCCTATGCCACCACACTGGGGATCAAATTTCGACATGAATTTGGATAGGGACAAACCACGCCCAAACCATAGCACCTCCCCTAGTTCCTAAAGGGAAGGGAAGTATCTTTTTCATAAAATGTGAGGCCCAATTCAGGATGGCAGAGGCATTAGTTCCCAGCCACTCTGATGTTTCTGAGCTTGTTAGGGTCCAGCCAATATTCTCAAGAAGTAGGCTTTCAGAAACAGTAACACTAAGTGGTTTTACGGACTGGAGCTCACCTAGCTGTGGAGGAGGGCTGGAAGGACACATAGGTGCAATTATTCCAGAAACACAAGCAGACCTGGAGTCATTCTATTATGACTTTAAGACTACAATGCACTCCCCTCTATAGTTCCTTGCCTTAATATCTGTCTTCGTGAGACACTGAAGTTATTTTTGTCTATCACATTTTGTTCTGGGTGGAATGTTCCTTACCCAGTCCTGCTGATAAGGAGTTTCTAAGTGAATTTGCACCTTGCATGAAAGTTAAATTGTTGCCTTTTGTCATTTTTTTGTTAACACCACACCCCCAGCTCTGCCCAACACCACCCCACCAACACATATCTGACTTAAAAGTCTTCAAAGTCTGTGTGCCTCATTCTCTGACTCATTTGCCACCCAGATGCATGGAGCATAAGTGACTAAACGTAGTCTTGCAATGAGATGGGTCGGGTCACTGATGTGATCATTTGGCATCTGGTCAGCCAGGCCAGTGCCCATGAGTTGAGTGAAATGTTATAGGGTCCTCCTTGCTCATGGCGTTAGGGACACAAACCTGTGGCTGTTCTGCCCAAGAAAGGGAACTAGCTCATGTTGAACAGCTCCTATGTGCTGAGCACTTTGAATAACCCAGCGAAAATCCCATTGTACAAATGGAAATACTGAAGCCAGACAGAGCTTGCTCAAGTGCACATGGGGAATAGCAGGGTTGGAATGTGAAACCACCTCTAAAGTCTTGCAACTGCACTAAGCCATCGGCCTATGTAATTGGAATAGAAGTTTCCAGGGGAAAGAGAGGAGGAAGCCTGCTCCCCTCTTTAAACAGAGGGAGCGGCTGCTTACAGAGCTACTGTCAAAGCAGTTCGGTGGAGGGATTGATTTTTCAATAAGCCACCAAAATGATGGTACATTTACTACGTATGTTACTGACAAGGAGCACATTAGTAATTGGAATGTGACATTGGGTTATGGCAGGTGAGTAATAATGTGATTTACATCCTTGGGGATTTGGGTTTAAGTTACATAGTAGTTATTGCAAAGGCCTGTGCTATAAAATCAGACTCTGAGGGTGGTCAGGGAGGCTGCAGCTTTTGGGAGGATAATGCACGTAGAAATTGGGGAGGGGATGAAAAGAGGGGAAGGGAAGACCAGAAATAACTTTCCCCGCAAGCATTATTAAATGAATGTGAAGAATACACATTCCCTGCTTATATAGGTCCCTATACATTCATGCCTAAGTGTGAGCTTGAACTGTACCAACCCTAGGGTTTCTTTAAAGACAAGTGAAGATCCAATGCTAAGGAATTTTGAAGAAGGAGGCAGTATTTCCATAGGCGGCATAGCCAAAGACATTACAAAGGGCTGGGAATTAATATATACATAAGCACATCTGCTCTAGACACTTTTTTCCCTTTCAGTTGTTCCCCAGGACAGTCATATAAATGGTCATTAATATGAACACTACGTTCATGAGTATAAAACATTCCATATTTTATTTCTATTTTGGTAGCTCAACAATTCAATAAGCGTGATGCAGCCACACAGTCTTTGGGTTTTTACATTTTGGGGAATAAATGGGCAATGACCTTCTGCAAAGGAGGAACTTGTACTTTTCATGTGTTTCCTAAATCGTGGATTATTCTCATAAGGACAATGGCCATTGTGCCCATTCTTCGAGGATAAAGATGAGCATATGTTTGTTGCTGGGCTGTTGCATAGATTTTGCAATTCAGTTGGAACTCGGACTTTTTTCCTCTGTTGTCATCATTTGATGATTCTCCTTGGGAGGTGTGTGAACTGGAGTTGCCTTAATTAAGTAGAGGAAACCAAAAGATGCTTTGGAAACTATCTTCAACCACATACAGGGGTTTCTGCGGAGGATACCAATTTGCACTCTGAATAGGAGAACATGGGCGTAAATGCACCAGGAGAGGTTGGGATTGGATGTCAGGGGAGAGAAGGAAGCCAACCATGCGGGAAGGTGGAGAGCACAGGTTCTGGAATCCTTTGGACTAGGCATCAAGTTACTAGCTGTGTGACCTCGCACAAGGCTTTTGCTTCTCTGAAACAGTTTTCTCCTTTGCAAAATAGGGGTAACAATACTTCTTTCAGAGAGTGTGAGGAGGCTAGAACAAATTAATGTATGTCAAGCACTCAGTGCTGGCCAGGCATGGTGGCTCCCACCTGTAATTCCAGCACTTTGGGAGGCTGAGGCGGGAGGATCACTTGAGCTCAGGAGTTCGAGACCAGCCTAAGCTTGAGACCAGCCTAAGCAACATGGTGAAACCCCATCTCTACTAAAAATACAAAAATTAGCCAAGCATGGTGCACACACTTGTGGTCCCAGCTACTCCTGAGGCTAAGGCAGCAGGATTGCTTGAGCCCAGGAAGTTGAGGGTGCAGTGAGCCGAGATCGTGCCACTATACTCCAGCCTGGGCGACAGAGTGAGACACCCTCTCAAATAAGTAAATAAATAAATAAAAGCTGGAGCTAAGGATGATTTGAAAGGGGCCTCCGTGGATACTCTGAGGACCAACCCATTTTGCAATGTTGAGGACGCCCGCTGGCTCATTAGAATTTCTGTGACTTTCTCCCAATGAAACGTTTTGTCACTTTATTTCCCCTTGGGCTATTTTACTCATCATTTGGATAAAACCACCCCAGCTGTTTTAATTCAGAGTCTAGCCTGCCCTCCTTTAAGCATGGCTGATGGCAAGAGTGGCCCCTTTTTATTTTGCTTTTTGTAACAGGTTTCTTGAGATATAGTTAACATACCATACAACTCACTCATTTAAAGAGTACAATTCACACTCAATTCAATTTTAGAGCATTTTCATCACCCCCCCAAGAATACTCTGTACCTATGAGTAGTCATTTCTTACCCTCCCCCCACTTCGCAGCCACAGGCACTCACTCATCTACCTTCCATATCTATAGATTTGCCTATTCTGTGAATTTCACATAAGTGGAGTAATACAATATTGGGTTTTTGTATCTGGCTTCTTTTATAATTTAGCATAATGCTTTATCCATGTTGCAGCGTGTATCAGTACTTCATTCCTTTTTTATGATGGAATAATATTGCATGACATGGATATGCCACATTTCTTTCTTTTTTCCTTTTTTTTTTTTTTTCTTTTTTGAGACAGAGTCTCACTTTGTTGCCCAGGCTGGAGTGCAGTGATGCCATCTCGGCTCACTGTAACCTCCACCTCCCAGGTTCAAGCAACTCTCCTGCCTCAGCCTCCCGAGTAGCTGGGATTACAGGCACCCGCCACCACGCCCAGCTAATTTTTGTATTTTTAGTAGAGACAGGGTTTCACCGTGTTGGCCTGGCTGGTCTCAAACTCCTGACTTCAGGTGATCCACCCACCTCGGCCTCCCAAAGTGTTGGGATTACAGGCATGAGCCACCGCACCCGGCCAATATGCCACATTTCGTTCACACACTCATTAGCTGACGGACGTTTGGGTCGTTTCCACCTTTTGGCTGTTGTGAATAATGCGGCTGGGAACATTCATGTACAAGCATTCAATTCAATTCTGCTTCTCCCTTAAGAATAGATCCCTGTGAAAACAACTAAGTATTGATATTGCTAGAATTGAAGACAACATACTTAAAAGGATACAGATTTAGAGGCAGGTTGAAAAATACCCAAATTCCTCCTCTATTTGCATTCTTATTCCACTGGCTTGCATTGAGGGCCGAATAGCCCCTGTGACTCACCAGTGAATATCCTGGAGAGATATCATTATAGATGTTGTCCTCAGTCTCTCATCATGTACATCTCGTGAAGATCCATGAGATAAAATTTCTCATCTTCAATGTATTAAGAACCGCAATTCTAAGTAACTGCTCAGTGCACGTTCTGTAGCAAGCACATTTCAGGCATCTTGTCTATTTTGTCCTCCAACAAGCCTGCCATGCGCAGGAAGTATTGTGACCTCCATTTCACAGATGAGAAATCAGAGGTAGGTGACTGGCCCACGGGAACACAGCGGGAAGCGGCAGAGCTGGGATTTAAACCTAATTCTTTTTTATCCTGAGGTCCAGGCTCTTAACCACTATCTACATGACTGTGTGCATTTTTGAAAATCCGGCTCAAATCCTTTCTGAAAAGCGGAGGGGCGGTATAGATCTCCTTAATCTTTAACTGCTTTCATTCACTGCTTAATTTAACCCTGATCTGATCCCAAATCTGATTATCGCTCACCTACTCTGAATCTAATTAGAGTGTCCTTCTGGTATTTTAAGGCCATCAGGATTGCCTGATATCAAAAGCCCTTGTCTGTCAATGTCGTTTCTCTGTCACAGCCATGATCAGTTGCTTGAGCTAATAAGGAGGGCAGGATCACTTGTCCTTCTAGGCTTTTCTGCCTATCTAAAGCATTCCGACTACTTCTCCTCCTGTTCCCACTATTTCCCCTTAGAGCTCTGATTATCAGCCTTCAAATCTCAGTAAGGGAAAGGATTAGGATGCAGCAGTGGGACCATTCTCCCACAAAGCCACGCCTGGATGTTTCTCCCCAGTCATCTTTCTCCTGGCACGGAATTTCTCCCAGACAGGGCTGCTGCTGCTCGAGGTTACATGAAGAACATCATGGCACTCTCACCAGTCACCTTGAACAACAGCAGGAAGGACCCCTGCTCCCCAGGCCGAGAGACCCTCTGTTCCTTCTCCAGGTACCATGCAAGAGTAACAGGAATAGGCCTTTTTATTTCCTTTCTTCCTTCCTTCTTTCCTTCCTTCCTTCTTCCTTCTTCCTTCTTCCTTCTTCCTTCTTCCTTCCCTCCCTCCCTCCCTCCTTTCTTTCTCTCTCTCTCTTTCTCTTTCTCTCTCTCTTTCAACAGGCTCTCACTCTGTTGCCCAGGCTAGAGTGCAGTGGCGTGATATCAGCTCACTGCAACCTCCACCTCCCGGGTTCAAGCAATTCTTCCACCTCATCCTCCTGAGTAGCTGGGATTACAGGCATGCACCACCACACCCAGCTAACTTGTACATTTTTAGCAGAGACAGGGTTTCACCATGTTGGCCAGGCTGGTCTCAAACTCCTGGCCTCAAGTTATCCATCCACCTTAGCCTCCAAAAGTGCTGGAATTATTATAGGCATGAGTCACTGTGCCCGGCCAGGATATGCCTTTTTAAAATATTTTCTCTTCTTTCTGGCATTGTGGTCAGAGAGGGAGACCTACAGACTTTCTTCTGGAATTTATTGAGATTTTCTTTGTGATCCAGTCTGTAGTCAACTTTTGTAAATATTCCAGGGATATTTGAAAGAAAATCAGTATTTTCTGCTTGGATACAAGCATTTTAGACACAGCACATACACACTACCCACATATACCTACGTATATGTTTGTATTCAACACACGCATATGCTGAGTGGAGTTTAATTGTGTTCTCAGAATACATCTAAGCAAAGCAGAGTTTATCTGCTGAACATATAAAGTTTTTTTCTCAACAGACCTAAAATAAATTATTAGAAGAAGCCGAACGTAGTTAATGAAGAATCTGCTGCATATTTGGCACTGGGGTTGGTCGCGAAAACAATTACTTCTTATCAGATTCAAGTGGCTAAGTGTCTCGCCTTAACTTGGTTCTCTTGTCTCTTGTCCCTGGTGCCTGTGAAGGAAGGGAAAGAGAGAAACCAAAGATAGAATTTACGCCCCTAGAATAGTATTAGGTGGTGCCAAAGTAATTGCAGTTTTTGCCATTGAAAGTAATAGCAAAGCCGGGTACGGTGGCTCATGCCTGTAATCTCAGCACTTTGATAGGCCGAGGTGGGCAGATCACCTGAGGTCAGGAATTTGAGACCAGCCTGGCCAACATAGTGAAACCCTGTCTCTACTAAAAATACAAAAATTAGCTGGGTGCGGTGACTCACGCCTGTAGTCCCAGCTACTTGGGAGGCTGAGGCGGGAGGATCACTTGAACCCAGAAGGCAGAGGTTGCAGTGAGCCAAGACTGCACCACTGCACTACAGCTTGGGTGACAGAGTGACAGCCTGTCTCAAAAACAAGAAAGCGATAGCAAAACTGCAAATACTTTTGTACCAACCTAACAGAAATAGCAAAAGCAGGAGCAACAATGGAATGTCATCATTGAGACATAAGGAATGCACTAAAGGATCCTGTTTCCCCACTAATGTTGGTTACTTCATTCATTGAGTACTGAAGTAGATCTTTGCTGTGTTCTATCCACCCACCATCCATTGCTCCGACTTCCTTCCAGGGAATTACCCCTCCCCACCCTTAATTCATTTTATTCAGCTGAGATTCGCTCCAGAGGTGGACATGGGGTCTGGGGTCCTGAGCATTACAGTCCCCAGGCCACATTGATTGATGCAAGGTAGGCACTTGACCCAGGCAGAGCTAGAGACACAATGAGACTTTGACTGAGACCCCTGCCCAAGAGATGCATGCATACCCATTGAACTTGAACAAGGGAGAATATGAGGCTAGAGCTGCTGGCAGCCACTTTGCCACCAGGAAGAGAGAGCCCATCTGAGCAGGGAACCAACACAGAGGGAGGGGAGCCAAGTAATGCTGAAAGGGAGAAACGGGATTGGTGGCATAATTTCCGATCCTTAGCCAAGCTCTATCTGCATGTAGAAACTGCCCTTGGACTTTCCAGTTGGGTGAGCCCATAATTTTATTTAAACCAATTTGGGTTGTGTTGTCAGTCATTTGTAATGGAAAATTCTGACTGCCTACAGCACCTATGGTGTGTGATGGACACCTGAAGGATAAAGGTATAAATATGAACAAGAAACAGTCCCTTCTCTCAAGGATCGAATAATAGAGTGAGATTCGCACAGATCTCAAATCATAATTAAAACACCACTTGACTACGGCCATGACAAATGTGTGAACCAAGTGCCAGCAGACCCAGAGAGGAAATGAGTAACCAGCCTTTCAGTTGCCTGTCTACAGAAGGTCTTCTGCAAGGAGGGGTTTCGGAGTGCCCTGCATGGGAGCGTTGAATCTGAGAAGAGGAACCTGGCTTTCTCGGGGTGCTACAAAGCCAATACCGACAAGGGTTTCTCATCCCAGTGCACATCCAATCAATTGAGCTCCTGTTCCAATCACACCTGGTAGGGATTTAATTGCTTTGGATTGATTTTTGCCAGTGGTGACTTTCAAACCCCCAGCCTGGGGATGAAGAAAGATTAGTCACATCAGGGGAGGCTCCCTACTGACAACAGCGAAAATCAGCAGGGAGTGAAGACGATTTAAACTAGTCTTTCAAATCAGCCTCCCAGACTGTACCTAGGATGCGAGCAGCCATTTTACCAAATGGTGACCCAGGAGCTTCAGATCAGTATAAACCCAGCACGGATAGTCATAGGAGGTGTTGTTTGCTATGTGCTCATAATACATTGACACTAAGTTCTTCATATACATTCCAGGATGTGCTCAGCTTTGCAAACCAGGACACAGGGCCAATTTCACCAGTTATTTATCGCTGGTGCAACGCATGGGCCTTATCAGCTATTGATGACTAGTGCCATTGTCCCTGCATATGGTGCCTCATTTCATCTTCATGACAACACGAAGACAAGTGCAATGTTGTACCCATTGTACAGATGAGGCAAGAGAAGTTACCTGCAAAGCTGAGAAAAGGCAGAGCTGAGATTTGGTCTTAGGGCCTTTCTGTTGCTCCTGTGGTTCCATTTATGAATTATTTCACAGGATGAGACACTTCTGTAGCTGAGTTTTTGTATCCCTTTCTCTTTCTTTCCACTGTCAGGTGGTGAGCTTGCTCTGGGGACTGGGTATGGCCTAGAACCCTGTTATGAAACACCTGGAGGGCTGCGTGCACTGCCGTTCTCACGTATGCCATCAATGTGGGATCTATGAGCAGCCAAAGGCATCCCCCGGGAATGTACAGAGGGTGTCGTGGGCGCTCCTGAGTGCTCCAGGAGTCCAAAGAGGGAGAGATTCATCCTTCGCTGTGGCAAGTAGACCCCATCGGGGCAGCAGACACTGTCCCTCCAGGGGACGCCAGGTCTCTGCTGTGTTGGAGAATGAATGTGATTGAACAAACCTCTAACCTCACCTGGAATGTTTCAAAAACAGCTTTGAGCAGAAGTGGAGAGAGGGCCCAGCCAATGGGGTCCCTCCTCATTTTCCACTCAGGATGCGAAGCTTGGATTTTCTGTTTACTTT
This sequence comes from Piliocolobus tephrosceles, assembly GCF_002776525.5. Taxonomy (NCBI): domain Eukaryota; kingdom Metazoa; phylum Chordata; class Mammalia; order Primates; family Cercopithecidae; genus Piliocolobus; species Piliocolobus tephrosceles. Next base: position 207,394,120 of record NC_045434.1, on the reverse strand, counting down.
TCAAAGACTTTTATTGAACACTAGATTTGGGGCATCAGAGAGGAATTGGATTCGATTCCTAACCTTAGGGGCTGTACCTGTCAAAGAGAAAGACGTGTAAAGAATCAAAATACCATCCAGATCTCGTGATGGCTCTCGGTGTGTATGTGTAGAGTGCTCTGAGAACATGGGAGAGGGAAGAATGAACTCAGCTGGGGAGTTCATTTTAGGGGAAATTTAAGGTGCAGGGGGGATCAGCTTGAACTGGTCCTTGAAGGATGAGTGGGTCGTAGTAGGGGCGCGGAGACATTTCAGGCAGATGGGACCGAGCGGGCCAAGGCACAGAGATTCAGAGTGCACACGGTGTGTTCGGGAGGGGTCAGTAGTCCCGCAGAGCGACATCATGAGTTGGGGGGGACGTGCACCTGAAAGGTAACAGACTCATGCATTCATTCCCTCACTCATGATTCTTTCCCTTCATCCAACTAGGAGGTAATTATTCAGACGCTGTTATGAGCGAGGCACGGGTCAAAACAGAAAAATCAGCTAGACTCAGTGACAGCCCAATCTTTCCGTTCCAGGAAGCTTGGTAGATGGGGGATTCTACCCGCACCAACGAGGTCCAGGCTTAAAGGAAGTGCTGCGTCACCTGAAATCTGTCTTTACAAGGTGAATGTTAAACTTCAAGTGTGGTTACTACTGAAAAGTGAGAAAAGCTGGAACTACAATGTCATGGGACAGTTTCAACAATGGTTCACATGGGGGTCTGGCGCGATGGCTCTCACCTGTAATCCCAGCACTTTGAGAGGCCAAGGTGGGTGGATCACATGGTCAGGAGTTCCAGACCAGCCTGGCCAATATGGTGAAACCCTGTCTCTACTAAAACTACAAAAATGAGCTGGGCATGGGGTGGGTGCCTGTAGTCCCAGCTACTCGGGAGGCTGAGGCAGGAGAATCACTTGAACCCGGGAGTAAGCAGAGATTGCGCCACCGTACTCCAGCCTGGGCGATAGAGGGAGACTCGGTCTCAAAAACAAAACAAAACAAAAAAATGGTTCCCATGGGCTTTGCTAAGGGGGTATAAAGGTGGGAGGGACACAGCCCTAAACCTTGAAGTTGAAATGGTGGCAGAAGCCTGGCAGCTGGTGAACGTGGCTTTTTTTCCCCCCCCCCCCCCCCCCCCCCCCCCCACAGATTTTGGCAACATCTTTTTTTTTTTTTTTTTTTTTTTTTTTTTTTTTCTGAGACAGTCTCACTGTCTCTCCCAGGCTGGAGTGCAGTGGCGTGATCTCGGCTCACTGCAAGCTCCGCCTCCCAGGTGCACGCCATTCTCCTGCCTCAGCCTCCCGGGTAGCTGGGACTACAGGTGCCCACCACCACACCTGGCTAATTTTTTGTATTTTTAGTAGAGATGGGGTTTCACCATGTTAGCCAGGATGGTCTTGATCTCCTGACCTCGTGATCCACCCGCCTCGGCCTCCCAAAGTGCTGGGATTACAGACGTGAGCCACCATGCCCAGCCAGCATCTGGCAACATCTGACAGGCTACCTGCTGTTGCATTCAGAGGACGGGCTCTGGATTTAGATTGCTGGGGGCCTGTGTCAGCGGCACCATTTTCTGGCTATCACTTCCCCTCTCAGACCTTGGTCTTCTCATGTATGAAATAGGATAATAATAGCACCCAACCCACAAGATGGTTGTGAGATGCAAACGAACTACTGCATGAAAAAGCCTCAGACCAGCAGCCCCTGCCAGGTGAAACTGCCATTCATGTTACCCAGCACCATGCTAGACCCACCAAAACATCGTTTGTGGATGAAGTAGCAAACCCCAGGTACCATCTCGTCAATGAGATCTTTCCCCATCCAAAATGGATTGGCACGTGTGAGAGGAAGCTAGCTACTCAACACTGGATGCAAAGATTCAGGCAAGAGTGGAATGGGGACCTTCCACCTCTGCCCCTTGCCCAAGATCAGGGACACCGTTCTCACCACTAAACAAACTTCACGTCTGGAGGCGCCAAGAGGAACAGACTTTTCCAGAGAAATGTAGCTGCGGCTCCTCCCCAGTATGAAAATAGATCGCCCTGGGACTGGAGTAGTTAATGAAGATGATAATTAGAATTGCTTATTAGGACCTGTCTTCTAAAGTTCATTTGTGCTTTTAATAGAATCTACAACACATCTGCTTAGCAGAGATGACAGATCTTCCTGATTTGATGTATTTTAAGACAAGATCTTTGCGCCCTGGCATCTCCTGGTCTCCCTCCTCCCCCGTGTCAGCCATCTGCTGCTGCGGTGACCTTCCCCCATGGCAGGAGCCTGGAGGTCATGACCAGAAAACACCCTTCTTCTTGCCAGAGGACCCCCTCCACCAAAAGCCAGAGAGATGTCTCATCTTTCTCTGAGGAAGAACAATCTCTTCTACCGCCACCTCCCCATTGCTCTCCAGCCATTCTGCCTGTCCTGGGTTGGATTGTCTGTGCCCCCATCCCAAATTCATGTCTACCTGGAACGATAGAACATTACCTTATTTGAAAACGAGAACTCTGTGGTTATAACTAGTCAAGTTGAGATGACTGGATTAGGGTGAGCCCTGATCCAAGGTCTGATGTCCCTGTAAGAAGGCCGTGTGGATACACGGGGAGGAGACCATGGGACCACAGAGGCGGAGATTGGAGTGAGGCAGCCACAAGCCAAGGAGTGCCAAGAAACCACCAGAAGCTGGGAGGAGGCAGGAAAGATTCTCCCCTGAAGGCTTCAGAGGGATCATGGCCCTGCCAACACCTCGATCCCAGACATCCAGCCCCTAGAACTGCAAGAAGATACATTTCTGTTGTTCTGAGCCATCTGCTTTGTGGCACTTTGTTATAGCAGTTATAGCAGCCCCTGGGAAAGTGTTTTTTTTTTTTTTTTTTTTTTTTAGACAGAGTCTCACTCTGTCTCCCAGGCTGGAGTGCGGTGGCACCATCTCGGCTCACTGCAAGCTCCGCCTCCCAAGTTCACACCATTCTCCTGCCTCTCAGCCTCCCGAGTACCTGGGACTACAGGCGCCCGCCACCACGCCCGGCTAATTTTTTGTATTTTTAGTAGAGATGGGGTTTCACCATGTTAGCCAGGATGGTCTTGATCTCCTGACTTTGTGATCCGCCCGCCTCGGCCTCCCGAAGTGCTGGGATTACAGGCATGAGCCACCTTGCCCGGCCAGCCCTAGGAAAGTTTTTTCAGTTTCTCAAACTTCCCCAGCTCTCTCCCAACTCCATGCCCTTGCACCTGCTGGTCTCTCTGCCTGGAACTCTCTTTCCGCTTCCCCATCCCCTCTCAACTCTTCTCCTGTCCCATCCCCACATCACCTGTCCAGCCCCTACTTAAGAGCGCTTTGCACGTAGATGACTATGCAATGAATTACCTCACTAAAAGCAGGTGACCTGTACAGAAAGCAAGCATACTGATCTCCCTGAGGTTTGGCAAGAGCCCCTGCCTCAGTCTCATAAGCTCCTGGTCAAGGTCTTTGCCCATCTTGTCATCCTTCTGTCCCTGGAGCCTGGCATGAAGTTAACATACAAGAATTTGTTGAAGGGCCTGGCACAGTGGCTCACACCTGTAATCCCAGCACTTTGGGAGGCCAAGGCAGGAGGACTGCTTGAATCCAGGAGTTCAAGACCAGCTAGGCAACATCTTTGGCCCCTGTCTCTGCTAAAAATAAAAAATTAGCTGGGCATGGTGGCATGTGCCTGTAATCCCAGCTGCTCAGAAAGCTGAGGTAGGAGGATCCCATTAGCCCAGGAGGTTGAGGCCACAGTGAGCTGCGATTGTGCCATTGCAGTCCGGCCTGGGCGACAGACTGTGTTTTTCAAGACTGTGTCTTTAAAAAAAAAAATGTTGAAGGATAATACCACTGATCCTACAATTGCTAGACCCAAATGAATCCAAATGTCCTTCCGGCCCTTCCAAGACCTTGGGCCTCACTCTGTGAGCATCCGGGCACCTAATCTGAGGCCCCAGGCATGGAATTTGTGCTGGCCTGAGCTGTGAGGAGACTCTGGTCTATGGACACCTCTTGAGATCAGTGGAGATACAGAATAATGGAGAATGCTGTTATTGTCATAGCATAAATTTGGAGTGGAGAAGACAGAAAAGAAGCAGGATACTGAGTGAGGCTGGCCACGCCGCTGCCTCCCTAGTGGACGCTGACCTTGCAATGCCCTTCTCTTGAATCCCAAGTTCAGGCTCGTTTTCTCCAGGCCTCCTCTGCTACAATGCTTGGCCAAGGCCCAGCCAGGGCCAGTGCAGGGGAGCAGCCAGGTTCAGGGCCCTGTGATCAATGGAGCGTGGGCCTCTCAGAGCCCTTTGCTCCCCTCTCCCTCGTCTTTTGCCTTGAAGGTCTGTTGTTTTGTGAGATCTGCGAGAGTGGGGAGATTTATCTTGCACCGAGGCTGTGAGTGGGCTGAGAGGGAAGCAGAGGACAAAAGCTGCACTAGACTTAGACCAAGGACCGAAATAGAAAGCCCCATTGGATTCCCACAGGACCTGACTGGCCATGGCACTGATGATAGAGTTACCTTTGGGTCCACGGACTGTGCGTCCTCCGGCTGGGCTCCAGGTGAGACAGGCTTTTTGACTTCTCTGTGCCTGTTTCCAGCTCTGTGAAGTAGGAAAACTACTAGCTTCCATCTCGCAAGGACGTTGAGAGGATGAAATGACAGAGCACATAGTTGTCCCTAGACAGATGTCAGGTGCTGCTGTTTGTGTTGTTAATGACAACAGCAGTCATCCTATCAGGTGCTTTTGGTAGGACTGTGACTTCTGTCTCCGCTTTACTCGGGGTCTTTGAAGACACCTCCCCACCCTGGGCATGGAGGCATTGGAGTGAAGGGCAGCAGGCAGGACAGCTGGCATGGCCCCTTGTCTGGGGCCTGTCCCTAGCTGTGTCCTCAGCTTTCCTGGACTGAGCCAGTGATGTACATAAGGCTGTGGACTGCACTTGGACAGGTGGAGAGGAGACAGGCATGACCTGGCTGCAGAGAGGACAGCAGTGGGCAGGCACAGCCTCATATAAGCACAGCATTGCATAGGCATGGCATCACATATGCAGGCATCGCATACGCAGGCATTGCATATGCAAGCATTGGATACACAGGCATCGCAAATGTGGACATCGCATACGCACAGCTTCGCAAACGTGGGCATCGCATATGCACAGCATCGCATACGCAGGCATCGCATACACGGGCATCGCATATGCACAGCATCGCATAAACGGGCATCGCATACGCGGGCATCGCATACGCGGGCATTGCATACGCACAGCATGGCATTCACACAGCATCGCATGTGCAGGCATCACATATGCGGGCATCGCATACGCACAGCATGACATTCGCACAGCATCACATACGCAGGCATCGCATACGCAGGCATCGCATACCCATGGCATCACATATGCACAGCCAGGGCTGCGTCTGAGGCCACTGGAGGGGAACTGTTCTTAGACCCAATGGCTGGCTTTACTACTCATTGTTACTGCATCTATTGGGCAGTTAGAGGGTACCAGGCTGTGGGCTTTCTAACATGTTCCTGGGATGGGAGCCATTTTATAGATAGGGAAACTGAGGCTCAGAGTTGGAGCAACTCATGTAGGGCCATACGTAAAAAGACCTGGGATTTGAACCCAGGATTACTGACTCCAAAAGCTGAAATCTTAACCACTTGCCCGTGGGCATTTCTTGAAGTGAATGTCTAACCATTGCCACTTTTCCACTGGGTGGACCAGCGTCTTGTAGACCCAGAGCATCTGGGCAGACTTTGAGTTTCAAGGGGGCAATCTAGTAGGCTCCTCTGCAGCTGTCTTCATCTCTGCATGTCCTTCCAGAAATGAGGCCAAGAGGAGCCAGGCATGGTGGCGTGTGCCTGTAGTCCCAGCTACTAGGGAGGCTGGGGTGGGGGGAATCTCTTGAACCCAGGAACTCAAGGCTGCAGTGAGCTATGATTATGCCACTGCCCTCCAGCCTGGAAAACAGAATGAGACCCCAACTCTAAAAACCTTTATAAGTAAATAAAAGTAATAATAAATAATCAGAAATGAGGCCAAGATAAGAGAACTGAATCGGGGTTGGGAGGGCATCTGGTCTACTTAGTGGTTCTTCGCTTGTTGCTCTGTCTCCCCAACTCCATCTTGGGGGCCCCAGTGGTATTGTTGGTACCCACAAAATGCTAGTCAGGAAACCAGATTCCCGTTCTCTAGATCCTGCTAGCACCTTGGGATGTGTCCTAGTGAGAACCGCAGACTTGCCAAAGCCATGACAGCTGGATCCTATTCTAGCCGCACGTTGGAATCGAAGTTTAGTATTCCAGCTTCCACCATCCCCTTCCTGCCTATCTTGACCCTTCCAATTTTCTCCTTTAAATCTCCACTTTCCTTTTGCACAGTCCCAAGCTCTTCCAGGTTCTGAGGATTTTTTCTCACTTCTCAGGGTGAGCTCGCGACCTTTCATTGCCCTCCCTGTGTGAGCACAATTCAGGGGTCAGACTCTGGACTCTTTATGGAGCCTCAATGCAGGGGCTGCGAGTGTATATTCTGCACAGCGAGGCTCTAATTACAGGCTGCATGCTGGAGACTAGTCATTTTGTGAGTCATTAGGATGTGTGGCTGGGGCTTTATAATATCTTTTGATGAGTTCTGTAATTTTTATATCTTCACCTATGCTAGCATTTTCAGTGAAGCAGAACAGGACAGTAGGGCTGGCAGATGTCACAGCCCCTGGGCTCTTTCTGGATCAGAATTGAAAGGGTCTTCTCCTCTGCATTCCGAGGAGAGAAATATTGATTCTGGTTGGGTTCGAGGGGTTGAAAGCTGGCATGTGTCTCGTCTCTTGCTAATCAATATTCCACAGCAGTGGTTGTGGGTAATGTTTGAGTACTTGCTTCTGTTCTCCTTCGTGTTGGCAAATTACAGGCTTTCAGGTGAGACTCCCTTCGTTTCGCAGTGGCTGCGAGGAGCAGGCTTAATTAGCGCACAGACCTGCTGGAAAAATCCAGTGTTATTAAGAGCCTTGTTCCATGTGGCGGCTGCTGGGTTGTACCGGTCTCCTGCCCTCAGCCCCTTCCTTCCGGCAGCCGCCCAACACCCACCCCGGCATTACTTTGCCGTTAATCCCAAGGTATCCAGGAAAGAATGACAGAGAGGTAAGAAAAAATCACATGGAATGTCCAGATTTTTCCCCAGTGAGATGAAGGACTCAGGGTCTCATCTCTGTGGAAAATCCCCGTATCTGTGTAGGAGCACTGGGCCTGGCCTTGACCCCTTGACTTTGAACTTCAGACGACTGCTGGGGAGATTCCTTGAACACGGAGTCTAAGGGCTGATCCTGGAAAAATTCAGGCCCTTCTACTCAAAAGCAAAGACCACAGGCTTTGCAGTTGAGACAGGGTGAAGGGTGAGTCCCAGCTCTTCTCCTCACTTGCTGTGTGACTTTGAACAAATGGCTTAACTTCTCTGACCCTCAGTTTCTTCATCTGTTTTTTGTTTGTTGTTTGTTTGTATTGAGATGGAGTTTTGCTCTGTTGCCCTGGCTGGAGTGCAGTGGCACAATCTTGGCTCACTGCAACCTCCACCTCCCAGGTACAAGTGATTCTCTTGCCTCAGCCTCCAAGTAGCTGGGATTACAGGCATGCAGCACCACACTGGCTAATTTTTGTATTTTTAGTAGAGATGGTACTTCTCCATAATGGCCAGCCTAGTCTCAAATTCCTGACCTCAGGTGACCTGCCCACCTCAGCTTCCCAAAGTGCTAGGATTACAAGTGTGAGCCACCGGACCCGGCCTTCCTCATCTGCTAAATGGGGCTCATGACGGTGACTCCCTCATGAGTTGCTGTGATGCTTCATGAGATGAGGAGCTTCACATCTGGCACAATTAATGGCCCATGGTCAGCTCTTGATCGAGGGCATTTGCTGTGAAGGTTGTATGGCACTGTGTGTCACTGTGGCCACACTGTTTTCATTATTGCATATACGAACCTTACTCCACAACCAATGTACAGGAAATCTCACCAGGCCTAACTCTACCAAAATGATAAGAAATTAAGACTCATCATATGAATGGCCCCCTCCACACCTGTCTGGGGTCACGCAATAACCCAGAAGTTTTATCTGATACCTGGAGAATGAGGAAGGGGCCTGGAGGCTTCCATCCTCGATGGTCTCAGCTCACCTGTTCTTTGTCCAGGCCCACCTGATCTCCAAGAGGTGGACAGTGCTCTTGCCTGAGCCTGGATGTGTCTTCAGTGAAGTCAGAAGCTCCAGTGTTCAGGGTCCAGACCCTCCACCACCACACAGCACCTACATGCAGCCATTTCCCTCTTTAGTCCTGCACCTCCTCACGATGCTAGAAGAGTCTAGGCACAGGTGTCCTCCAGACCTCTCCTTCCTGGGCTTGGGGAATTGCCCAATCAGCTCTCTTCTAGAATGTTCCACAGCCTCTTCCCCAATTTCTTCTATGAACCTCCTGTTTGAGGAACAAGAGTTAAGAGAGAGGTTTGCTTCCTGGTAAAGCGCTGCTTTCCTTTTGCACACAAATTGCCCTGCAGCAAGGGAGCTGGAGGACAGGCTTTTTCTTGGAATAGGAATGGAAACCTGGAGAAAAATATACAAGTTGCTCTGGTCTGGGGTTTTACAAACACAAATTATTATCTCCATAGGGCATGCCACACCATTCTTATCAGTGCATCTGCAACAGGGGAGGAGTAAGGAAGATGCTTTCTGGGCATCTGACCTCCAACTCCCACAGCCAGAACTAAAAATATCACCTGCAGTGAGCCTGAGACATCTACATGAACAGCAGTGTGTGTGTGTGTGTGTGTGTGTGTGTGTGTGTGTACATCTATGTGGCTTGATGCTGTGTGGTGTTAATTCTTTGACCACATCCATTCACGAAGGTCTGAAGGGGTAGTATCCTGATCAACCAGATCTGAATCACAGGCTCACTGGCTGACCCTCGGAATCAGAGTGGGGTCAGCCTCACGTGAGTCTCATGGACTCAGAGTAGGGGAGAGAAAGGCGACCTGGGAAAATGGGGCTGTTGTTACCAGAAGAAGGGGGCATGAATACTGCACAGACAAGGCAAGAGGCTATTGCTGGCAGATAAACATCTAAATTCCTGCACTCCTGTATCAGAAGCTGAATTAGGGTGCAAGCGTTTGGGCATCAGTCCCTTAAATTACCCTTCTTTGGAAGGAATAATGGACTTGGAGTCAGAAGGCTAGATTTCAAGACTAGCCTCTGCTTCATACTGACTGGGGGACTTCTCTGGGTTTGTTTTCTTGTCTACAAAATGGGATATAATAAACTACCACTTTAGGGTGGTTATGGAGCAGTGCCGTCTAATAGAACTTCCTAGAACTTTCTATTTAATATGATAGCCACTAGCCACATGTGGGTATTAAGCAATTAACATATTGCTAGTGTGACTAAAGAACTGAATTTTTTATTTTATTTAATTTCAATGAATTTAAATTCAAAGAGCCACATGTGGCTGACAGCAACCATATTGTGCAGTGCACTTATGGATTATTCAATGGGATCATTACAGTCTGCTTTGTAAACTGTAAAGTGCTATAAGGGAATACTCATTGCATCCCTTAATTGAAAGCTCCATTGATGAAGCCAGGTACTGTGTGGATAAGTCTTGCTCATGTTCATAATTATTGTAACCACTGATCTAAGTGGGGTCTGAGATCCTTAAAATGATCTTATTTCTGGACATCACACTTCATATTTGAAGGATTGATATAATGGATCTCTCATGAACCTATACAGACTCCCAATAAGCAATTATCACATGGATGGATGGTTTGATGAATGAATGGACAAATGGACAGATAAATGGATAGATGGATGGATGGATGGACATACAGATGGATGGGTGGAAGGACAAATGGATGGATGTACGGATGGATACATAGATGAATAAATGGGTGGGTGGATGGGTGAATGGATAGATGGATCAATGGATGGATGGGTGGATGGATGGATGGACGGATGGATGGATGGATGGATGGATGGATGGATGGATGGATGGATGGGTGGGTGGATGGATGGGTGGATGGATGGATGAGTAGAAGAACGTACAGATGGATACATGGATGGATGGATGGATGGATGGATGGATGGATGGATGGATGGTCAGATAGATGAATGGATGGATGGATGGTTTCATCCATTCATTCCTTCTGTCACCTGCCAGGCACTAGGCATTATTCAAGTAGTTGGGGATAGAATAATATGACAGACAAAGCTCCTGCTTTCAGAAAGACTGTATTCTAAAGGAGAGAGTCAGATGTTCAACAAGAAAACAATAGCATAAATAATTTCTAGTAACAGTAAGCACTATGAAGGAAAATAAAGTGGGGAAGAGAGATGCAGATTAATGGGGGCTGCTGTTTCACATAGGGTGGTCTCTTTGGTAAAGCAGCATTTGAGAGAGCCTTGAGGGAAGGGAAGAAGTGAGCCATGCAGAGATCTGAGGGAAGAGCAGAGAGAACAGAAGAAGGCTAGCATGGCTAAACCAGAGTGTGGGAGGAGAGGAAATGTAAAAGGAGATGAGGTCAGAGGGAGCCAGGGGCCTTTCAGGCTTTTGGAAGACTGTTTTCCTCTCAGTGAAATGAGAAGCCAATGGTGGGCTTTGAGAAGAAGAAGGATTGGATCTGATATATATTTATGTTGTGTTGAAAATAGACTCTAGGGAGGAACGGCAGGTGCTGGAGACAAATAAGGAAGCTATTGCAATAATCTAGGCATGAGTTTGTGGTGGCTGGGACCAGGGAGAGAGCAGTGCAAAGTAGGGCAAAGTGGTGAGATTCAGCATCTAGTTCAAACGCAGAGCCAGCAGAACTGACTGGTAGGTTGGATGTGGTGGGTAGGAGAAAAAGGAGAAGTCCAGGTTGATTCCAGAGATGCACCCTTGAGTAACTGGAAGGAAAGCACTTGTCATTTCTTGAAATAGAGAAGACAGGGGCAGGAGCGAGTTTAGAGGGAGTGGGCCAGGAGGAAATCAGGAGCTCAGTTTGGAGCATGCTAGGTTGGAGATGTCTATTAATCATCCGAGAGTTGATTGTCCAAATTTCAAGGGAGAGGTCACGGCTGGTCATATCCATTTGAGAATCAGCATACAGATGGTATTTAAAGCCATGATACCAGACAAGTGAGTACAGATTGAGAATCCAAGGATTGAGCTCTGGAGGCCTCCCACATTTGGAGGTCAGAAGGGAGAAGAGGATCCAACAAAGCCTACTGAAAAGGAACAGCTGGTGAGGTAGGAAGAAACCAGTAGAGAAGTGACATGTGTCCAGGAAGAGAGTGATCAACTATTAGATGCTGCTGAGAGATTAAGTAAGAGGGGCTGGAAAGTTGACCATTGGATTTAATAATGTCATTGGTGACCTTGAGTTGTTTCAGAGGAATGGTGGCATCAATCACTAGTTGGCTGGCTGACTGGATGGATGGATGGATGGATGGATGGATGGATGGATGGATGGATGGATGGATGGACAGATGGACAGGTGGACGGAAGGCTAACTTAACTACTGCAGCTAACTTAACTACTGCAGTTAACTGCACCATCTCATCACCTGTGATAGCAATTAAGCAAATGTTGCCTGACACTCCATGTGCCAGAACCAAAAGCTGTCAAAACCAATCTCCTTCTCCATTCACCCAACTTTTTGGATACAGCCCAGAAATCCTGGTGTGACCTATACTTGCTATAAGATGAGACTCTTGACATCTTCTGGTTTGATTATCCTTCTCTGGATTACCCATAATGCTCTTGGTCGAATGTTTCCCCTTTTAAGGTTTGAGAAAGGAAGAAAATGAGAGGAAAAAAAACTAGCTCTGGGATCCTAGACTTACTTGGTTTTGTATTTCCATTTGCCAAACTGACACTTTACCAAATCTCCCTTCCTTTCTGGAAGAGCGGATTTGTGCAGCCACCTACCTCTGCAAGTGGGGGTCTCTGGAGATTCTTCCATGTTAAAGCCAAGTGAGGAAAGGTCTCAGATATATCTGTAAATTTGTGGTTGGGTGCAGTGGCTCACACCTCTAATCCCAGCACTTTGGGAGGCCGAGGCGAGCAGATGACCTGAGGTCGGGAGTTCAAGACCAGCCTGACCAACATGGAGAAAACTCGTCTGTACTAAAAATACAAAATTATCCGGGCATGATGGTGCATGCCTGTAACCCCGGTTACTCGGGAGGCTGAGGCAGGAGAATCGCTTGAACCCAGGAGGTGGACGTTGCAGTGAGCCGAGATCATGCTATTCCACTCCAGCCTGGGCAACAAGAGCAAAACTCTGTCTCAAAAAAAATAAATAAAATAAAATAAAATAAAATTTGTAAGACATTTTATGTAAAGTCTTATTTATCTTTTTATGGGTTTATTTGGTTGTTATCATTTATTGGGTGAGCATGAAAGCTGAACTCTTGTCTTGCCTGCCTTGCATTGTCCTTAATTTAAAAAAAAAAAAAAAAAAAAAAAAAAAAAAAAAAAACAACTGTTTTCAATGAAGCCATCTCTTCCTTCTCCTAATAGTGAAAATCACTGGATTCTTACGAAGCATGAGGCACAGACCAGGCTTCCTACACAGGATGTGCTGGAGTCTGCTCCAGGCTCCTGAGAGCCAATAGTTAAATTTTCAGGAATGTTATAAGCCTCATATTGGTGGCTTAAAGTTGATGATGAGAGTACATACACCATGGAAACTGGCAATGACTACAGATCAGGGCTACTTCGCCCACCCCTCCAGAGTTAATTGTTAAACACTTGCCAACACACCACTGCCTGTTGCCTTCACTATCAAGAAAGAGGTCTTCTGAGATCAGTCTGAAGTGTGACCTCGGGAATTTCCTGCTTTCCCGGAAAGGGGGAGATTTCAGCCCAGGCATGACTGCCACATCAACAGAGATGCTCAGGAGGATGTGTTGCCCTGCAAACTTTCACAGCTGACACCCCCTGCTTCAAGCTCTGTGTGATGACAGTGGAGTGAGAGTGAGCCACTCCCCTGAATGAAAAGATTAAAAGCAGTTGTTTGACTGAGGCAAGGAGGAAGAAGAAACCCCAGACAAGCCAAGAGGGACTGTGATCTTAACAGATGTTAGGATCTTACCTCATTAGGGCACCTCAGAGGCTCGCCGCGGAGGTGAGAAACAATAGAGGGGTGATGGCTTTATGGAATTGTCAGTGTTATCAGTTCCCTGTCCTCAATCTGATCTGCACAATCACCGCCTGTGTTGTCACCTGTCCAATTTCCGATCTTGTGGTAACTGCGTTTATTACATGCACAAATGCAGCCAGCAGCCAGAATGACATTAGCGATAGTAGCTGCTGTGGGCTCATTATTATGCAAGCCAGGAAGGGAGCTCTAGGCAGGTGATTAAACATGCCTTTGGCAACAGAGCAAAGAACAGATGCTTGGGAGGACACACCTTGAATATGCAGGTAAGAACCTGGGTTTAGGACCATCACTCCTGTGCAGATCTTTGCAGGGGAAGCAGACACAGCATTGTGTGGTAGTTAAGTGGAGGGAGTGGGGTCCGGAGCTGGACTGCCTGGATTCAAGTCTCACTCCGCCCCTTACTAGCTCTGTGACCTTGAGTATGCTTCCCTCCCTCTCTGTTTACATTAGTCTGCCCATCTCTAAGATAGGGTAATGATGCTAATGATAATACCCAAAATTGGTGTGCTTTTGAGGATCCACGAGTAATCTATGTAAAACACTTAAAGTGATGCCTGTCACATAGAGCTAATAAATGTTAGCTGTTATTACTCTCCCTCCAGACCTTTTTGTAGATAGGCATGTCTAGATTTGGAGAAGTCTTGTCTTACCACTTAGAATACTGCAAAGTCATCTACTTTGACATGAACTAAAGAAAGTAAGAAAGCCTTTGGGCAAGTTGAAACCAACTTGTATTAGTCAGACATTTTTGAGTTTCAGGTGAGAAAAACTCAACCCAAACTGTCTTAAGCCAAATATATACATACACGTAGAGATGCAAAAGCTACTCATTCCGGTGATTCAAAATACCAGGGTTGATCTTCCAGTCGTGGCTGATTTGAGGGACCTGAAAATGCCAGGTGGATCCTTCAGGCATGACTGGCTCCAGGAGCTCAAGCAGTGTTCCCCACACTCTCTCAGACTCTCTTGGACTCTCTTCCCACCACCAGTCTCGCGGCTCTGTCTCCCGTTACTCCCTTTGTGTATTGACCCCGTTTTCTCCTACTGAAGACACCACCCTCCATGTGGCTGGGGAAGATGACCTCAAACATCATCCTTATTGCTAAGGATCTCCAAGAGAAAACGTATTTTCTAGAAGTTCCAGAAAAAGTCTGATTGGTTCACCTTTGGTTACATGCGCATTTCTGATCCAATCGCAGTGGCCATGGGGATAGGGTGCATGATAGATATGTGTCATGGGCCAATCCCTGAGCTGAAAGATAGGCATATGGGGTCAGCTCTGCCCAACCCAACCCAGGAGATGAGGAAGGGGAGGTCCTCCAAAGGTGGAGTGTGAGATAGACACATAACACAGAGTCACCACAAGTCCTTGGTCATAGCAAAGCCTCCGAAAGTCTGTGACAGCTTGGGTTCAAGTCCTGGCTCCTCCCTTATTAGTTTGGTCACCTAGGACAAGGTTCTTTCTCCTCTCTGTGCTTCAGCCTTCTCATCCATAACATGTGTGTAATAATAGTGCCTACTATGTGAGCCTGTTGGGGGCAAAAATAGTGAATATGTGCAATCTGCTTAGAACAGTACAGTGCTTAATAGTTAGGGAATAAATGATCAATAAAGGTTGTTGTTATCTGATATTCACAGTTATCATGAATATCTTACAAAGACTTTCATTAATTCCACAAATAAATATCATGTCTTTTATATGCCAGGCTGGCTCCCAGTGTCTTGATGGACCCTATGGCACATTGGGAGAGACAGACATTCAACAAATGATGACTCAGTAATTGTGGATTGGATTTCTTGTACAAAGTGGCAAAGTGGAAAGACAAGAAGGCTTGCATTTAAAGTCAGACCAACAACCTGCGACATGGTTAAAATTCCAGCTCTCGGACATACTGGCTGTGTGACAGAGGACAAATCACTTCCTCGCTCTCAGTCTTAACTTTCTATCCTCTAAAATTGAATGATAATTGCTGGTGGATTCTGACTCCAGCTGCTTAATGCCTGAAGGCCACTTATCACCCCACAACCTTCACTGACACACAGGACCAGAATAGGGCTTCTCAACTTCAACCTTGTTGGCATTTGGGGTTAAACATTAATAATTCTTTTAGGATTGTAGGATGTTGAATAATTCTTTTAGGATTGTAGGATGCATTGTACGATGTTGAGCAATATCCCTGTCCTCTACACACTAGATACTTGTAGTGTGACAACCAAAAATGTCTCCAGACATTGCCGTATGTCCCAACTTGGGACCAAAATCCCCCCCCCCCACCCACCCACCCCCACTTGAGGACCACCAAAGGAATTCCTCTGATTAACTGTTTGTGCTGGACATCCCCTTTTCTGGGCCTCAGTTTCCCCATCTGTCAAATGAATGGCTTGGCCCAGAAGATGGATTGCTATTGGCCTCCTTAAAGCAGAGTTTTCCCCATCTCTAGATTTTGTGGTGAAAACCAACCAAGTTCTACCAACAGGCGTGGGACAAGGAGGAGAAAGGACGTTCGGCCCTCAGCTGGAAGGAGGCAGAGCCCTGCAGATGTCCATCGCAGGTCCACCATTTGCAACCTCTTGTTTGGCTCTGGGCCTTCTCCCTTACCAGTTTCCTGTTGGCCGCCATGTTTTCCCAGTTGCTCTGGGAACTCGTTTCCTTCCCACATCTCACTGGGAATAGGAGAGTCCATTGAATATTCATGAACTTATAAATGAATTCGTGGTTGATATCGATCTAGTCCCTGGGGCCTGAGCTGGCCTCATCTTCCCCAAGTGGCCTCTTAGCCCTGGCTTCATGTTTCTAAGGGACCTTGTCCTGGTTTTCTTGAAAGGTAATCTTCTTGTGGCTCAACTTTGCTAAGAAAATGAAAAGCTTTTTCCTCTCCCTTTAAATTCCTGCATATATCTGCCAAGAGCAGGAGGAGTCCCTGACAGAGCCTTAGGATTGCACTGGGCATTTAAGCGCTGGAGTCAAGAAGGTCTCTGTTCAAATACCAGCTGCATCAGTCCCTGACTGCTGACCTTGGGCTGGTCACCTGGTTCCCAGAGCATCGGTTCCTCATCTGTGTAACAACTAATGGAGTAAATAGAGTAATGGGAATTCACCATCTCGTGAGGTAGTTTTTAGCATTAAATGAATTAATATAAGTAAAGCACGCAGCATATTCCTAACAAATACTCAACATGTAATAGATATTCTAGTTTTGTTATTAATGATTACATATATTATGATTGAGAAGTCAAATGTGATTAACATAGCCCATGCTTTGTAAACTGCTCAGTGCTACATACAGGAGTAAATAGTTCTAAGATGTTATCAACATTATTAACATCACTTTGCCAGCCAGCCAAAGCAAAACGGCCCTGTGTGATCTGTCAATATCACAATCCAGCAGCATCAGATGCTGTTTGGCTCTGATTTCAGGATCAGAAATGGCCTATGAATAGACACGTTGGCTCAGATTGATTTAAATTCACTTCACTCTGAAAAATCTACACCACAGATTTGGGCCCAAGGAATTACCCCTAGTGGAGACCAACTGGGCTCCAGAATGAAGGCTTCAAATACAATTTGAATTGTGTGACTATGCAAGAATGTAGACCGTCCCCCACAGCATGGACATGCCTAAGACACAGTTGGGTTCAATCTTGTCATCATGGAGGTAGTGACCACAATCAAATGGTCCCCAAATGTGAGCCACCATGTTAAGTACATTTTGTGCATTATCTCATTAATCCTCACAACAACTTCGGAAAAGAAGGCTCAGATTCAATACAAGTCAAGAATCTCAAGGCAAATAACATTGGAGCTGAACTTCTGAGCTTCTCAGACACATGCTTACTGTAGACCACATCATGGGCACAGCAGATGAAGGTCCGATTTGGCTTTAGGATGAGGTTATGTTGTATGCTTGGAGGATGCAGGGGCTGGAGGGAGGAGAGTCATCTGTGAAAAGGGAGGTGCCTCATCAAATTCTGAGCTGATGATAATGACAACTATACCAACAACCATGCCAGATTCTGGACTAAATGCTTTATGTACATTATCCTGCACAGTGCCTGCAGTAACCGTCTAAGACAGTCTGTGGATACCCAGTTTGTAGATGATAAAGCTGCAGTCTGCAGGACCCCAGGGGATCGCCCAAGGAAATGTTTGTAGTAATTAGTGGAGCTAGGATTTGCACCTAGGCAGTCTGATTCCAGAGTTGCTCTAGGTACCACGGTGGCTTAATAAACTACCCCAAACTGGGTATAAAACACTAATTTGAACATGCTCATAGGTTTTGTGGGTCAGGGAATTGGACAAGGCTGGGATAGTTTGTTTCTGTTCCATGATGTTCAGGGCCTCACCTGGGAAGAATCAAATGGTTAGAGGTGACTCAAATAGCTGGGCACTGGACCCAGAGGCTCCTGCTGGGCTGGAGGGTCATCTTCCAAGATGGTGACTTCACTCGTCTAAATAAGTGGGCTATTGACCCAAAGGCTGGGCTCAGCTGGGACTGTCAACTGGAGTGCCTGCTTGTGGCTTCTCCCTGTGACCTGGACTTCTTGGAGCATAGATTGTGCATTCCAGGAGAGAGCTTTCCAAGTGAACCAACCAGAAACTATAGACCTTTTATGACCTGACCTTGGAAGTCATGTGGCATCACATCTGCTGTCCTTTACTGGTCAGAGCAGACACATGCCTGTCCCAATGGAATATGATTTATGCCGGCTGCTAGGCTCGTGCTAAGGATTGAGCAGCAGCAAGATAAATCTTTGCCCGTGAATAGCCTCCAGTTAGCATGGGGAAAACAATGAGGTAAGAAAAAGAATGACAGTCCAGCATGCCTTGTGCTCCTGAGGCCTCTGCGAAGTGCTGTGGGCACAGGATCCATTCTTGGAGCATGTGGTAACTGAGCTCACAGCCAAATTGCTTTCCCACTAGCCAGCAGTGCTGTGTTCTTGGAGTTACTCATGGCCAGTGCTCCACAGATTGTGCTCAGTCAGGTTAGGCTGAACCCCCCCCACCTCCGCCCCCGAGAGTAAATTCTCGCAAGATAAGCAGGGTGTTTCTAGTTGGACCAGAAAATCCAGCAGGGTGACGGGTCAGATAATGTCCCAGCAAACCACTTCCCAACCCTTGTCAAAACTGGTAGGTGCAGAAACAGGCAGTAACAAATGCCACTGGTGTGTGAAATGCCAGCCTGGTGGGTGAGGAAGAGAAGTGGAAATCATTTGAGGCTATTAAGGCACAAGAAGGACTAGAGGGCAGGAAATAAACTTTCTGCCACCCATACCATTGGAACTGTCTGCCATCTTGCCGAATCTTCCATTTGTTCATGTATTTCTTCATCCACAAGTGTTTATAGAATACTGATTATGTGCTAGGCACAGTCCTCAACCCTGGGGATACAGTGGTGAGCCAAGCAGAGCTAGGAACTTACAGTCTTATGTCTGAGATTATTTCAAGGCACTGCATGGTGGGTTTACGTACAGGCTCTGGCATCAAATCATCTGGAATCAAGTTCCTGCTCAACCACTTCCCAGTCAGAAGACCTCACATGAGTCATTTTGAATCTGATTTGCTCCCTCTGAACTTGTTTCTGCATCCTTCTACTGAGGATAAGATTACTGTTTTCTGTGTATGGTTGTCTAAATGAGATTTGGATTTGCAAATGTAGGTGCTGCTGGCTATGGTGGTGGCAGCTTTCTCTTCTCTTCTGAACTCACTGTAAGCTCCTCCAGGGAAAGGCCTGTTCTCTGCTCCTCCTGTGTGTCTCTCGGGTCCACTCTGAGCTGCCTCTGAAGCTGGTACTCTATAAATACCTGTTGAGTCTTTAGGGCTGAAGCTTCAATGTTACTGCCGCTCTGGGTCATTTAAAATAGTCCTGGCTAAAGCATATCTAGCAAAACTTCAGATTCTTCTAGGGGAGAAAAAGGTTTGTTTGGAATCTCTGAAGTGTAGCTTGGTGCATGCTGAGCTCATGCTCTAACAATCCTGAATTTGCATGAAAACTCCTCCTCTATGCATTAGCTTCTCACCTTGGGCAAGTTGTTTAATCTCTCTTGGCCTTGGTTTCCTTGTCTGTAGTAGGGGGACTGGTCCATTTCGGCGCTGTGAAATGATGTGTGGAAATCACCCTGCTCAGGGTTAGGCACACGGTTGGTTTTGATAAAGGAGGGCTTCTGTTATAGACCCGGTATTTCCCATCAGTCCAGACCTTCAGATGCTGGAGTAAAAGAATCAGTGCTATGGAAGTGCTGGCTCTGAGGAACCAAGGTAAGGATAAAGCATCACTTACAGCTCCTCCCTTCTTCTCCCTCCACATGGAGGGCTAGACTGAATGCTTGCAAAAATAAAAGCAATTATAGCACATTCTTTAAAGTTCTTCGGCATTTATGGAGCATCTAGAAACTTCCAGATGCTGTTCTAAGACCTTTCCATGGATTGTTTCATTTAAGTCTCATAATAACCCCTGTAAAATAGGGACTGACATCATCCTTCTTATACAGATGAGGACACCAAGGTGTGGAAAGGTGAAGAGGTTTGTCAAAGGCCATTAGAGGAATAAATAGGGAGCTAGAATCAAATTCAGACATCTTTCTCCAGAGCTGCTCCTTAACCACTCATGGGTAACTCAAAAAGCAGCTCTTGGCCGGGCGCGGTGGCTCACACCTGTAATTCCAGAACTTTGGGAGGCTGAGGCAGGTGGATCACCTGAGGTCAGGAGTTCGAGACCAGCCCGACCAACATGGAGAAACCCTGTCTCTGCTAAAAATACAAAATTAGCTGGGCGTGGGGTCACATGCCTATAATCCCAGCTACTTGGTAGGCTGAGGCAGAATAGCTTTAACCAGGGGGGCGGAGGTTGTAGTGCGCCAAGATGGCACCACTGCATTCCAGCCTGGGTGATGAGCGACACTCCATCTCAAAAAAAAAAAAAAAAAGCAGTTCTTGAGCTCTTCTGTTGCAGGGTACAGGCCTTCTTAGGACTGGATAGAAGTGGTGGCCTCTGCCCCCAGGAGAGAGCCCGCAACATTCTGCAAAGCTGTGCCCTTTTTCAAAGGTGAGACCCTGGGTCACAGCCAAAGGGAGCATTATCTTCACATGCTCCTCCCATCCTCCATCATCCCTCACCTCCACCTGCCCAATCAAATCAAGCAGAACTTAGAGTAATGTACATGCACACAATATAAGATCTAATTTCAAGAGATTCAAGGGTTCTCCCTCCCTGTCAAAGCCAGCCCATCCTCGTCACATGGACACAGACAAGATCTTCCAGGCAAGAATCAGGAAATGATTTCCCAGTAGAGACGGTTAGGGGGCCTAACCCTGAACTATAATCTGAAATTTGCATCCCACTTATTTGAATGTTACCTACTTGGAAATCTCTTGTTTTCTTTAAATCATCAGACATCCCCCTGACCTTATGGTTTGGATTAGGAAGCTCTATTGTATACTTTAGGTATCCCAGCCTCAGTCTGTTTTACAGAAGAGAGAGGCCGGCAAGAAAGAACAGGGTACAGGAATGGGGTTCTTATATCTGTATGTGTCTTCTTAGATGCCCACAAAATCCCAGTAAGGGAGACAATATTTTCCCCGTTTCACAGATGAAGAAACTGAGGCTGAAAGGAACTACATCATTCATCTAGGGTCTCACAGCCTATAAATAAGAAGTTCAGGCCAGGTGCGGGGGCTCACACCTGTAATCCCAGCACTTTGGGAGGCCAAGGCGGGTGGGTCACGAGGTCAGGTGATTGAGACCATCCTGGCAAACATGGTGAAGCCCCATCTCTACTAAAAACACAAAAAATAGCTGGGTGTGGTGGCAGGTGCCTGTAGTCCCAGCTACTTGGGAGGCTGATGCAGGAGAATCGCTTGAACCTGGGAGGCAGAGGTTGCAGTGAGCCCAGGTCATGCCACTGCACTCCAGCCTGGCGACAGAGTGAGACTCCATCTCAAGAAAAAAGAAGTTCAAAGGACATCGACGCCAAAAACATCATATTCTACCGTGCCACTGAATTAAGGAATAAAATCAGCATTTAAGACTATGCGTATGACAGAAGCATAGGCTGTGTGGCTTTGGTGTGAATATATGGACTCTTAAGTTCTCCAAATTAAGGACGTTCATTGTTAGAGTCTTAGAAGTCCAGGGCTGGGTGCATTTTCAAAGGTCGCTTGGAGCAGAGCGTCTCAAACTTCATGTGCATGGAAATCACAAGAGGAGCTTGTTAATTTTAATGCAAATAAATTCTGATTCAGTAGTTCTGGCGTGGGACCTGGGATTCGGCCTTGCCAGCAAGTCCCAGCTAAGACCCACGCTGCTGGTCTGGGGATCACACTGTGAGTAGCCAGAGGTTGACTCATCCTCTCGCCTTGCCCTACATAGTTTTTCATAGCTGAGCAGGAAGTGTTGTTATCTCAGAGCCATCAAAGAAGAAATACATTTCTCAGCGGGAGCGATGGCAGAGGAAGAGGCCTGCCAACAGGTGGGGGGCAGAGGGGACCTTAGACCCTGGCAGAGATTGAGCATCATGTAACGTGCAATGTAAAGCTATGCTTGCCGAGGGAGTCCACCAGGGAAAGGAGGACACTACTGTCCACAGGAAAATGCCTGGGAGGGAGCCATTATCCATCAGTATCAAGTGGTTAGAGAAGTCTTCTCTGAAAAACATTTTAACAAGAAATCAAGAATCAACAAAAATAACATTACCTCCAAGTTATCCTTCATTAACCTGGATATGGGGATATAATCACCACTTTCTTGCTTGTATTAACCAGGAGTCCAGCCTGGGGAAGGGTGGCTCACCCCCATCCTTCTTTCGTGGCCCAGCTCTCCCTAGCCACTCCTGCTTCCTTCCCTACTCCCCAAATCTCCGAGCTCCTTCTGCCTGCAGACCTTTGCAGCTGCCAAGCCTGCCAAGAACGTCCTTCCCCCACCTCTCCACCTACTGAACTCCTGCTGTCATTTGGAGTTCCCCTAAGTGTTCCCACTTCTCCAGGAAAATATCTCTGATTCCTCCAACGTATGTCAGGTCTGCCTGTAGACTCTGTCACTGCACCCTTTGTTTTCTTTTTTTATTTTGTTTTTGTTTGTTTTTGTAGAAATGGAGTCTCACTATGTTGCCCAGGCTGGTCTTGAACTCCTATGCTCAAGCGATCCTCCCACCTCAGCCTCCCAAAGTGCTGTTGTTACAGGTGTGAGCCACCATGCCTGGCCTTATTTTCCTTCATAGAATCAATTAAGCAGTAACCGTGTGTTTATGTACTTTGTGATTTGCTCCATGCCTGTTGTAGGTTTCATGTCTGTTTCCTTCACTGCTCAGCATTTTGTCCTAGTAGGTGCTCAACAATCCTCTTGCAAAGCCCAGCCTCCCGCAGCCATTCTTTGTAACACTCATCACTACCTGAAATAAATCCACCGATACAGATAAATATATGACTACAGGGTTCTCAACTTCAGATCCATGATGTGTTTGGTCAGGTCATTTTCTTTGTCATAGGGACTGTCCTGTGCCCTGTAGGATATTTAGCAACATTCCTTGTCTCTATCCACTAGATGCCAGTAGCACCCCCTCCCCACACACAGCCCGTGCAAATGTGGCAAGCCATAAAGTCTCCAGATATTCCCAGATGCCTTCTGGGGTACAAAATTTCTCCCAGTTAAGAATCACTGAAAAAAATACACCTATATAGGCCAGACACAGTGGCTCATGCCTGTAATCCCAGCGCTTTGGGAGGCTGAAGTGGGAAGATCACTTGAGGCCAGGAGTTCAGGATCAGCCTGGGCAACACAGAGATACCACATCACTACATAAAGGTTAAAAAATTAGCTGGGCATGGTGACATGCACCCATAGTCCTAACTACTCAGAAGGCCAATGCTGGAGGATTACTTGAGCCCAGGAGTTCAAGGTTACAGTGAGCTATGATTGTGCCACTACACTCCAGCCTGGGTGAAAGCATGAGCCCTTGTCTCTATACACACACACACACACACACACAGAGAGAGAGAGAGAGAGAGAGACAGAGACATATAAACAGGCATATGGCTGGGCGCGGTGGCTCACGCTTGTAATCCCAGCACTTTGGGAGGCCGAGGCGGGTAGATCACTTGAGGTTGGCAGTTCGAGACCACCCTGACCAACATGGAGAAACTCTGTCTCTACTAAAAATACAAAATTAGCCAGCAGTGGTGGCACATGCCTGTAATCCCAGCTACTCAGGAGGCTGAGGCAGGAGAATCACTTGAACCCAGGAGGCGGAGGTGGCGGTGAGCTGAGATCGTGCCATTGCACTCCAGCCTGGGCAACAAGAGCAAAACTCCGTCTCAAAAAAAATAAAAATAAACATGCATATATCTTTACATGTATACCTGTATATGTATACTTATACACATGTGTGTATGCGTCTGTGTGTTTATTTGGTCATTAAGAGCTCCATAGGACAGGCACTTTCTTTTGTTTGTTGCTGTGTTTCCAACACTTCAAAAACATGCCTGGTTCCTAGTAGGTTCTCATAAATACTTGTGAAAT
The DNA here is from genome assembly GCF_002776525.5 of Piliocolobus tephrosceles. Taxonomy (NCBI): domain Eukaryota; kingdom Metazoa; phylum Chordata; class Mammalia; order Primates; family Cercopithecidae; genus Piliocolobus; species Piliocolobus tephrosceles. The sequence continues at coordinate 207,370,401 of NC_045434.1, read as the reverse complement.
GAATAAATAAGTGATCCATCCCCCACCTACCCCCACGAGTGTGGTTGTGAGGATTAAATGGGATTATTTACTTATTCATTTATTTGTTGCACTTAGCATCGGGCTTGGTATTGGCAGACGATCAATAATGCTAATGCCCCTTTCCTCCTCTCTTTTCCCATTTCCTCTCTGCTTCCCCTTAACTGCCAAAGACCTGTTTTATTATTTTACCCCCTGTGAACTTCATGTTTCAAAAGATTTTTTTCCTAAACTGATTAAATAATGATTTATTCTTTTCTCCCTGTGCAACGAAGCAAAGACATGGCTAGCTGTGCAGTGGCATCGCTGTGGAGAACTTGAGGCTCCTTTCAGCATGAGTGCCACATTCCCAGATGTGGCATGGGCTGCCGCTGAGATCCCAGAAATGCTTATGATGTTATTGACAACCCATTAGGCCTCTGATTGGTATCAGCGAGCTGGGGGTACCACTGAGCTGATGGAATTCCAGCCCCAAACAAACTTGACATTTCTAGTTTGTCTGCTTACGCAGGGTTATCAGGAGTAAAATAATGATTTCAATTAAACACTTTTTTAGTGTCTAGGAAAAAACATACAACCCTCCCTGCAATTTTCCACCCCCCAAGACTACCACAAGGGGCCCCCGTTTGGGAACCATCAATCTGTCGTGGTAGTTTTTTTGCTGTCGTGCTCCTGGGGAACTGGAGAAGGGATTTTTCAGGACGCAGCTACTTGATCACTTTTTCCCTTGCTCTCGGTAATGAGCTTTCAGGCCTAATTAGAATGAAATGTGTTGTTTCCCTTCCTTCTTTCTCTGTCTCCGTAATGATCTTTATCATTAGGATGGATTAATTTCTCATGCCCCCGCCCCCCCCGTTAATGTTTCATTGTGGTGTGTTTGCTGTGTGGATGGGGATCATTAAGGGAACGTCACTAGCACTGGGAATAAATAAAAGAAAGAAAAGGAAAAGTGACAAGGAATGAAAATGGCACCAAATGAGCCTCTTCCTGACAGCCTTTCTCGGTGTTAATGGAGAACAGGGAAGCACCATGCAGCACCATTTGTCCTTCCTCATTGCCATTGCTTTAATGAGAAAAGGAAATCAAGCAATCGGGACATTCCTGTCATCCTCTAGCCCTCTATTGTGAAGTCCACAGTGAACGTGCCTCGCCGGAGCAGTGCTTTCAAAGGCTCTCAGGCACAGCGGCCTCTGCCCTGCCCGGCCTCCTTCCTCTCTCATCAGTCTCCCAGCATAAGGACATTCTCCCCTCACCTGCTTTTTCTTCCAGTATGTCAGCTGGCCCAAGGCTGGGGTGTCCCCACTCCCTCCTGGGTCCTCTTGTGCACTGGAGTCACTTCAAAGGCCTTCAGGAAGGAGAGAGGAAACGAGGGACCCACGAGGTCAAGTAGGAGGTACCGATCAGCCGTCTACATGCATTTATCTTCAAAGCTCTTACCAGCTGCTAACGAATGAATCCCTCTCAATACACACACTGGAAGGCGGCCACTTTGACCAGATTTTACCCCTCGAATATGGCTTTTTTCGTTACTAATTAATTCATTCTTCCAGGAAAATGACCGCCCGCCCTGATCCCCATGCTGAAAATCCCTGTTGTGGTAGAGAGAGAGCAATGTATCAGTTAGGATAGGATCACTTATGCTGCTGTAACAAATGAGCCCAACAGCTCAATAGCTTTCAACAGCAAGGATTTATTTCTCACTCATACTACATCATCCAGTGCAGCTCAATGGTGGCTCTGCGCGGTATCACCTCCCCCTCAAAGACCCAGCTGATCAGAAGCCCATATCTAGGATGTTGCTGGAGAAAAGAGAAAATAAGTCAAATCGCACCCAAGCTCTATACAGAAGTGTCCAATCTTTTGGCTTCCCTAGGCCACATTGGAAGAATTGTCTTGGGCCACACATAAAATACACTAACAATAATGATAGCTGATGAGTTTTTAAAAATCACAAAAACATCTCATAGTGTTTTAAGAAAGTTTACGAATTTGTGTCGGGCTGTATTCAGGGCCGTTCCAGGCCACATGCAGCCTGCGGGCCATGGGTTAGACAAGCTTGCAAAAGCTTCTGCTCCAAGGTGACACATACTAGTTCTGTTCTCATTTCATTGACCAGAAAGTGTCACGAGGCCACATCTGCCACTGATGGGAGAAAAGTATTATCGTCCCCCAGGAAGGAGCAGCAAATATCTCTGAGAAATAGTAGTCTACCACAACGGGCTTAGAGTTTATGATTACTAACAAATAAGAGAACAAAAAGACCTAGAAATTATAGATATATACTAATATAGTCACCTAATGGAAAGTATAAAGCAGTAACATGGATGCACTATAGCCATATACAGTATGGGTGCATCTTGGAAATGTAATATTGAGTGAAATTCCTTGCACCCAAATCCTTGTCTCAGGCTCTGCTTTGCAGGGGGAGCACAAACTGAGACAGCTTCTGTGTCTGGTGCTTGTCCAGAGTGTACTTAGCACTCACTGTCTCCTAGGACAGAATTCCCCTTTGGGGTATAGCTCTAATTCTGGAAAAGTCTGCCCCTGCCTACCCTTCCTTCCTTAATTCCTGTCCAGCTTTCACTTGGCAAATTACAGCCCACAGGCGAAATCCAGCCCACCAACCAAGAATGTGTGTTCATTTGTAAATGGTTGAAAAAAATCAGAAGGATGTGTGAAATTTATACAAAATTCAAACTGCAGTGTCCATAAATAAAATTTTATTGGATCACAGCCGTGCCCATGTGTTTATGAGCAGTCGGGACAGAGACCATTTAAAATATTTACTACCTGGCCCTTTGCAGAAAAAAGTCTGTCTTACATGACAAAATGTGGCAACTAGCAGACCGTCTTGGGTAGTAGCATCAGTGAAAAGAAGTACCTCGTACGCTAGAGCCAAACGTCAGCCTCTTGAAGAGTTACAATGGGCTTTTTATGTCGTCGACCAGCAGAAAACAGGAAGAGTTAGGTAGAAGCCTGGACCCGGGTCAGAATGCAGTTGGAGATGATTCGGGAAGCTTGCCACAGGAACCCTGAGGAGGCTTCCCAGAACTTGCTGAACATGCCTTTCCCTTCCCTGCTCTGCGAGTTTGGGTTTGGGGGAAGCAAGTCAAGCCTCGTCAGCTGGAATGCTCTGGCTGGTCAGGGCAATTGAAATTTCTCTTTAATGGAAGATGGAACGAAAAACTCTTTCTGGATTGCCCCGGGGAGAGGTTTTTCATTTGTGTGCAAAGCCCATTTTCCTGATGGGAAATCTCTCCATTGCCCGAGAATGGCACGCAGACCCAGAATCTCCTGGACACCGGTCCCCACCAGTGAGACATTGTCCCGCTGCAAAAAAGTATAGGACAAAGAAACTGAATCTGTCAAACCTGTGACATCCCCTAAAAGCTGAACATTTTTAAAATTCCTGATAGCGAATTAAAATCTTTTTTTTTCTTTCTGCCTACCTTTTACAAAGATACAGAGAAGGTTATTTTGAAAGGCAGCCTGTAGATGAGGATTCTGAATGAGGGGTGTGACTGGGAGTCCTCTTGTGGGCTTTCTCAGTATACACACTTTTGGGCCCCACAGCGGGTCCGCTGATGAATCTCGGAGTGGGACTCAAGAATCTCTATTTCTTTTTATCTAGAGCTGGGGTCTTGCTATGTTGCCCAGACTGGTCTCAAACTCCTAGGCTCAAGTGATCCTCCCACCAAACTGCTGGGATTATAAGCATGAGCCACTGTGCCTGGCCTGGCCAGAAATCTGTTTTTTTTTTTTTTTTTTTTTTTTTTTTTTTTTTTTTTGAGACAGAGTCTCACTCTGTCACCCAGGCTGGAGTGCAGTGGCCAGATCTCAGCTCACTGCAAGCTCCGCCTACCGGGTTCACGCCATTCTCCTGCCTCAGCCTCCCGAGTAGCTGGGACTATAGGCACCTGCCACCATGCCCAGCTAACTTTTTTGTATTTTTAATAGAGACGGGGTTTCACAGTGCTAGCCAGGATGGTCTCGATCTCCTGACCTTGTGATCCACCCATCTCGGCCTCCCAAAGTGCTGGGATGACAGGCGTGAGCCACCGCGCCTGGCAGGAATCTGTATTTTTTAAAATTTATTATTTCCATAGGTTTTTGGAGAATGGGTGGTGTCTGTTTACATGAGTATGTTCTTTAGTGGTGATTTGTGAGATTTTGGTGCACCCATCACCTTAGCAGTATACACTGAACCCAATTTGTAGTCTTTTATCCCTCACCCGCTTCCCACCCTTTACCCTGAGTCCCCAGAGTCCATTGTGTCATTCTTATGCCTTTGCGTCCTCATAGCTTAGCTCCCATTTATGAGTGAGAACATACAGTGTTTGGTTTTCCATTCCTGAGTTACTTCACTTAGAATAATACTCTCCGATCCCATCCAGGTTGCTGCGAATGCCATTAACTCATTCCTTTTTATGGCTGAGTCGTAAGGAATCTGTATTTTAACAAGCTTCCCAGCACTTCCCATGTGTGTGCTGGGCTAAAGACCACTGCTTTAACACTGTATTTATTTACATGGGAAAATGTCCATGGAATACTGTCGAACTGTGTTTTCTAAAAGCAGGATAGCCTGTGTCATGCTGATTTCTGGAAAATTCTATGTCATTATGTTTCTTTAGGAGAGAAAAAAAGCCAAAAAAGCATTAATGGGGGTAGTGGGATTTTATAGGTGACTTATACCTTTTTTCCAACTCTTTTGAATTTTATGCAATGAGTAGCTATTTCTTTTGAAATGAAAAAGAAATCTCTGAAATTGTTTCCATGGTTGGGGGTGGCAGGGGTGGTAAGATGTGTCCATGGGCCTCCATTAGTCGGCTCTGATTATGTGAGGCTTCTTTGTGTCAGGGACTCTTACATCTGTCCCTGCCTGTTGGTGTCAGGAAAGTTCGACATACCCGCCTCCCCACCTCCTGCCTCTGGTGTGGTGCAGACCCCAGAAGTAAATGCCCCCTCAAGGCAGCAGGCAGAGCCCACAGCGGGTGGTGACCCTGCCATCACCTGTGCTCCGCCATTCCTGGCCCAAATGGAGTCTCAAGGTCTCTAGGGAGCCCAGCCCAGCACTTGCCACAAACACTAAATTCTCTCTGAACTCCAGGAAGAAAACACTCCTGGCAGAAGACAGTTCAGTCCCTGCCCCACGGCTTGCCTCCGGCCATCTCTGATGACCCAGGTCCCGAGATGCCCTCCTGTGCCTTCATTATGGGAAGAGAGGCATCTGTCGTTTAGAGGCATATCTCTCTCTCTCTGTCTCTCTCTGTCTCTTTTTCCTCTCTCTCTCCCTTTCCCCCCTACCCCCTGCTGTCTCTCTTTCTCTCTGTATCCTACGATCCCTGGATCATCTGAAGACCTGTAATCTCAGGCTTGTTTCCCCCCAGACATCCCCATGGAGCCTCTCCCTCCCCGACAGCCCACGGGAGCCCATCGCACAGGTTTTTCTACAAGGTCTGCAAAGGACAGAGTGGAAAGGAAAGTACTAGAAGGTTGCAGGGACACTCCAGAAGGTGTCTCCAGAGCAGGCTTTCGAATGACCTCTGTCTGAATCACTGCCCACCACCCCTGCCCATGGCTCAGGGTTCATAGGGGTGTGTATTCTTGTGCTCAGACTTGGGCGGGGGTGCCCCGGGGTTGTGGGGGCCCCCTGCAGGCTCTGGTGGCCTGGGCCCAGGCAAACCAGCTGGCTCATCTTGTATCTCCAATACCTACACACACACAAAAGCTTCCAGAAGAAAGGAAAAAAGGAATGGACAGAAGGACCAGTCTCCTAAGATTATTCCTCATTCATGCAGTCCTCCACAAATATTTACAAGCACCTACTACGTAGCAGGCACAATTCTAGGTACTAGGATATAGTGAATTAGACTGATTAGACTGGTCCCTACTGTCATAAGGCTGATGGTCTACAGGAGGAAGCCAAATAATCATTTTTAAAAGGAAAATATAGGCCAGTATGGTGGCTTATGCCTGTAATCCCAGCACTTTGGCAGGCCAAGGCGGGCGCATCACGAGGTCAGGAGTTCGACACCAACCTGACCAACATGGTGAAACCTTGTCTCTACTAAAAATGCAAAAATTAGCTGGGCGTGGTGGCTCACGCCTGTAATCCCAGCCACTTGGGAGGCTGAGGCAGGAGAATCGCTGGAGCCCAGGAGGCAGAGGGTGCAGTGAGCCGAGGTTGCGCCATTGCACTCCAGCCTGGGCAACAGGGCAAGACTTTGTTTCAAAGAAAAAGAAAATAGAAATGACCCCTATGAGAAGAGCTCCACAGGAGAGTAAACGGCCCTTTGACCTGCTCAGAGAAGTAGGTCACGGGGGCTTCTGCGGGAAGCAAAGCCCTTGCTGATGCTGAAGGAGGAGTGAGAGGAAGAGCACTCGCTAAGATGCCATCTTTCCTTCCCCCACACCCCAACCTTAACTGATGGCCCCCTCGCCTCTACTGCTGCCGCTTTCCCTACAGGATGGGGAAGGAGAGAATTGGAAAATCTCCTTCTGACCATATTGTGTCTGGGGTTTTGTATTACCCTTGGCCTCAGACCCTGAGGCCAGAAAGCCACAAAGGGTCAGAGGTCAAAGTGGGCAGAAGTGATCTGGGCCCGCTGCAGCCTGTGTTTAAGGTACAAGAATCGTTTGAAAAGTCCCTTTCACAAGGGAGGCACCCTCTGAACATAAAAGTCTCGCCCCAGCTCAGAAGCAGACAGACTTGCTTACTGAGACGTCTCAAAACTTGTGCAAATGACAAGTTCATTTTTAGCCGAAAAGAAGACACATCTGAAATACTGATGTGGCAGCCAGAGCCCGGCTCCAGACCCAGCTACAAAAGGAGGTGCTAAATAGTTGATGAAGAGTATAATTAATCAGCACTTAGGGAGCTCTGGCTGCCGATTTCAAGTTAACAGTCCCCCAAATGCATTTCTCTGACCCGCCAGAGCCCAGGGTGCTGCCACTCAAAGCATCACAGTGTATGAATCTAATTTTAAACCTCCTGCCTGCCATCACCCCCATCTCCCCTGCCCAGCTCACCCCCATCTCCCCTCCCCAGCTCACCCCCATCTCCCCCACTCCAGCCTACAGCTTCTGCCGCAGTCTCGCCTGCCTGACCCGACAGAGGGCTCCTACTGCATCCTCCATCCATGCTTTGCCATTTGCTGTTCCTTCTCCTCCTTCAGCACCTGGCTCACTCACTCCCGCTTTGTAACTCACTCCTAACCAGCTGTGCAATCCCAGAAAAATTTCTGAATCACTTTGTGCCTCAGTTTCCCCATTTACAGAAACGGGGAAATGGTAACAGTCCTCACTGTGTTAGGGTCCCTGGGAAGACTGAATGTGTTCGGGACATCAAGGGTGTCGAGTGTCTCATGGCACATGAGATTTGCCCTGTAGGCGTTAACTGTCGACGTGGCGCATCTTTCCAGCTCATCTCAAGCATCACCTCCTCCTGGAGCCTTCCCGGACTCTCAGTCTGAGTTAGGGTCGCTTAATTGCTGATTCGCGGTCCTTCCTAGACTCTAAGCTTCTTGAACCCGAGAATGGCATCATTCATCTCTGCATTCCCAGTGCCTGGAATCGGGTATACAGTAGGTGCTGAGTAAGTGAATGGCTGAATGAATGAATGAATCTTCTTGCAGATTTCTCCAGGGTCTGAGATTCCCTGCTGTCACACCGGGGATGAGGAAATCAATTCAAAATCTTCTGCATCTTTAATTTGGGCTGAAGAGTGCAGCTCTCTCCTCCCTGATCCGGGGAGGTAGGTTTGCCTGTCCAGCCAGCCTCATGACTCAGCTGCCCCAGAGGCTGTTCTCTGCCCCAGGGCACACTTAGCCATTTGGCATAGAAGGCACAGAGTCTAGGGCAATGAATATTATGATGCAGCCTGCTCTGCCCAGCACCGCTCGAGGCTGAGTTTCGGAAAGCGAGCCTCACGGTGACTGAGTAGGGAATGCCTATAGCTGGCCCCTACCTGACTCGTGGCCATTCCCATCATTTATGCCTTTTTCCCCCACATGGGGCAATGGGCAGCCTCAGAATCTCAGCTGCAGCCATGGGGGCTGTCTTTGGTTTTTCCCAGCCCTGGTCCCCCTGGCTCTCCCCTGCCATGCCTTGCATGCTGGGCACACACTGCAGGATCTCGGCAACTCTGCCAGCCAGGAAACGCAGACCGCCCTTGATTAGCATAAGCAATGTGCTTTCCTTGGCTGAGTCTGGAGCTGTCGCAGCCTAATTAGCAAAGCCGCCAGCCCTCTGGTTAACAGCGGCCCATTCCCACCCATGTCTCAGCAGCCCAAGCCTCCACAGCCCATCCCTCAGCAGCCTTCCCCTGGGATCACGTCAGGGCTCTGGGAGTGAGGGGGACACCCAAGAAGAGCCAGGCCATGACCTTGTCATCAGCTGATGCGTAACCCAGCAAGGAATTCATCTTCCAGGAGGGTGCAGCTTGGGCTAAGGGCCTCTGAAAGTTCATTGCAGGCTTTGTGTCCCCAGTTTTTTCAGCCCTTTCATCACAGAGTGACCCTGTGCTAAGTTCTGCAAAAGATAATCATGCAGGCCATGATCCCTGGCAGCAGAAAGCTCCATCCTCTCCCTGGTTCAAGCCACCTTGTTCTCTTCCCTGGACTCCTCACTGGTCTCCCCAAGGTGTGCAGTTAGGTCAGTTCAGAGCACCCAAGGACAGAGAATAGAAGCAAACAAAGTGAGGAAGAGGGGAGGCTGCTTTCGTTTAAGTAGTCAGGAGGGCTTCTCAGAGGACGTGACATTTTAGCTGAGACTTGGATGACAAGAAAAAGTTGGCCAGGCAACAATCTGAAGTAAAGATATTCCAGGACAAAGGACAGTAAGTACAAATGAAGAAGATGCCTTTTTTCTTTTTTTGGAGACAGTGTCTCGCTCTGTCTCCAGGCTGGAGTGCAATGGCACGATCTCTGCTCACTGCAACCTCTGCCTCCCAGGTTCAAGTGATTCTCCGGCCTCAGCCTCCTGAGTAGCTGGGACTACAGGCGCGCACCACCACGCTCAGCTAATTTTTGTATTTTTAGTAGAGACAGGGTTTCACCATGTTGGCCAGGATGGTCTTAATCTCTTGACTTCATGATCCGCCCACCTCGGCCCGCCAGAGTACTGGGATTACAGGCGTGAGCCACCGCGCCCAGCCAAAAAAGATGACTTTTTAAAAGACGATGAAGGAGACCAGGTGCAGTGGCTTGATTTGTAATATCAGTCCAGGTTTCACACTTCTCAAGCTTTGCTCTTTCAGCCTTCAGGAGATGTGTGTGTGCTAGCCAGACAAATGTGGCTTTTTTGGTTAAACTGGCTGGAATTGGTTTCTGATGCTTGCAACCAACAACTCTAACTGGCACCCTGTCCTTACGACTCATCAGAAGAGAATGGATCTCTGCTGGTGAGGAGCAAGCTCGGGCTGTATCAGGCAAATCCAGTACAGCCTCAAAACTCCCGGCCGTGGGACAGAAAGTCCATCTTTTCTAGGGCCAAGAGAGGAACTTTGTGAGACACTCCTGAGCGAGAATGTTCCACTCCCTGCTGCCCCACCCCAAGACAGTCCCTTGTGATCTGTTGTGATCTGGGTTCTAGAGAGGGAAGAGCAAGAATGAAACATTCTTGGAAGCTATAAAATCACGAGGAAAAAGAAAGGTTTGGGGTGCAAAGAGACCTGGGTTTAGATTCTGACTCTCACTTTCTAGCACTCACTTAAACTCTCTGGGCCTCAGTTTCTTCATCTGTAAAATGGGGAGAGTAGCAATTTAAATGTTTTCATCTAGAAGTACTAAACACCCAAGCCCAGCTGGCATTAAAAAAAAAGGTGTTTATTAGGTCAAGAAACTGTACTTGCAGATGTAGGTTGACTTAATCACGGCTCTATCTCCTTTCTTGGTGATTCTCTTGGCTCTGCCCTGTTCTGGGTGTCAGCTTCATCCTCAGGCTGAAGTTCTGAACATTATATTTGTTCACAGTGATATCAAAGAAAGGGAACGAGTTGCATAAGCCAGAGACTCAGGAAGAACTTCTCCAGCAGCTCAGAGCAAACCACTCCACCCATTGGTGCAAACTGGGTCACATGCCCATGCCCCAACCAATTGCTATCACCAAGGGAATGACACATGCTGATTGGCCTAGGTCTGAACTCCTGAACCAATTACTGACAAGGATTATGGGATTATCATGATTGGCTTAAACCAGCAGTTCTTAGACTTTTGTTCCCAGGACCCCTTTACTCTTTTTTTTTTTTTTTTTTTTTTTTTTTTTTTTTTTTTTTTTTTTT
>NC_045434.1:207259132-207360004 GCF_002776525.5 Piliocolobus tephrosceles | reverse complement strand
TTTTTTTTTTTTTTTTTTTTTTGAGACAGAGTCTCACTCTGTCACCCGGGCTGGAGTGCAGTGGCCGGATCTAAGCTCACTGCAAGCTCCGCCTCCCAAGTTTACGCCATTCTCCTGCCTCAGCCTCCCGAGTAGCTGGGACTACAGGCGCCCGCCACTTGGCCCGGCTAGTTTTTTGTATTTTTTTTAGTAGAGACGGGGTTTCACCATGTTAGCCAGGATGGTCTCGATATCCTGACCTCGTGATTCGCCTGTCTCGGCCTCCCAAAGTGCTGGGATTACAGGCTTGAGCCACCGCGCCCGGCCCCCTTTACTCTTATAAAAATTAGAGAGGACCCCAGTAAGCTTTTGTTTATGTGAATTATATTTATCAATACTTAACATTTTAGAGATTAAAATGCAAAAGATTAAATATTTATTCATCTTTAAAACAACAGTAGTAAGCCCATTACACATGTTGCTATAAATAACATATTTTATGAATAATAATGATAGTTTCCAAAGCAAAAAAAAAAAAAAATAGTGAAAAAAGTGGCATGCTTTTACACTTTTGCAAATCCCTTGAAAGTCTGGCTTCACAGAAGATGGCAAGATTCTCAGACATGCTTCTGCACTCTGGCCGTTGTGATATGTTAATCTTGGTTTGTAGCATATGAAGAAAATCCAGCCTTCTGCAGCTATGTGGTTGGAAGAAGCTGGGACTCACACACCTCCTGAAAGGCTCTCAGGGCCCCAGCAGTCCTCAGACCTCACTCAGAACCACTTGCTGAAACTAACCAGGGCTCACTCAGGAGCTGTCTGGGCTTAGACTCTGAACTCCATGGCAGCTACCGTTCAGGGAGGGACGCACAGATATGGAGGAAACACCATGGTATCCAGTACAAGGATGATAATTGCTTCCGCTTCATAGGGTTTTTGAGAGAACTATGTGAAATGATGGATATAAGCACCTGACACTGGGCTCAATAAATGGCACCCGGGGGTGAGAAAGGACTACAGGTGAGCGCAGTTATAAGCGAGAATCCATTATCCAGATGAACCGACCTCTCAGCTCCTTTCTCCAAGGTTCCTTCCACCCACACACGTCCCATTATGCCATTCTTGCTACATCATTTCACTGAATGTTCATCTCTAGAAGCAAAGGCATATCATAGTAAGTGCCACAGAAAGGAGAGCAGGGGCATTGTTCAACAGAGAGGAAGATGAAACAGAGCTGTCAAACTCTGGAACATTGAGATGGTTCTGCTCCTCCGAAGAGCAGAAATGTGGTCCTTTCTCAGGAGCGGCTGTGTGGCAAGAGCAAGATACAGTCCTGGCTCCAGAAGGTCAAATCAAAGCATCTGTTGTCCACGTCTGGTCAGCAGATAGGAGTTGGGGTCAGGAAGCTGAAAACTGGATGACATCAGGAAATCAGGGCAGGACAAGAGAAAGCAAAAGGGGCTTTGGAAGGAGCAAGAGATTTCAGGCCAAAATCAGCACCTCCAGCTTACAGGGAACATCTGGAGCCCTCACTTGTACACATACACACACACAGACACACACACAGAGTAGGATAAGGGGTGCAGGGCTGGACAGACAGTGTTATTAGTAAGTGGTATGATAGACTGGCTGTGCTGTGGCACAGCTTACAGAACAGTCCCAATTTCAAGACTCTAAGAGGGCAGGGACTTATCGCCCCAGCACCCAGCTCGGTCCATGGCTCCTAGCACACTCTACAGCTACTGGTTGATTGAATGGCCCTCTAGCCTTGTTCCTATAAACCATCAAAATGTCCCTGAAGTGCCAATATGCCCACATCCTGATTACCTCTTCCAGATTGCCCCTTGCTCCCAGGAGTGGCACAAAAAGCCTATGAATGACAATGTATTTGGATTTGGGGCTCAGCTCTGCTCTGGAGATCAGGAGATGTAGGTTCTAGTCCCATCTCTGCACGAGATCACTATGTCATTCAGGACTTGACATGTTCCCTCTTGGAGACTCAAGTCTATCACCTGTGAGTCAAAAGAAGGGGCCCCTGAGCAGGTGTGTTGAATGCAGGGCTCAGGGACCCAACGACCCTGTACCAAGGTCAGGAAGATGGAATGTTCCGCTAAGTCAAGTTCATAGGCATGACCAGAAAGGCAGGTTGCCAACTGAGAATCAGGGCACCTGGAGACTGTGGGGCATGGCCACACCTGGTGATGTGTCCCCTCTGGGCCCTCATTACCCTTTTGTAGACTGTCCTCACCTCTCTTCAGCCTGTGACCTGATATAGGTAAAAGCTTTTTCCAGGGTTTTAAGACAGCTGCTGCCAGGACCTGAGACATGTGAACTTGGGTCTGAGCTGTGAGCAATGATTTCGAAGGCATTTAGGTCCCAGGTTCAAACTCCTTTTTCCAAATGTGAAATTTAGGAGGCAAAGAGAAAGGGAAGGAATGGTTACTGAGCACCTTGAAATGCCAAGCCTCTGTTAGACATTATATCTCCATACCTGACTTCCTATCCATATGGTAGACGTCAGTGTCCCAAGAAAGTTGAAAGAGAAGTACAGTATTCTAGCCAAGATCATGAGGCTGGATTTGAATCTTTCCTTTCCTGTCCATTTCCCTCCCCAGGTCCCACCTCCCTAGCTCCCTCCTCCCTCTGTCCACCACTCCTCTCTCCTTCCCTCCCTATGGGTTCCTGTAAGGCACCCAAGATGCCACAGCCACCTCCGCTCCCTCGGGGAATGTGAGCAACTGTCTTAAGAAGCACTGTCCCCATTTCACTGTCCCTTTGTAACTCTGCATTTTTGCTCTGGGCATTCAGAGTGACAGGTACCTATCTCCCTCTCCCCTCTGCCAATGAAAGCTTGCGCATAATCCTGCTTCCTGCCCACCCCCTCCATCCTCTCAAGTAATGTCTGTCTTCCCACATTCTTCCTCCCCTGCTCCGGCCCTGTGGCTGCTTTCAAAGCAGGTCCTTGGGACTCAGGCCAAGTTAATCAGGAGGGCCTGGGATGGCCCAGGAGGCGGAATCTGGTGACCTGTGTGTCCCAGGGCTCAATGCTGCCCGCTCACCCCGATGGCTGTGACATGGGGTTTGTGAAGATGTGGTGGCTGCTGAAAGAAGGGAATAGCCTTGGAGACCCCAGGGCCAGTGTTCTGATTCCCACTCAGAACTGTTTCTTAGGGAGCCATCAGCACCTGCCTGGAGCCCTGCTTTCGAGCTGCCCTGGGAGATGTCTTGTGTTTTTCAGATGCTTGCCCAGAGAGCGGTGAGAGCTCTGGCTGTGCAGTCAGCTCTGCCAATTTGCAGAGTTAAAGCCAGTCTGTGCCTCCATTTCACCATCTGTAAAATGGGCACAAGAGTGGTAATGACCCCATAGGGTCTTCAGAAGGATCGTATGCCTGTAAAGAGCTATGGTCTCGCCCACAGAAAGGACCTAGAAGGTGGGTGCAGCTACTGCTGTGGTCACCAGGAGGGGAGCGATGATGGCGTGGTTGGCCCAGGGAAGAAAGTCTCCTTACCCAGATCACTGTGATTCCAGGGTTGGATACGATGCCCACTTGGGTGTGTTGCATAAACTCTCTGCCCGCACACTTATTTATCCAACAAATAAATGAGCATTTACTCTGTGCCAGGCACTGTCCCAAGGGCCAGCATACAGTGGTAACAGGACAGAGATGGCCCCTGTTCTCAGGGAGCTTACTGTCTGGTAGGGAGAGACAGTCCGTGAGCATTTAACAAATGACCTCAGGGAAGCATCAGTGCTATGACAAAAAGGAAACATGGCAACCGGTTGGGGACAACCGGGGAAAGGCATTGCTTCAGAGAAGATGCTGGGGAATGTCCCCTGGAGAACTGGCACCTGACGTAGACCTGAATGGTGAGAAAGACCTGGGCATCTATGAGACGGGGAAAGAGCTCTCCAGGTAGAAGGTGCAGCACGTGACAAGTCCCCAAGGTGGGAAGCAGCTTAGCTTAGTTACTGGATAACAAGGAGCCCAGTGGAGATGAGTGAGTGAAATCGAAAGTGAGAAAGGATGGAGGCAGGGTGGTGGGAGGCAGGGGACAGATGATGCTGTTTATGCCACGCCCAGGAGTTCAGAGTTTATCCACTGAGCAATGGGAAGCCAGTGCAGGGCCCCAGGCAGGGGAGTCACATGGTCTAACTGCTGATAAGTCTGGCTGTTGGGTGGAGAATGGGCAGGGAGTCAGATGAGGGCGGAGAGGCCAGCAAGAGGCTGCTGTGATTGTCCAGAAGAGAGATGATGGCGGTTCAGACCAGGGTGGCAGCAGTTGAGGTGGTGAGAAGCCCTGGAATTCCAGATACCTTTTGGAGGTGAAACCAACAGGATTTGCTAGTGGGTGGGTTCAACCAGGTCACATCCCCAAAGCGGCCATTGTGGGAGAAGCTTCCTGACAGCCTGGTGTCCAAGGTCAAGGTTCAAAGGGATGTTACATCTGTGCCCCCACAGCTGCCTCTCTTTGGGTTGGCAAGGGTTCTGCCTCTGTCTATCTCCCAGAAAGCCAAGAGTCAGATGCTGATATATTTGGGGAAATACACACGAAGCTATCAGGAGGTGGTCCTGAAGCCACCTCTCTTTTGAGTGCTGCAAGTCCAGCAGTGGCAGGCTCTTTCTGCTAATAAAACTGATAAAGGCAACTTATGCAGCTGTGTATGCAGACACAGAGATGGCCAATCCACTGGGCACATTAAAGACACAGGCACCCAGCGAGGTGGGAGGCCCCCTGGAATCCCGTGCTAACACAGTTCCGTGCATGCACTTGAAAACGCTGCATATGAAAGGGTGCTGGGAGCAGACGAGGACTTAAGACATGCTTTGATGGACATAAATGTACAGGCTAGAAAATCTGAAGTTCTGAGAACTGCATTTTTTTTTTTTAATCTTCCATGTTGTTTCCAAGGGGAGGCTAATATTCAGCTAGAGTCAGAAAAAAATGCAGCTCCTTTCACCGGCTTTACAGACATTTTGGAAAGTGGCATCATTAAGTCCATGTGAATACAGCAAAAGTTCTGGTACCAAACTCAGTGAGAGGGGTGGGAGCTGCCAGGGCTGCCCACCTAGAATGAAGCGTGTGGACAGGTGCACAGGTAGGCCCTCTGAGCAGTGAATGTCCTGCTTTTGAGAGGGAGTTTTGCTCTTGTCACCCAGGCTGGAGTGCAGTGGCGCGATCTTGGCTCACTGCAACCTCCACCTCCCAGGTTCAAGCAATTCTCGTGCCTCAGCCTCCTGAAGTAGCTGGAATTACAGGCGCCTGCCACCATGCCCCGCTACTTTTTGTATTCTTAGTAGAGGCGGGGTTTCACCATGTTGTCCAGGCTGGTCTCAAACTCCTGACCTCAAGTGATCCACCTGCCTTGGCCTCCCAAAGTGCTGGGATTACAGGCGTGAGCCACTGCACCCCCCCCGGCCTCCTCTTTTTTCTGTGATGGTCTCTCTGATCACCCAATTAGGATGCCAAGTATAGGGAAGGCAAGAAAAAAATTGTGGATAGCATCCCCGTGCTCGTTAACCCAAACACAGGACCCAAACTACTTTTCAAGGAAAGAGGGTGCGAAATGGCACGTTTTGAGCAGTGACCCTGGGGCCGGTCAAGCATCAGCCACAGGTGCCAATTTCACTTTTGTCGCAGCCCTTCATGTGGGCACACTGCGGCCTGGGCAGCAGAGTGGGCCATCTGTGTCACTTCCCTCTGCCCTGGGGTACTCTTCCTCTAGCCGGAGGGGACACGCTTTGCCATTGGGCACTCAGGGGATCCAGGGAGAGGCTGGACCCCACCTCCTTAGTACATTTGCCAGATGGGCAGAGGGGGCTGAGAATATGAGGCTGGGGTGTGCTTTGTTGTTTCTTTGTGGCTAAAGATAGGGATGATGTGACAATCTATTTCCTGTGATCAAAGACAAGCTCACCACACTCTCCACTATCGCTGGGTACAGGCTTTGCAAAGAGTGGCCCTGCTTTAAAATCAATTTTAAAACATGATAATAGAGACCACAATTTAATTTTTAAAATCATGATCCCATTAATCTAACCTTAGTAGATTCCATGTATTGAATATTCACTCTGGCAGATGGTGTTCTAAGCGCTTTTACACGTATTTACTCACTTAACCCTATGAGGGAGCAGCATGATTGGTCCATTTTACAGAGGAGACAAATAAAGCGCCAGGATGAGAAGCAGCCTGCAGAAGGCCAGACAGCGAGAGCAACATTCCATCTTAATCTCCCCTTGCTTCCGGTGCCTGGCACCAGCAGGCAGCCAATTAATGTGTAGACTAGGAGAGGTTCACTGGTCAATGGGTTGGTTAGTTGCTGATTAGCTAATGGGTTTAGAGGCCCAGTCTCGAGTTAGCAGACTCACGTTCCAATCTCAGCTCAGCCACTTCCTAGTTGTGTGGCCTATTATGGAAATTCCTTCCTTCCCACGTGCTTCAATTTTCCTTATTCATGCAATGGGCTTAAGAATTGCCTCACTTTGTAGGGTTTGGGTTGTGAATTAGAGGAGATCAATGCCTATAAAAATCTGGCACATGGTAGATGCCTAATAAACAGTTGTTGCAATGCTGAGTTCTAGCTGTGAGTACAGCTTTGCTACACAGTTCCAAACAAGAGACACCCGAGCTGCCACATGGACGTCAGCTTGTAAGACACGGGACATCCCCCTGCATGTGCCACTGCAGACGTCTGCATGCACTCCAGGCAGCAGCACAGACAGGCCTGTGCACCACATGTTGGATTCCCGACTAGAGAAGCCAGTGCTCAAGTCTCACCACCAGGTACAAACTGAGTCATTTCCCACCCATCTGGAATAACCGCATCTTCCTCCATGTGCCACTGGCCCCAAAGCCTGCTGTTCTGTGGAGCAGGAAATGCACTTCAGTTTTTTTGGTTTCCGTTGTTTGCTTGTTTGTTTCTTTGTTTGTTCATTTGTTTTTGAGACAGAGTCTTGCTATGTCACTGGCTGGGGTGCAGTGGTGTGATCTCCGCTCACTGCAAGCTCCGCCTCTCAGGTTCACGCCATTCTCCTGCCTCAGCCTCCTGAGTAGCTGGGACTACAGGCGCCTGCCACCACATCCGGCTAATTTTTTGTATTTTTAGTAGAGATGGAGTTTCACCATGTTAGCCAGGATGATCTCGATCTCCTGACCTCGTGATCTGCCTCCCAAATCTCGGCCTCCTAAAGTGTTGGGATTACAGGCGTGAGCCACTGCGCCCAGCCTTGTTTCTGTTTTTTTTTTTTTTTTTTTTTTTGAGACAGAGTCTTGCTTCTTCTCCCAGGCTGGAGTACAGTGGCGTGATCTTGACTCACTGCAACCTCTGCCTTCTGGGTTCAAGCGATTCTCCTGCCTCAGTCTCCTGAGTAGCTGGGACTACAGGCACATGCCACATGCTAGGCTAATGTTTTGTATTTTTAGTAGAGATGGGGTTTCACCATAATGACCACACTGGTCTCAAACT
This sequence comes from Piliocolobus tephrosceles, assembly GCF_002776525.5. Classification (NCBI taxonomy): domain Eukaryota; kingdom Metazoa; phylum Chordata; class Mammalia; order Primates; family Cercopithecidae; genus Piliocolobus; species Piliocolobus tephrosceles. The sequence goes on along the minus strand of NC_045434.1, from coordinate 207,352,560 downwards.
CCTGGCCTCAAGTGATCTGCCCGCCTCTGCTGCCAAAGTGCTGGAATAACAGGCATGACCCACTGTGCCCGGGCAGGAAATGCCCTTGGGGTGGAAAAACTCCTGTTGGCTTGTCTTGTTGCCACCTGCAAATGGGATGCAGTCACAAAGCCCTACACTGGACAAAGGTCCCCCAGACCTGCATCTGGCACATCCTCCCAAGATCTCCTAACCAAACAGTAATGAGGATGAACCAAATACTTCATGCAAATAGTTCAGTAAAAATAATACAGCACAGGCCAGACGCGGTGTAATCACAGCACTTTGGGAGGCTGAGAAGGGCGGATCACAAGGTCAGGAGATTGAGACTATCCTGGCCAACATGGTGAAACCCCGTCTCTACTAAAAATACAAAAATTAGCTGGGTGTGGTGGCACACAACTGTAATCCCAGCTACTTGGGAAGCTGAGGAAGGAGAATCACTTGAACCCGGGAGGCGGAGTTTGCAGTGAGCTGAGATCGCGCCACTGCACTCCAACCTGGCCACAGATCGAGATTTTATCTCGAAAAATATATAATAATAATAATAATAATAATAATAATAATAATAATAATAATAAAACGGCACATGGATCCAGCTTGTGAACTCCCCACCGGAGCCTGGATGTGAATAGCGGACAGTTTCACGGTTCATGTGATTGCCCTTAAAGTATGCGAGGTGTTTTCTTTCTCGCCCTCTCTTACCTGAACAGAGTGACCTTTCTAAAAGTCACGTAGAGTTGCTTAAATGAATGTTAAAACTCATTCTCATTCCTTGACTTGGTGGCGAGGGTGGGACAGGAGTTTGCTGGGTCTTGAGGGGAAGTTAGCCTGGGAATCGAGCTGAGGTGTGGCTGTGACTTGGGGACGCAGCCTCATGCGAAGTGGAAGTCCAGAGTTCACTGTCAAGTTTGTTATTTTACTTTCTGTCCCATAAAAAGAAAATGTGTAAACAGGGCACGTTGATATTTTTTCAATATCATAAAACATGGAAAGGGAATCTTTTAGAAAAGTGCAAATGATGTGTTGAAATAAGCAAGTTAGTTTCAGGATTTAAAAAAAAACATTGTTTCACCACCTTATGCATGGTCCCGTATTTCTCTAGAGATCAAGCTGGCCATCCTAGATACTTATCATTGAGGGGAGGCAGAAAAAAAAACACCCCCAGGCTACACTGAAGATGTGGGTCAAATTATTCAATTTGTCAGGCCCTCTGATGAATTCTGCTGGGTCCATACCCCCTCCCCGCCTTGTTCCCTAGGGCTGAGATTTACAAATGCTGAGATGAGTACAAAGAAGCTTTTGCCCTGGACGAGTATTTTGTCCCTGGGGGAAGAATGACCCCCCAGGACGTGTCTTCTGACCTCACTACTCAGAGCATGGTGGCACATACTCAAGAGTGGACCAAGACCAGCAGCATCAGCAACTCCTGGGAGTTTATTAGAAGTGCAGAATCAGGCCAGGTGCAGTGGCTCATGCCTGTAATCCCAGCACTTTGGGAGGCCGAGGCTGGTGGATCACTTGAGGTCAGGAGTTCGAGACCAGCCTATGCAACATGGGGAAACCCTGTCTCTACCAAAAAATACAAAAACAATTAGCTGGGCATGGTGGTGCACACTTGTAGTCCCAGCTACTCAGGAGGCTGCGTTGGGAAGATTGCTTGAACCCAGGGGGTGGAGGTTGCAGTGAGCTAAGATCACACCACTGCACTCCAACCTGGGCAACAGAGTGAGACCCTGTCTCAAAAAAAGGTACAGAATCTCAGACCCCACCCCAGACCTCAGGCATCAGAATCTGCATTTTAACAAAATCTCCAGAAGATGAATGTGTTCGGTAGAGCTTGAGATGCCTTATGAGATGATGCCCAAAGACCCTTGGATGCCTAAGAGGGCCCATTGAGTTTGCAAAAAGCTCAGGGTACAAAGACAAGGGCATGATGACTCTGCTCGGGCATGTCCTGAGCTGCTTCCGGAAAGAAGTGTCCTCTGAGCTGGGTTAGAAGGAAAAGAAAGAAGGGTTTCATGGAGATGGAAAGGAGAATAGTCCCGGCAAGGGGGTGGACAGAGTAAGGAAAATCATGGAGCTGTTGAAGAGCATGAAGGGTGATGGCAACTGGGGTCTCGGGAAAGGCAAGTGGGAGGTGGATCCCTGCTCAGCTGTCTCTCACCCCAGTGGAAGGGCACCCCTCCTCCATCCCTTCTCTTCCCAGAGCCCATGTGCCCACGAGGGAAAATCCCTGGCTTCCTGTTTCATTAGTGCCATGGGTTGGACTTTGCTATGCCAACCCTGACTGGGGCTCCATGAGATAGGTCATAGCTTCTGAGCACTGACTCTATGCCAGCATCATGCTGGGCACTTTACCTACTTTCCTTTGTTTATTCTTGAGGACAGCCCTAGAGCTGGTTCTAGAGAGGCTGGAGAGCGGAGCCATCAAAAACATGTAGGGTTGGCGGCATGGTGGCTCGCACCTGTAATGTCAGCACTTTGGGAGGCTGAGGCAGGAGGATCGCTTGAGGCCAGGAGTTCAAGACCAGCCTGGGCAACATAACAAGACCCCTATCTGTACAAAAAATAAAAATAAGAAAAATTGGCTGGGCACAGTGACTCACACCTGTAATCCCAGCACTTTGGCAGGCTGAAGCAGGTGGATTATTTTGAGATCAGGAGTTCAAGATGAGCTTGGCCAACATGGTGAAACCTCATCTCTACTAAAAATACAGAAATTAACTGGGCAGTAGTGGCACGAGCCTGTAATCCCAGCTCCTCGGGAGGCTGAGGCAGGAGAATCACTTGAGCCTGGAAGGCAGAGGTTGCGGTGAGCCGAGATCACACCACTGCACTCAAGTCTGAACAGCAGAGTGAAGCTCTGTTTCAAAAACAAAAAGAAAGAAAGAAAAAGAAAAAGTACCTGGGTGTGGAGGCATGTGACTGTAGTCCCAGCTACTCAGGAGGCTGAGGTGGGAGGATTGCTTGAGGCTGAGAGGTTGAGGCTGCAGTGAACCCTATTCATGCCACTCCTCTCCAGTCTGGGTGACAGAGGCCAGACTCTGGCTCAAAAAGAGCATGTGGGTCCGGGCGTGGTGGCTCACCCTTGTAATCCCGGCTCTTTGAGAGGTCGAGGTGGGTAGGTCACCTGAGGTCAGGAGTTCAAGACCACCCTGGTCAACATGGTGAAACCCCGTCTCTACTAAATATACAAAAATTAGTCGGGCGTGGTGGCAGGCATAATCCCAGCTACTTGGGAAGCTGAGACAGGAGAATCGCTTGAGCCCAGGAGGCAGAGGTTTCAGTGAGCCGAGATCGTACTACTGCAATCCAGCCTGGGCGACAACAGCGAGACTCCGCCCCGAAAAAAAAAAAAAAAAAAAAAAAAAAGCATGTGGACTGGAGCCAGACCACCTGTTCCAGATACCGTCACCATCTCAACAGCAGTGTCCTCAGGAACATTAAAAGGGATTTTCCTACCCATATCCTGAAGTTTCCTCTTCCATAAAAAGGACATAAAACAGTAATAGTACATACTTTCATAGAGTTGCAGTGATAACTAAATATATCCCACAGAGTTTGGCGGCACATGGTAAGTGTTATACGTGAGAGTTGTTATTATTCTTATTGATCCCCATTGAACAGATGGGGAAAGTGAGACTCTGAGCATTTAAGTGCCTTCTTCAAGCTCACACAGTTAATTATACTCTACTATCTTGGCAATGATTCCCCGTGGTCTCTGCCCTCTTTCTCCCACTTAGCCTTTCTTGGAGACCCCTTAAAGCATGCTGCAATCTCCGCCTCTGACATCAGGTCCCTCTGCCTCCCACCAATTTCCTCCCACCTAACTCATAACATCTCGTCTTGGCTGTGTGCCTGAGTCTGTGACTGCCTCCAGAGTTAGGCCATTTCCTCTGCCCACAGTGCCCACCTGCCCATCTCTGCTGAAGATTGCATCTTTCTTGTTTTTTTTTTTTTTTTTTTTTTTGAGACGGAGTCTCTCTCTGCCACCCAGGCTGGGGGTGCAGTGGCATGATCTTAGCTCGCTGTAAGCTCCGCCTCCCGGGTTCATGCCATTCTCCTGCCTCAGCCTCCGAAGTAGCTGGGAACTATAGGCGCCTGCCACCACTCCCGGCTAATTTTTTGTTTTTGTTTTTGTTTTTGTTTTTGTTTTTGTTTTTGTTTTTGTTTTTTCAGTAGAGATGGGGTTTCACCATGTTAGCCAGGATGGTCTCAATCTCCTGACCTCGTGATCCGCCTGCCTCGGCCTCCCAAAGTGCTGGGATTACAGGCGTGAGCCACCGCACCCAGCCTAGATTGCATCTTTCAAAGCCAGGGCCAAATAACACTCTTGCCCCAGAGACTCTGCAGTGCACCCCAGAGTGCCCCCCTCTTCAACTGGCCACCTCCAGAGCACCCGGAGAGCCGGGGCCATGTTGTGAACAGCATGACTTTCTCCCATCCTTCCAACCACGGTGCTTTGTACGCAGTTGGTGCTATGAAAGCATCATGGCCAGGCTTGGTGCTTACACCTGTTTAACCAGCACTTTGGGAAGCCGAGGCAGGCGGATCACCTGAGCTCAGGAGTTGAGGAGTTCGAGATCAGCCTGGGCAACATGGCGAAACCCCATCTCTACTAAAAGTACAAAAGTTAGCTGGGCACGGTGGCATGTGCTTGTAGTCCCAGCTACTCCAGAAGCTGAGACAAGAGAATCGCTTGAGTCTGGGAGGCGGAGGTTGCAGTGAGCCGAGACACCATTGCACTGCCCGCTTGGGCAACAGAGTAAGACCTTGTCTCAAATAAATAAATAAATAATGAATGAATGAATGAATGCCTGGCCCTGCCCTAATTACAACCAATTAGCCCCTGGCTCTCCAGAAGGCTCTGGGATGTCTGTGACCTGTGGGTCTCCTGACTGGCTGCTCTTCTGCCTCCTAACATTCATTCCTGCCCTTTAGCCACGAGTGGCTGTCATGAGGTCTGTTTTCCCAGTAGTGCGAGTGAACGGTCCATGTCCATCACAATGACAGAAAAGGACTTGATGTGCAGGGCTGGACCTTCCCCGATGTGGGTGCCCTACCAGCCCCTCCCTCTCAGGATCCGGTTCCTGGCCTGGGGCTCTTGGTGTCTCTTCATTCAGCCCAGGGTTTCTCACCCTCAGCACTGCTGACACTCGGCACCAGATAATTCTTTGCTATAGGAGGTCATTCTGTGCACCCACCAGATGCCAGGAGCACTCCTCACCTCCCCAGTGTGACTGACAGATATGCCAAATGTTTCCCAGGCGTGGGGGCCAAAATTGCCCCCTGGTTGCAAACCACTGCTATCTGGAGTTTTGCCCAGGATAACCAGGAAGAGAGGAACTATGGCTGCAGCACAGAGATACTGCAGAGGAGGGCTCAAAATCCCCAAACCTACATACAAGAGGTCCCAGAAACAGTGAAGATGGCCGGCATGCTGAGCAAGACGGGGCTTACCTAGCTCCTGCCAGTCATGGCCAGGAAGTAATTGTGGTCCAGCTTTTGGCAGATTCCAAGGCTTTCAAGAAAAGTCAGAAATCCTATCTTTTAAGTGAAATATTCTGATTGTTAAATGCTGGCCACTAATGTGAATTGTTTAAAAAGACACCATGGGAAAAACGAAGTATGTCTGTGAGCCAAATGTGGGCTGCTGGCTGCTAGTTCTGCAACCTTTCCTATAGACCAAGCTTCCATCCCGGAGGCTTGGGCAGCTCACACCACTCCTGAGCCCGCACGGTGCAGCGGTTTGAATCTTAGGCCCGGTGAACAAGCTCCATGCCAGGCCTCTGAACCAGACAGGCCCTGCCCACATTGGCCACTTCAAGTCCCTTCTGAGGTCCAATGCCAAGAAGTGAAAGGTTCTAAATTCCGAGGGAGAGAGAATATAGGAAGCACCCCAGGACAGAGGTCAGGAAGCCTGAACCCTTGCCCAGCTCTGTACTGATTTGCTGTGGGCCTAAGAAACCACGTTCCCTCTGCAGACTTCAGTTTCTCCCTCTGTTGAATGTTTGTAGGATGATGAAAGAGAATCGAGATTGAATTCCTGCTCTCTATGTCCCTGGGACTTGAACGAGCACTTCCTGTTGGCAGTGCAGAGCCCCAGCTAGCTTGCCCAGTGCCCAGGGGGCATCCTTGTCCTTAGACTGACCTGGGCGGGGAAACACTGGCTCCACCTCCCATCTCTGGCATCCTGCATTTCTGAGTGGGGAGTTCGGGTGGTCCCTGATGGACTCTTCCTCTGTGCGATGAGGTCATTAGGTGCCGGAAGCTGCTTCAGGCATGGAACCCACACCCTGTCACTAGGAGGGCCCACGGCCTTGGCCCCTGCTGGCACTGATGGTGCAGCTCTGGAACGGTTCCCTAGCTAGGAGGTGCCCGGGGCCACGGGATGGCTCAGTGGGCAAGCCTGTACCTGACTGGCTGGAATCCCTAGGACAGTTTCCCAGTGGGCTCTGCAGCTGGGAGGAGCCTTGCTGGAGCTGATAGGAGTAGAGGGCGTCTGGAAGATTGTTCTATCCAAGACCCTAATTTATACATAGGAAAACTGAAGCCATGAAAGGGAAAAGCCTTGGCCAGGCACGGTGGCTCATACCTGTAATCCAGCACTTTGGGAGGCTGAGGCAGGAGAATCACTTGAACCCGGGAGGCGGAGATTGCAGTGATCACACCACTGCACCCCAGCCTGGGCAACAGAGCGAGACTCCGTCCCAAAAAAAAAAAAAGTCTTCCCAGGGCCACCCAGTCAACAGGTCAACAGAACAAGCACCCACATCTCGTGGCTCCCTGTCTAGTTTTCCTTCTAATCTGCCACATTGGGGTCTCCCAGGAGTGGGCAGTGGTGAGATGTAGCAGACAGAAAGGTGGACTGACCCAGGACATTGCCTTTCACTAATTGTGCCTGGAGCAGCCAGGCAGGTCATGTACCTGGGTGAGGTAGCCAGAGGTAAGACGGTAGGGAGCGGAGGGAACCTACCACAGCGGGGGATGAGAGGATACGCTGTCACCATGCGGGATGGAATGGGGGTTTGATAATACCTCCTTCCCACCTCAGCCTCCCGAGTAGCTGAAATTACGGGTGCACGCCACCAGGCCCAGCTAATTTTCATATTTTTTGTAGAGACAGGGTTTCACCATGTTGCCCAGGCTGGTCTCCAACTCCTGGGCTCAAGCAATCCTCCTGCCTTGGCCTCCCAAAGTGCTGGGATTGTAGATGTGAACCACCATGCCCAGCCTAATTTTTTTAAAAAGGCCAGGTGGAAACTACAAATCTGAAGCTTTTGGTGTAAGTTATCCTCATGTTGAAATGTTGGCATCCAGTTTAAAACAATTTTTTTTTACTAGAGTACTAAAAAAAAGAAACCACATTCACAAGCCAGATGTGGCTCCAAGGGCCACCAGAATGCAAGTCCTGCTTCCCTCTTTTACCCTCGGTTTACTCCGTTTTAAAATGGGTATAAGAACAATGCCCTTCTCTCATAGGGCAAGTGGGGGATGAAACGAGCCAATGCCAGTCATACTGACTGGCCCACAGTAAATGGTAGCTATTGTTCTTTACTAAGACCCGAGACACTTGGCAAGATGGGGAGGGGCTGGAGTGATGGAAGGAGCTTGTTAAGGTTGGCACAGGCAACTGGGAGGCCTTGAGCGAGACTTGAGGATATTTAGGAGTGTGTGCTTGCGGTGTGCCTGGCACTGTGGGCACAGAGCAAGTTTAAACCCCTACCCATGCCTTGTGTTTCAGGGGGAATTGGGATTAGGCCCACCCAACGGTTCTTGGGGCTGTACTTTACTCCAGGATTCCCTGAGTACCCCTCCAGTGGGCCCCCGATCTGGGAGAAACATTCCACTCCCAAAGGTCAAGTCTTTAAAAACAAAAAGAAGGCAGCGCCTTTCACATTTATCCAAACACATTTTTGCTTGTTTGTTTAATGAGAAACTTCAGGGGGAAGATGCCAGTCCTTCCTACGTATCTGTTCAACAAATCTGCCTCCCGAAACCCGTTCCAAAGATATTTAAATAACAATCCTGGGAAAAGAAGAATTTAGAACAAATTCTAATTAGTCCCATTGGGACTAGGGGCCATTACAGATTTCTGCCCTGAGAACCCAGAGACCAGGGGCTAAGGTGACTTTCTGATGTCCAGAGTACAGGACTCTCTGCCTTACTATCTGGGCTTGGCCCATGCTGGGGTCACTGAGGGCAAGGTAAGGCCCGTTCCCAACCTTGCTGGGCGTCCTTATAGCCACCAAAGTCCCTCATCTGCCTGTGTAGTGGTGATGGGGGACCTGTGTGCTCTAACTTGAGTTGGAGAAGCCAGGAGTTGCTCTGGCTGACGTGCCTGAGTTCTGGTGGGCGGGTAGACAGGCAGGCAAAGCCCATAATTATGGGGAAAGCAGCCGCAGGCGTGTGCGGACAGGCCTCCTGGAGCCCAGGCAAGTGGCCTCCTGACAAGGGAGGGCCTCTGCATTTGGACTCTGGGTGCAGAAAACCGTCAGGACAGAGGAGGGGATGTTATGTAATCCCGACGCCACCGCCACTGAAAATGCGACCTTGCCACGCTCCACTGCCTCCTCCCCACTCAGAGGGCATGAAGACCTAGCAGGCCTTCTGGGCAGGGCAGTGGCCCTCAGCTGTCACAGCAACCGGGTCACCTGGAGGGCTGTGGAAACAGATTGTTAGGCCTCGCCTCCTGGGTTTCTAATTCAGGAGGTCTGGGGTAGGGCCAAGAATTTGCATTTCTCTTCCATGCTCAGGAGGGATGCTGCTGCAGCTGATCAGGGACCACACTTTGAGAACCGCTGCTCTAGGGCTTACCTGAGTTAGTCCCCCTGGCCTTGATTTGCTATAACCCCCCTGGGCAAGTGTCTGCCTCTCTGGGCTTTACGTTACTCACCCACCAACAGAGAAAAGCCAGCTTTGTCTTTGAACATCTAAACCGCCCTCGGTGTTGGGATGCCTAATTACTATTTGCAGGTAGCACAGAGATCTTCCCATGAAAGGCCCAGGCACGACTACACAGGGGTTCTTACTCTATTGTTCCAACTTCCTTGCAGCCATTGTGGGAGATGAGTTTCTCTAGGAGAGATGGGCACTTTAAGCCTTAAAGGGATAGGCCAGGCCAGCATCCTTGGACCTCATCGCTGACCCAGCAAGAATCTGGAAGCAGTTCCCTAGCCTGCTCTTTGGGATCATTTTGTTGCCTTCGAGAATGGGTGGCAGGGGCTCCGTCACAGTTCCATTGATAATGGCATAATGGTTAAGAGAACAGGTTCTGGAGCCAGAACTTTCTAAGTTTGAATCCTAGCTCCACCTTATACTAGCTGTGTGACCTGGAGCAACCTGCTTAACCTCTCTGAACCTTGGATCCCTCATTGATAAAATGAGGATAGGAATAGCACTTACATAGTAATTGTACTTACATACTATTTTTGGGGATGAAAATGAGCTAATATGTGTAAAATGCTCTGTCTGCTATTAATAGATGAGCTAATATGTGTAAAATGCTCTATCTACTATGAATAGCTCTTAACAATAATGATTATGTATCTGTGCATTGATTAATTAAATGATAGCTTTTAAGTAAGGAGTCTCTAGCAGAGTGCCTGGCATACAGGTGGCAATGCTCAGTAAACAGTAACTGTTATTCTTTTCTTGGGCCCCTCGCTGGCCCCTGGCCCTCTGTGTCTCTCAAATCACACAAAGGAAATGGAGACACAGGGTCTGAAAATTGTGGTGGACGTAGTATCACGATTCCCAGAGCCAAGGGTCCCGGTTGCGGAAGAAATTCCGCTAGTAGCCACCGGGGGCAGCAGAGGACACATCCTGCCCAGCAGCACTGCTGAGGGTTCCCTGAGTCCCCCTTCTTTATGAAGAATGAGGAGGTGATTTTCCCCCCTGCCTACAGGCATGAATTCTCCAAAACCCCTGATGTGGAAGGCAGTTCCGCAGAGAACCCCCTCAATTCTGAGAGTTAGACTCCCAACGCTGCCTTTTCCAGCCACATCACCTTGGATAAGTCCTTTTGTCGCCCTAAACCTCTGTTTTCTCATCTGGAACCTGGGGATAGGGTGGCTTGGCGGGTTGAATGAGCTGGAAAGCACAGTCCCTGGACTGATGTCAGTGCGCGGTAAACAACACCTATTGCCAACGCAGCATCATGGCTATGAGTATGGACCCTGCAGCCAGACTACATGGGCTTTAGTCCTGCTTCCGTCACTTACTGGCTGTGTGACTCTGGATAAGTGACTTGACCTCTCTGTGTCCATTTCCTTATCTGTAAAGTGGGGATGATAATAATAGTACACTTACCTCTCTGGGTTGTGGGGAGGATTAAATTAATATGTAAAATTCTTAGAACACTGCCTGGCACATAGTAAGTACTATGTAAATGTTTGTCATTGTTATTATTTGTAGCATTTTCACTGTTGTTCTTTTTTTTTTTTTTTTTTTTCCCGCGTCTCGCTTTGTCATCCAGGCTGAAATGCGGTGGCATGATCTGGGCGCACTGCAGCCTCACCTCCACCTCCCAGGTTCAAGCGATTCTCCTACCTCAGCCTCCTGAGTAGCTGGGATTACAGGTGTGCGCCACCACACCAAACTCGTTTTTGTATTTTTAGTAGAGACCAGGTTTCACCATGTTGGCCAGGCTGATCTTGAACTCCTGACCTCAGGTGATCTGCCCGCCTTGGCCTCCCAAACTGCTGGGATTACAAGCGTGAGCCACCACACCCAGTCTATTCTTTTTATTCTGAATAAGCTACAACATTTTAACTTTCCGCAGCAACTTTCCTACTTGAAGTGAACTCTTCAAAAAGGGGCTTAGAAAAGGCGAGATGTGACCCCCAGCTAAGGCAGGACTTTATTCTTTTGTTACAATTAAGAATCTAACTTGGAGCCCATTGTAGTGGCTCATGCCTATAATTCTAGTGCTTTGGGAGGCTAAAGTAGGAGGACCACTTGAGGCCAGAAGTTTGAGGCAGCCTGGACAACAGAGTGAGACCCTATCTCTACAAAAAAAAAAAAAAAAAAAACTTAAAAATTAGCTGGGCATGGTGGTGGCATACCTGCAGTCCTAGGTACTCGGGAGACTGAGGCGGAAGGATTGCTTGAGCCCAGGAGTTTGAGGCTGCATTGAGTCATCATCATACCACTGCATTCTAGGCTGGGTGACAGAGCAAGACCTTGTCTCAAAAAAATAGTAATAATTAATTTGGGACTCTTCACAGTCCAACAGGCAGGGCATGAAGGCAGCCCCACCTGACACCTGGAACTCTGTGAAATTGCTTTAATGGCCTGTTCTGCCCAAGGACTGGGCTAAGCTCTGCCTCTAGGAGAAGGCCTTTGCAAGGCCCTAGAAGAGATCAGGATCTCTGCCAGGTCATTTGGGGACCTGGGAAAGCCATCAAAGGGTATCAGTGAGCCCATGACAGGCCCACAGAAGTCTCCAGCCTCGCCAGAACAGATGGCAGGATGGACCCAGAGTAAAATCCTCATCCCCGCCAAGGGCATAGGTCTAAATAGGTTTGGGGGAAAATCCGGCTCTAATCCTTCCTGATGCACCTGGGTCCTAGAGTCCTGCTGGGATGGCCGAGGGAAGAAGAGGAGATCAGCACCATCTCTGCTGGTGGCCTCGGCAACAAAGGCGGCCCAGGGGCTGCCAAAGGGCTTCCAAGTCACTTTGGAGCCCCAGGAGTGGACTGAGATGGCAGTCTCCATAGAGATAGCAGGGAGCGTGTCCCACTCAGAAGCCATGGGCGTGTCACTCCGGCCTCCTCTGGGAATGTTTCACTAGCCCAATTTTTGAGGATTTACCCTATGCCCAGGCCCGGTGCAGAGCTTTATACGTGTGCCTCATCTCCTGAAGGCCCTTGCCACAACCCAACGAGTAGTGACCACAATCATTTTCATTTTATGGATAGAGAACCTGAGGATTCCAGGGATGAAATCATCTGTCACAATCACACGCTAGTGATTTGAGTCCTGGCCTCTCCGCTTCTAGAGACTGTGTCCCCAACCCCCTGGGTGGGCAGCTTCCAAGATGACCCCAATGATCCTGCCTCCTGGTAGCCATCTCAGTTTGTCGTCTCTCCTAGATTGTGGGTGAGATCTAAATGTCTTCCTTCCTTCCTTCCTTCCTTTCTTTTTTTTTTTTTTTTTTTTTTGAGACGAATTCTCACTCTGTCACCCAGGCTGGAGTGCAGTGGTGCAATCTCAGCTCACAGCAACCTCTGCCTCCGGGGTTCAAGCAATTCTACTGCCTCAGCCTCCCGAGTAGCTGGCATTACAGGCATGCGTCACCATGCCCAGCTAATTTTTGTATTTTTAGTAGAGACGGGGTTTCACCACGTTGGCCAGGATGGTCTCAATCTCTTGACCTTGTGATCTGCCTGCCTCGGCCTCCCAAAGTGCTGGGATTAAAGGCGTGAGCCACCATGCCTGGCCAAGATCTAGATGTACTTCTAATGAACAGAATAGGGAGAAGAGGATGGGCTGTCTTGTCTGAGATTACGCTGCAAAGAGACTGTGGCTTCCATCTTTTCTTGCACACCTTCTCTTGCTCTTTCTTGGAGGCCTCTGTGGGAAACAAGCTGCCATTCTGTGAGGAGATCTCACAGCCAATGAGGAACTGAGGTTCTCAGTTCAATATCCTGGGAGGAATGGGGCCGGCGTGGTGGCTCACCCCTGTAACCCCAGCACTTTGGGAGGCTGAGACAGGTGGATCACCTGAGGTTAGGAGTTCAAGACCAGCCAGACCAATATGGTGAAACCCCGTCTGTACTAAAAATACAAAAATTAGCCGGGTGTGCTAGTGTGAGCCTGTAGTCCCAGCTACTCTGGAGGCTGAGACAGGAGAATTGCTTGAATTTGGGCAGCAGAGGTTGCAGTGAGCCAAGATTGCGCCACTGCACTCCAGCCTGGACGACAGAGCAATACTCCATCTCAAAAACAAAAAAAACAAAAAAAAAAAAAAAAAAAATCCTGGGAGTAACTGCGTCTTGCCACTAGCCTTGTAAGTGAGTTTGGTTTGGAAGTAGATTCCACCTAGGTTAAGTCTCGAGTTGGCAGCAGCTCCACCTGACACCTTGATTGCAGCCTGTAAGAGACCCTGAACCAGAAGACCCAGCTAAGCCACACCTGGATTCCTGACCCATAGAAACTATGAGATAAATCCCTATTGCTTAAAACCACTGAGTTTGGAGGTGATTTGTTATGCAGCAATAGGTATATACTTCCCATCACTACCAGCGATACACACGCAAAACATACCCACATAACCACCATGAGAAAGGATAAAAAAGAGCATGTCGACCGTAGTGGGCAGAGCTAGAAAAACCCTCCTCACACCTGCTAAGCCAGCCCTTTGAACCTCCAGAACACTTAGATGCAGAGACTGCAACCTCAGCCTCCCAGGTTCAAACGATTCCTCTGCCTCAGTCTCCCGAGTAGCTGGGATGACAGGCGCATTCCACCACACCTGGCTCACTTTTGTATTTTTAGGAGAGACAGGGTTTCACCATGTTGGCCAGGCTGGTCTCGAATGCCTGACCTCAGGCGATCCACCTGCCTCGGCCTCCCAAAGTGCTGGGATTACAGGCGTGAGCCACCACCCCCAGCCCAAGGCACTTTTTCATGGTCACACACAGCAAGGGGCCCTGACATTGTGGCTGAGGTCTTCATACCCCCTGGAAAGTTTCGCCAGGAGTTACAAAACTATGGGGTGTTACAAAACTCTGCATCTTCCTGGGAATCAAGAGTTACTGCTTTGTCTTAGCTAGAGGTATTTGGAGATAGTAACAAGTTGGCTGGAAGATCTCAGTAAAACATCTTCTACAAATAGAAACATAACAACATTTGGGTCAATGATGGATCGATCGCATATCTGATGGTGGTCCCATAAGATTATACTGTGTTTTTACTGTACTTTTTCTGTTGAGATATGTTTAGATATATAAAAACTTACCATCGTGTTACAACTATCTACAGTATTCAGTACAGTGACATGCTGTGCAGGAGCAATAGGCTATACCACATAGCCTAGGTGTGTAGTAGCTATCCTGTGTAGGTTTGGCTAAGTACCGTCTAGGATGTTTGCACAATGACAAAATTGCCTACCAATGCATTTCCCAGAACGACATTCTGCCTTTGTCCCTGTCCCTGTCATTAAGTGATGCATGACTATTTTAAAATCATAGCCAAAGGCGGGGGATGGGAAAGATTTCAGTGGGCTCAAATATTCAACTTTAAGCAGACAGCAAACATAATAGGATCTCTTAATATCATGTTTCTGGGGTTTGTTCCTTAAGCCAAATTTATCTTGTAGTCTTCTCCAGTGAGCTAAAGGATGTTCCCCTGGGAATGAAGGGACACTGCGAATGGGACCTGAACCGACACCTATGTCTGCAGCCTCTCTTCTGATTTTTTGGGTGGCGCCCTATCCAGCCTGAGGTCAGGGTCATGGGGACCCTGTCCGGCCTCAGAGCCCAGAACCAAAGCAGCCTCCCCACACCCTGTCTGGACTGCCCCTTTCCCCTCGGAAGTCATACTGTGCCTCTGCTCTTTAAAATGAGTTGCCGGGAGGACTGGATGAGGACAGCTCCTGCTGTCTTTCCTGACCCCCCAAATCCTCCCTTCCTGCTGCCCCACAGAGGCCGGACACAGTGTGCCCTGGAGCAGGACAGAGTGAGCCAAGTTGTATCCAGCCTCAATTCCCAGCATCCCCCAGGGGGCCTGGGAAGGTCTCCTGGGAGTAGAACTGGCTACTTAATTGGTAGGTCCCAGTGTTCAAAAATAAGAATTTCAAGGCAACAACAGAGCATTCACCCAAGCTCCGGGCCCTTCTGAGCGTGGGGCCCGGTGCGACCACATGGGTCACATGCCCAGAAGCTGGCTCTGCATAGGGGTCTCCTCTAAACCCCCCTGAAGTTGTCATTTGTGTAGGACCTGCCCAAGCCACTCAGGGCAGAAAATGGGTTGGTTAGTCCTTGGCTCCAGGGTCTCCTGGTGCAGAACTGAGCAGAAACATCTCCTGGGCCCAGGGCATCCTCATAAATGTACCTCAAGTTGTGTTTAATGTACCTCCCCACCCAAGACAGACGGGTTTCTGATAGACTCCTGACTGCCACTGTGGCCACAGACTTGCCAGCTAGCAGAGTTGAGAGCAGGGAGAGTGAGGGGCTACAGCTGAGTAAGGGAGGCATGGGCAGCCTGGGAACCTCCAGAAAACTGGGGAAGGTGGATCCCACTGCCATCTGCAGGCCTGGGTCTGAGCGTGCAACACACACACACACACATTCACACAGAGCCACGACCAAACTGCACTGAGTAAAAGGTGCAGAGGGAATTCCCCAGGGCTGTGGCCTTGAGAAGCAGCTTGGATGATTGAAAAGTAACTAGGACGTATGTGCACTTCGGGAGGTTGCAGAGGAGACAAGTGATGGTAGCAGTGAAATGGGCCCTGGTGGCCAATGGGCTACATAAAGACTTTTCGATACATTTACTTTCTTCTTCTTCCTCCATCTCCTCTTTCTTCCTTTCCTTCTTCTTAACTTTTAAAGAGTTGCTAATATTTCAAATTTAGATTTCACATAAAAATCCATATTCCTAGTAGCTCTAAACAAACAAAAAAAGGAGAACATCTGATAACACTAAGCCTACATTCCTGCCTGACAGCAATCAACAGCCTCCCCTGCAGGGGCCGGTGGCCTCATTTGCCACAGTCCTCACCATCCTGATGTCTCTCTGACTGACACCAAATCCAAGTGACGGGAGCTACATACTCATACTTGTGCTGGGTTTTGTTTGTTGGGTTGTTGTTGTTTGTTTGTTCTTTAAGACAGGGTCTCACTCTGTCGCCTAGCCTGGAGTGTGGTGGCACAATCTCGGCTATCTGCAGCCTCCCCCTCCCAGGTTCAAGTGATTCTCCTGCCTCAGCCTTCCAAGTAGCTGGGATTACAGGCGCACACCACCACTCACGGCTGATTTTTGTATTTTTAGTAGAGACAGGTTTTCACCATATTGGCCAGGCTGGTCTTGAACTCTTGACCTCAAGTCATCCACCCTCCTCGGCCTCCCAAAGTGCTGGAATTCCAGGTGTGAGCCACTGCGCCCGGGCAAGTGCTGTTTTTCTCTTGTCATGGAGTTAAGATGAAAGCACATGTCTCTATCAAAAGTATAGTTCATGTACTTCAAGAAATATGTGAAAGACTATGTTTCTTTGTGGAAGTGAAAAGTCTTCCTAAGTGTTTAATATGCCAAGAGTGTTTAAGTCAAAATAATACAACGTAAATGCCCTTATTTTTTGAAATACACCACACAGCCCATGCTCAACCCAGCTCACTCATTTATGTTGCCAGCCAGGTCCCTGAAGGTAACTCAGACAGTCCTGGACCAGTTTCTCCAGGATGCAGGGGCTGGCAAGGACATTCCTAGCTTCTCTGCTCTCGGGGGCTCAGAGCAATCATTCTTTTGTTCTGCTTAGTTATCTTAGTAAAGGAGAGGAATTAGGGGATTCCCAGCATCTCTGGTCACTTGGTGTGGTGTCAGTTTCTTTCCTCCTGGAAAGGTGGTGTGGGTACTTTTCTTCCACAGCTGGGAGCACCCAGCACTTCGCATGCCACTCTGCCCTCCACTGGGCAATCAAGAGTGCACTTTGGGAGGCCAAGGCGGGCAGATCACAAGGTCAGGAGTTCGAGACCAGCCTGACCAACATGGTGAAACCCCATCTCTACTAAAAATACAAAAATTAGCCGGGCATGGTGGCGGGCACCTGTAATCCCAGCTACTTGGGAGGCTGAGGCAGGAGAATCGCTTGAACCCAGGAGGTGGAAGTTGCAGTGAGCCAAGATCACACCACTGCACTCCAGCCTGGGTAACAGAGCAAGACTCTGTCTCCGAAAAACAAACAAACAAACAAACAAAAACAAAAAAAAACCCAGTGCCAGCTAGAGAGGGCAGGGGTTCTAAGGCAGCCTCCGCAGCTGGGCCAGTTTCAGTCATTGGGAAGGTGAGGATGCGGGGGCAGGGAGAAGCTGGGAAGGCCATGATAATTGGTGGCCAGGCCACTGTGGTTGCTGAGAGCCAGAGCTTCTAACCCACGGGTAGAAAACTGCTCCTAAAAGGTTCTGTAGACTTAGGGGAAAGTAACTTGGTTCTCACAGCTTGTTGGAGAGCCATAGGCCAGTGACCTAGAAATTCGCACATCTCAGGCCTGGGCCGTGGGAGCCTCAGGTTACAGAGCCAGGCCTGGGCAGGGTAGGGATGCCAGCATGCTGACTACAAGGGGTGGCTGGGGGCTCCATGAGTGTGTGACTGACTGCTCACCTGGCTGTGTAGCCTCAGCTCCCGCGTGTCTACAACAGGGGGAACCTGGACCTGCCTCCTGGGGCTGTAAGGAGATAATTAGTCTTTCTGAAGAGCATCATAATCCCCAGATCAAAGGGGGCTCAGAGCTGCACTCACTTCACAGGAGCACTGCCAGCCTGAACACCCGCTCCAGCGGGGGGGGTTCTGTTGTGCAGACCCTCCAAGGTGCCACTTCCTACAGGGTTTCCCTGGCCTTGTCACCGTTCCCCCACCCACTCCCAGGGTCCAGGCTCTGGCCTCCCCTGCCAATGGCTGCCATCGTTGGAGAGTTCATAGGCAACACTGATAATGGACAGCGGGGAATTACTAATGCCTAACTCATAGATGGGGAAACTGAGGCTGGGGAAGTGAGGTGAAGTCACAGGGCCTCCCACCAGATCTCAGCCCCCTCGCGATCTCCTCCACCAGAGACACTCAGCATTCCCCTCACTTAGAGGATGGCCGGTCACACGCAAAGATAAGCGAAGGAAAGGTCCCTGGGCTGTTCCCCTCCCCGTCCACTCTTTCTGACCTCTCCCGGCCGGCTGTGAGGACCTCGGCTCTCAGCAAGGCTGTCACAGGGTGTCAGGAGAGGAGAGAGACACAGCAAAGTGGGGTGCCAGGAAGATGCCAGAGGCTTTCAAAGACCGGGGCTCGAGTCCCCCCGGTGACGTCGGTCATCGTTCTGACCCTCCGTGTCCCCGGGAATGACCGCGTCGGGGATGCACCGAGTGGCCGGGGCCAGGCGCACAATGGGACGACGCGGCGGCGCTCCCGGGGCACTGGGGCCAGTCTGGGCGCCGCGGAGGGGCGGGGGAGGGGGCGGGGACGGGGGCGGGGCGAGCCTCGGCCGTCGCCAGCCCGGAAGGAGCGGGAGGAGGAGCCGCGGGACTGGGAGTCGTTCCCACGTGAGAGGCTCCGCGGCCGAATTCCTCGCGTGCGGCAGCCGCGGACGCCCGGCGTCCGGCCGGACGGAGAGCCCTGGTCCGGCGTGCGCAGGCGGCCGGGCAGGAGGCGGGGGCGGCGCTCGGCTGCGCCCCGATGTGGCGGCGACCCCAGGGACTGTGAGCCCGGCGCGCGCCGTCGGAGCCCCTCGCGCCGCCGCGGGCAGCGCCCCCCGGGCACCCGGCATGCGGGCGGCCGACTCGGGCTCGTGGGAGCGCGTCCGCCAGCTCGCCGCGCAGGGCGAGCCGGCGCCTTCCTGCGGGGCAGGGGCCGGGCCCGCGCGGCCCCCGCGACTCGCAGCCTGCGAGCAGTGCGTGGACGCGGCGGGGCCCGGCGATCGGCCCCGCGCCGGGGCTCCCCGGGTCCGAGCGGATGGCGACTGCATCCAGTCGGGTAGGTGCGCGCGGGGCGGGGCGGGGCGGGCGGGCGGCGCGGACACAGGCCCGGGAGCCGCCGGGGCCGGGCGCGCGAGGGCGCTCGGAGCCGGGATCGGGAAGTCGCTGGTGGCAAAGTTCTCGCAGCGCGCGGAGCCCCGAGCCCCGGGCGGGTGCAGGGGAAGGCGCGCGGGACGCGGAATGAGTTCCTTGGCGTGGGGACCGAGGCTCGGGGCTGCACCGGGGGACCAGGGCCGTGCTTCCCGGAGCCCGGCGATCCCGCGGCGCCTGGAGACCCAGCTCCAGGCTGGACCCCGCGTCTGTTAGGGGAAGCGTGGGAAAGGGGCCAGCCCTGCACGAAGTTGGTTCGGCCCCCTGGGACTGCACCTGTGAGCCATCTGGCGGCCCCCGCGGAGTGCCGAGGGGAACCCCCTTCACCGCCGCCCCTCCGAGGTGAAATTGATGCCTCGTATTTGCTAGGAGCGGAGAGGTTGCTGCCTTTCTCATACACTTGAACTCCGAGTAATGCAGAAAGAGAAATTGCAGAGGTGGAGACACAAATGCAGTGATCTAATTGCGTATCGTTGGCTAATCCGCCCCAAGTGGAGAACAGCGTTTTACTGTTAAAGTGTTCCCAGTGGGTGTGCCCGTTCCATCCCACTCAGGCCTGTGCTGTCTCCCTTCCCCCTCCCCCTTCCCCCCAGGTTAGGTCATGGGGATGGGAGACAGGAACCCCTGCGTCCTCTTGACTGGAGTAGGAAGAAACCTTAGAAGACGAAGGGTTTTTCTGAGAAGGGGCTGCCATCATCAGGTCCAAGTTCTGAATACTTTTTCCGGGAAAAACGGGAGGGGGAGGCACAACATAATTATTCCTTATTCATCGAACACCTATTGTGTTATAGTAATTCACATGCAACATATCCTTAAAATCTTATCACAACCCTGGGAGTGAGGCTGTGTTATCTACATGCAGATAAGACCAGAAAAGACCGGAGGTTAAGCGGCTTGCCCAAGTTCCCAGAGTCCTAAACCATGGTGTTGGAATTTTCAATGTTGTCCGTGGAAATCCAAAGTCTTAGCACTGTAGTACCTCTCCCAGGCAGCAAGCTCTCTTGCTGGGGAGCACACGGGCTTATTTCCCTAATAATCATCTCTTTCCTGTAAGAAGAAAGCCAACCACAAGGCCCCCTATTCCTGTTTTTGCCTATGTTAGCCTCCCCAGGAGATGGAATGCCGCCTCTGGGTGTCAGGGCAAAGTCTTCTCTCCTGTGTTGGAGTTTGCCTTTTCCCACCTTCTCCTCAGTTACACATAGCAGAGTCCAAGATGGGTTGATGTAAAAAAACAGCATCGATGCGAAGAGGAAGCAGATGGGAAACTTTGGCCAAGTTGCTTCATCTTTTTGAGACTCAATTTACCCATCTGCACAGTGGAAATAACAGTACCAACGAAAGATTTGTCATTCCAAAGATGGTGTCTGTAAAACACCTTGCCTCATTCACCATAAATGCTTAATGCATGTTAGTCCTCAGCTCCTTCTGACATTACATGCTTGCTAGATGACCTGTCAGTGCTCCCACTGACTCAGTTTCCCATCAGATTGTGGCGCTCTCTGCTCCATCTCCACCTTCATGAACTAAGTCAAGATGACTTTTGTCTTGTCTGTAAAATACTTAAGTGATCTGAGGCTGAGTGTTGTGTCAGTGGAAGTTGTTTTCAAGTAAACAGGTATAGGAGATGGCTAGGTGGAGATAGGGCTTTTTACTTTGTGTCTATATAGACTCCATTTGTGTGTTCATAATAATATCCTAATGACACTGTGTAGCCCAGGAATGCCCGTTTCCTAGGTCTAGGGGTGGTTGTTATTCCTGCAGCCCTTATAATATGTCCGTTTTAAAAGACAGCACATTGGAAATCTCTTTTCCCAGTTTACAGATGACATCACTGCCATGAAGCAAGATCAGACCAGCAGCTAAACCAGAAAGTTTGGAGTTTTCTCTAACCTACTACCCTTCACCCTTTCTGGTCTCTGGTTCTTAAAGACCAAATCGAGTTTCTGAGAACTTCCATGATGGCCAGGCATTGAGGACAGCCTGCCATGGAAATGGTTTCTGAAACCATTGGCTGTTACAAGGGACTTTCCTCTAGGAGGGCAATGAGAACTCTGGCTCAAAGCTGCAAGCTGAACTTGTTGCTGAAATAAACATTTCAGCCAGGCTGTGAGGTGGCTATTCCTCGAATCTTAGCACTTGGTCCCAAGTCGAATGTGGTGCTCAGTTTAAGGAGCTGAAAGAGGTGCCCTGTTGGATGGGAGAGTCTGTGAACTGGCACTTTCAGAGATGTGGGGAAGGGAAAAGATAGAGAGGATGCTGGCTGGCTGGGATGGAGGCCCAAACACCTTGAATTACTCAGGGAGAATGTCCTGAGATCAGCAGGTAATGGCCCCGTGATGGTGACAGCTCTGGCCTCCAGGGTGCATGACCCAGGGACTGGAGCAGGAGGTGCAGACGTTGGATGTTTACACAATCCGCACCTGCTTCTGCCTTGATCGTATTTTACTCTGAGATGCTCCACAACTCAGTGTCCCTGTTGGCACCAAGGGAATAACTCCTTCTGAGGGGCAGATCATTCCAGAGCCCCCTCAGAGTGAGCCACGTGCTCCCTGGAGGTTCTTAAGCTGGGAACAGGAATCCGGTTCTTCGATCTTTCATTGTCCATTCATTCGGTCACATTTCTTGAGCATCTGCTCCGGGCCAGGCACTGTTGTAGCTGCCAGGGATATGGCAGCAAAGGAGATGACTGCAGCCCTGGTTTCCATGGAGCTTACATTCTGTGGGAGGAGATTTCCAGTAGACAAATAGGCACAGGATATGTCCAGAGATGGTGTAAGTGCTATGCAGAAAAATAAAGCCGGGGAGGGATTAGAATGATGGGA
Source organism: Piliocolobus tephrosceles (assembly GCF_002776525.5). Taxonomy (NCBI): domain Eukaryota; kingdom Metazoa; phylum Chordata; class Mammalia; order Primates; family Cercopithecidae; genus Piliocolobus; species Piliocolobus tephrosceles. The sequence goes on along the minus strand of NC_045434.1, from coordinate 207,330,944 downwards.
GCGGACACTGCTTAGTTTTTAGGTAGGGTGGACAGAGGAGCATGTTCCAGGATGAAGTGAGGTGTGTAGGTGCTGAGTTTCTAAGGCAAGAGGGTGTTGCTAATCAGCTAAAGGAACTAAGCCATTTTTTAAAGGTGAAGGGAAATTAGTATCTTTGTAGATGAGGCACTCTACACGTCTGTAACTGAAGCATGTACACTCTAACCCTATTGCTCCATTTGGCATTTCTCTTAACCTGCAGCTCAGAAAGCCACGTGGCCTTATCCTGCCTCTTCATGTCCTCTACTTTTTTAAATTCTGTATTATTTTATTATGATGATCATTTGGGTTCTTATCACTTCTTGCCCCTCCCCTTTACATGAAACCCACGGTTGAGGGGACTGGGGCGCTTGTGTGTCTTTGTCTTTGTGTACTGGCTCCCAGCACTGTACCCTCCCGGAGACCAGTTGTGTCGTGAACTAAACAGGATGCCTTGTCTTCATGAGGCCTCCTAGCAACCCAGTGTGGAAGTGCAGTTGCTAACCCCATCCATAGGTGGGGAAACCAGTCCTTAGAACAGTTCAGTAACTGCCCAAGGCCAGTCAGCCAGTGGGTGTCCCAACCAGGAATTTATCCCAGACTGTAGACCTCAGCAGTATGGAAAGACTTCATGTTGCTCTTAAGAAAGTAGACCCATATTGTTTCTGGTCTTTTTTTCCTTTAAATTTTTATCCTTAAAAAAAAAAAAAAAAAAAAAAGTTTGTCCTCTCCTTGACATTCCTTGTTTTAAGCAACTCAAGCATTTGCTTATCTTTCTGCTGTTAGCAGTTTCAGTGGGAGGTCAGCTCTCCGTGAGCTGTTCTGAAAAGGATTTCTGCTGGTACTGGATGAGATGCAATCTCCACTGCTTGGAATTAAGAATGCTTTTAGGAAGCTGCCCACTAGAACCCATTGGTGGGTTTCGTGTGAGCATACTTCTGCTAGCAGGGCGAGGGCAGGATGGAGGCAATGGAGCGCTTGGTTCTTCTGAACAATCAGGGTGAAAGTCACTGCTGAGATCCATTTCCCTGAGGAGTCTCAACCTGTGGCCCGGCACCCTCCGCCCTCCACCCTGTGTTGTGGTCCAGTGAGATGGATAGAACTTTATCCTTCTGCCAAGGCTGGTGGCACACCATAGTGGGTACAGGGCACACACTGATTTGAATTTGTCAGCTCTGCTCCTTGCTAGCTATATGCCCCTAAGCAAGTTATTTAATGTCCTGAGCCTCAGTTTACCCTTCTGTAAAATGGAAATCGTATTACCCACCTCAGAGTTGTTGGAAATTGGACAGGAATCTGTGTGATTAACATCCTTCCCCCTGTGGAGCCTGATTCTGGGTCCATGCCATAAGGAAGGAGGGGAAATTCCTATTTCTCCAGATGCCAAAGGACTTGATGTATATGTGTTTAAAATATATGTAATACTTTTTTTTTTATTTTTGAAGCTTGAAATATTGGGATTTACTCAAACAGGTGACTCCAAAGGGTTGCTAGCTGCTTATTTGGCCTTCTGAGTCATCACGAAATCTCCATAATGGGCACGAAACATCGTTTATGTTCTTTGTAATATTCCAGTTGAGTGAACTGGACAATTTGCCAGGACCCTCCAGCCATTCTGGAGGAAGAAGAGTTTGTTCATTTTTTAATCATCTCAGAAGGAAAATAGCACCCCTGGCTCTGGAGTTAGCCTCCCTCATCCGTAACACGGCAAGCTGACAAAAATGGAACGTCAGCACATTTGCGCGTAGACAGATTTTAGTCCCAGCAGATAAGCACACCCAACATGTCATTAAAGCCGGCCGAAGCCATCGCCCTGGGGATCCCGTGTTTGTTGTGAGTCACTAAGGGCTGTAAACACTCCAGAGAGACAGGCATGGTTATAGTGTGCGGGCGTGGAGTTGTTTTAATGGATTTACTCTCCGTGAGTGCGTCGTACGTTGCGGGTGTCAGATGAGTGCCTTTCAAGGGAGAGGGAAGGTCAGGCTTGCCTCCTAGGCGGCCTCTATGAAGGTGGGGACTCCAGGCTTTCTCTCGTCTGCTTTTTGGATGCCTTCAGGAGAGGTCAGTTAGAGGATATCAATTGTGGCAATTCCCTGGAGCCCTCATCAAATGGCATTAGCCCATCATGTGCTGCAGTGGCACCCAATTTGGAGGAAATTCAGAGCCAGAAGAGTGTAACAGGTACGCGAGTGCTGCCTGCTGTCCCAGGCCTGAACTGGGTGACGCTGAGTCTGGCCTAAGGAGCAGGGAGCTGGTGGGCTCCAGATGGGGCCTGTCCTCAGTCTACGTGCTGGACACTGGGGACTGTTTTGGGAAACGCCCTCCACCTGGCACCTGGTGGCTAATCCGCAGGTGCCAGTGATCTCGTCTTTTGTTGTTTCTTGGATTTGGAGGCTGGCTCAGGCTCCCAACTAGTTCAGACTGTAACTTTATCACAGGCATTGACTGTGTTCACTACCTTTTAATTGTACAGAAGTTTCAGAAAAGCTCTCCTGGGGAATTGGAGAGAAGTAAAAACAACAGCTGCTATTTCCTGGATGCCTTATTCCCTCCCCTCACAGCGCAGCCTCAGCAGCATGTTCCTAACTTTGAAGTTCTGTGTGCCCAGGCAGGGAAGAATGTGGATTTTCATTCACTCGGGTCCCGTTAGTGTGGAAGGGCCAAGCAAGAACCAAGCACCTTGTTCCATGTATTCCTGTTGATCCCCCCATTTCTGTCAGCCAGCTGCCGTTCTCCCCATCTTACAGGTGAAACCACTGAGGCCTGGCGAGGTATACTGGTTGTGGAAAGTAGCTGTTCCAGGCTGCCATGCTGCCCTCCCAGGACCCTTTCTCCTGCAGTTTCCTTGTCAGCTGACAATTCCCCAGGCTACCAGGACACAGAGCAGAGGCTGAGCTGCTGAGAGTCATGGGATTTTTCTCCCTGGCACCTTCGGCTCACTGGCTTCCAATCAGCCAGTGCCAGTTGGGAGGGGGGGCCTCTGGGGCCCAGAGTGGTCCTCAGTCTCTGGCAACAGGAGACTCTGCCCCTACCCCTTCACCCTAGCCAGAAGCCAGAGGCAAGCTGGCTCCTGACAGGAGGTCCCCCCGCCACAACCGTTGGGAAACCTAGAATGCAGAGCCCTGAGAGGGAAACCTCTGCAGGGATGGGGTCAACCCACTCCCTCTACTAGGTGAGGAAACTGAGGCCCAAGGCTGGGAACGGACCATACTCCAGGATGTCACACAGGGAGGCTTCCAGGGTCAGATATGAAACCTTAGAAAAGGCATGGGCTTGGTGCCTCACACCTGTAATCCCGGCACTTTGGGAGGCCGAAGCAGGTGGAGCACTTGAGGTCAGGAGTTCAAGACCAGCCTGGGCAACGTGGTGAAACCCCATGTCTACTAAAAAAAATACAAAAATAAGCTGGACATGGTGGCGCATGCCTGTAGTCCCAGCTACTCGGAATGCTGATACAGGAAAATGAATTGAATCTAGGAGAAGAGGCAGAGGTGATAGTGAGCTGAGATCACGCCACTGCACTCCAGCCTGGGCAACAGAGCAAGACTCTGTCTTAAAAAAAAAAAAGGCCGGGCACGGTGGCTCAAGCCTGTAATCCCAGCACTTTGGGAGGCCGAGACGGGCGGATCACGAGGTCAGGAGATCCAGACCATCCTGGCTAATACGGTGAAACCTCGTCTCTACTAAAAAATACAAAAAAAACTAGCCGGGCGAGGTGGCGGGCGCCTGTAGTCCCAGCTACTCGGGAGGCTGAGGCAGGAGAATGGCGTAAACCCGGGCGGCGGAGCTTACAGTGAGCTGAGATCCGGCCACTGCACTCCAGCCTGGGTGACAGAGCGAGACTCCGTCTCAAAAAAAAAAAAAAAAAAAAGAAAAGAAAGAAAAGTCATAGGAACGTCTTGGTAGCACTGGAAGTTTTCACCCTTTACCGTCTTCCCGACCTTATCCAACCCATTCAAGGCGGGTCTCAGACTTCGGGGATTGCCGTGGTCTGGGGTGCTTGCTGAGGTATAGATTCTCAGGCTCCCCTCCCCTGCCAGGAATCTGGATTTGTAATTTTGGCATTCCACAGATCAGACATTGAGAACCTCTGCCCTTTGCTTTCCTGAGATTGGGTTAATTTTAGAGTAAGAAACCCAGGAGGGCACATACTCTGGTTTACGCTGTGTTGCCCAGGCTACAGCACAGGGACAATTCATGATCAGAGCACACTAGCACCTTTTCACTCCCACCAGTGGCCCGAAGTACACGGTCAGGTAGATGGACATCTAAGTTAAATCTTGCTTTTTTCCCTTTTTGTGCCAACCCCTGTCCGAGCACATGTGTTCCCAGAATCTACCAGAAAGAGGCACGTGCCTTTCTCAGTCTTGTGAACTCACAAGACTGCCCTGCAGTGAGACAGCACATGGAGGCTTTGGTGGCGGCTGTTCAGACACCCTCCTCCCGGCTCCAGGCTGCCCACCAGCACTCCATGTTTCCCATTCGTCCTGAATTCCTGGCTCCTTGAGCCCCGCAGAGGAGCCAAGGCGCTGGGCAGGGTGCTAAGGAGACAAAGGACACCAAATCCTTAGTATCCTGTGATTCACCTCTGGACCACATGTGGGGCCTGTTCGTCCATGCTCCCCAGCATGGCCCCCCACCCTCCCCACCCCATCCCCCGCCCCGGGTCCCTTTCATTGTCAGGCGTGATGCTGTTCAGGTGGTCGAACATCCGCCTGGGTCTTGTCATTGCTTCCTCTGGCATCTCTACCTGTGTCAGCCAGACAGTGGAGAGCCAGTGGGGGAGTTTCTATTTACTCTCTACCCTTTGGGGAGGGAAGCCAAGGGGCCTGGGAGGTTGCGAGGAGACTCTGCGTGTGGCCCTCCCCGGCATGGTAGCCTCTGGGCTTAAATGCAGCCAGTACGACTGAAGAACTGAGATTTAAATTTTACTTAATTGTAAAAGGCCACATGTGGCTGGAGGCTCCCATGTTGGAGCTGGCCTGAGTCAGGGCACGAGGCTAATGAGTGTTTCCAAGGCCCGTCTCAGCTTGGGAAGCCTGAGATGTGTGTTTTTCCACTGACAAGATGTGTGTTTTCCACCCACAAGGAGCTGAGCCCTGACATCAGTGGGCTCAAATGCAGAGTCTCACCCCAGAAATTGACTCCAGGGTGGAGTTCAGAACCCTGCACTTTTTTTTTTACTGCATTTTTTGTATTATGGTAAAATGTATGTAACATAAAATTTACCATTTTAACCATTTGTTAGATATTCAATTTAGTGGCATTAAGCACATTCACAGTGTTAGAGGACCATCACCACGATCCATTTCCAAAACTTTTTCATCACTCCAAACAGAAACCATGCCCATTAAACCCTAACTCTCCATCCCTCTCCCCCAGCCCCTGCCAACCAGCTTTCCAGTTTCTGTCTGTATATGTTGGCCTATTCCAGGTACCTCATCTAAGTAGGATCACACAGTAGTTGCAGGGTTCTGCGCTATTTATTTATTTACTCATTTATTTATTTATGAGACGGAGTTTCGCCCTTGTTGCCCAAGCTGTAGTCCAATGGCAAAATCTCAGCTCATTGCAACCTCTGCCTCCTGGGTTCAAGTGATTCTCTTGCCTCAGCCTCCCGAGTAGCTGAGATTACACGCACGTGCCACCGCACCTGGCTAATTTTTTGTATTTTTAGTAGAGACAGGGTTTCACCATGTTAGCCAGGCTGGTCTCGAACTCCTGACCTCAGGTGATCTGCCTGCATTGGTCTCCCGAGGTGCTGGGATTACAGGTGTGAGCCGTCATGCCCGGCCAGGTTCTGCAGTTTTAACATACAGTCCATCCCTTCCCCACAGCTGATGGTCCTGGAGCCACATCTGGAAGTACCCTGTCTTAAGTACTTTATCCCCAACGTGTCTCACACTTCCCTTAACCCTTTAAACAGGGCTACCTCTCAGGTGCACTGGGAAGGTTTGGGGAAGACATAAATCCAGGTATCTTTTCCCAATAATTAAAACCAGCACCTTGTTACATCTCTGGCATTGTGATGTACATTTTAATTCTTATTTTAGAGACAGAGTCTCACTGTGTTGCCCAGGCTGGTGTGCAGAGGCTGTTCACAGGCATTGTCATTGCACACTACAGCCTTGAACTCCTGGTTTCAAGCCATCCTCCTGCCTCAGCCTCCCAAGTAGCTGGGATTACAGGCACGTGTCACCACACCCAGCAGCATCACTTTTGTCTGTTTGTGTGGGATGTAGCTTTTTAGAAAGGGAAATGATTGGGGTTTTTGTCAGTTTTGTTTTCTTTTTTTTTTTCCTTTGAGATGGAGTCTCGCTCTGTCACCCGGCTGGAGTGCAGTGGTGCGTCTCAGCTCACTGCAACCTCTGCCTCCCGGGTTCAAGCAATTCTCTGCCTCAGCCTCCTGAATAGCTGGGATGACAGGCGCTCGCCACCACACCTGGCTAATTTTTGTATTTTTAGTAGAGACGGGGTTTCACCATCTTGGCCAGACTAGTCTTGAACTCCTGACCTTGTGACCCACCTGCCTTGGCCTCCCAAAGTGCTGGGATTACAGGCGTGAGCCACCGCACCTGGCCCTCCTTTTTCATAGCATATTTATGACTGCTAAGCCCCACGACCACTCCTTGCCCTAGGGTTTTGAACAGAAGGGTACCTGCTGCTTAGATGCTATAGTGTAGGGAGACAACCTTTCCTTCAGTGTGAGAGAGATTTTCTGTTCAGCAACAGGATGGGCTGCCCCCAGTGGGTTCTCCAGCACTGGAGGCATCAGGCAGGGACTCGGTGTGCCCCGTCAGGGTACCAGAGAGTGGTCATTTGGGGGCTGATGCTGGTCAGCATCCATCTAAATACTCAATTTCTCATCCTGGCCTCCAGTCGCCCCCTCCATTTCTCCTTTCAGAGAAGGATGGGGAGGTTGGGCCAGCCAGGTCTGTGGCCCTGCAGCCACCTTCACAACATGAGTGTTCCCTGCTGTCTGACAGCTTCAAACATCTGACCCAGGCTGAGGGTCACCGCTGATCTGGGGTAACCCTTCTTCCAGCACCGGAGGCCTCTGTGGCATTCCCTTAAACGTCCCGGGCCAGGGAGGAGTTGCTGGGCTTGCATTTCCACAGTGCCAGCCCTCAGCCTTCCTGTGCTCCTTCGAGACCCTCCTGGGTGCACCAGCAGCTGACCAAGGGGCAAACCTGCATCCCTGGTGTTCACTCTCAGGGATAGAGGCTACCCCTTGGGTTCTGGAGCAGTCACGGATGCCTCCCCTGCCAGCCTGGGCTGCCTTCTCCCTCCCACCAGAGTACAGTGGTTCTTTTTTGAGACGGAGTTTCACTCTTGTTGACAAGGCTGGAGTGCAGTGGTGCGATCTTGGCTCTCTGCAACTTCCACCTCCCAGGTTCAAGGAATTCTCCTGCCTCAGCCTCCCGAGTAGCTGGGATTATAGGCATGAGCCACCACGCCCGGCTAATTTTGTATTTTTAGTAGAGACGGGTCTCCAACTCCCGACCTCAGGTGATCCTCCGGCCTCGGCCTCCCAAAGTGCCGGGATTACAGACATGAGCCACCACGCCCGGCCCAGTACAGTGGTTCTTTCAGTTTGAGGTAGAAATGTCCACCCTGGGTGGTGTCTTCCTTCTGTTTGGCACCCTCAAATGACCTGTGAGGAGCTCCAGTTTTTAGATGGGGAAATGAAGCTGACACACTGTGATCCCTGTAGGCCACTGCTGTCTGATAGAACTTTCTGCAAAGCTGGAAGTGGTCTATATGTGCATTGCCCAGGATGGTAGCCCCTGGGCTTAAGTGTAGCTAGTACGACTGAATAACTGAGATATACATTTTACTTAACTGTAAAAGGCCACATGTGGCCAACGGCTCCCAAGTTGGAGCTGGGCCTGAGTCAGGGCACGAGGCTAATGAGTGTTTCCGAGGCCCATCGCAGCTTGGGAAGCCTGAGATGTGTGTTTTTGTACCGTGCCCCCTTAGGGCTGCCGTGCGCCTCTGCATGGTCCCTATACCACCATCCTCAGAGCCACTCAGGAGCTTATTGGTTTCCAGTGTTGTCTCCTGATTGTCATACTTGACCTGGACAATCAAAAATACCTGAGGACTGGGCACAGTGGCTCACGCTTGTATTCCCAGCACTTTGGGAGGCTGAGGCAGGCAGATCACTTGAGGTCAGGAGTTCGAGACCAGCCTGACCAACATGGTGAAACCCCATCTCTACTAAAAATACAAAAATTAGCCAGGCATGGTGGCGTGCACCTGCAATCCCAGCTACTCTGAAGGCTAAGGTGGGAGGATTGCTTGAACCTGGGAGATCAAGGCTGTGGTGAGCCGAGTTTCGCAAAAAAAAAAAAAAAAAAAAAAAAAAAAGGAATGTACCCAAGAATCTGCATTTTAAACAGACCCTACCCCTAATCTCAGGTGATGCCAGCTCACTCTGCATTTTGAGGACTGAGACTCCAGCACCTGCCACCTTTACTTCTGTGGGTCTTCCTAGCATCAGGAGCCCTACTGTGACCTTTGTGCCTTTGCCCCCAACCCCCAGCCCCATCCCCCAGAACCGCTTGAGCTCAAGGCCGTTGATTCTCAAGGTGTGCCGCCAGGACCAGCAACATCAGCAGCGCCAGAGAACTTATTAGAAATGCAAATTCTCAGCCGGGCGCGGTGGCTCACGCCTGTAATCCCAACACTTTGGGAGGCCGAGGCAGGTGGATCATGAGGTCAGGAGATGGAGACCATCCTGGCTAACGTGGTGAAACCCCGTCTCTACTAAAAATACGAAAAATTAGCCGGACGTGGCAGCAGGCGCCTGTAGTCCCAGTTACCCGGGAGACTGAGGCAGAAGAATGGCGTGAACCCAGGAGGCGGAGCTTGCAGTGATCTGAGATCGCGCCACTGCACTCCAGCCTGGGCGACAGAGCGAGACTCCTCAAAGAAAAGAAAAGAAAAGGAAAAAAAGAAAAGCAAATTCTCCGTCCACTCCAGACCTACAGAATCAGAAACTGGGGGTGGGCCCAGTCTGGATCTTAACAAGCCCCGCAAGGCGATGCTGATGTACCTATAGTCTGAAAGCAGCCACTGGGCAAGGCAGCTCTAGAAGGCTTTTTCCACTTCTGTTTTCCCTCCTTGCCTCCCTCTGCCCTCTCCCGTCCCCTTCTCCCTGTACCCTGGCCTGTTCCCTGCCCAGCTACCAAGGGCCGCTTGGCCCTTCTATGCCTAGGGGCTACTGGTGTGTCACTAGATGATCTGTCTGCCTTTCACAAGGGCCTTCAGAGATCCTGGCCTTACCCAGGGGACCCCCTAATGGTGATGTTGGTGGGACAAGTGGAGCAGCAACCTACGGCACCCCCGCCCCCATCTTCTCTCCCATATCCCAGATGGTGGCCGCCTGCTCCCCCAGTGCCAGAATTTTAGGAGAGCAGAAGGCCAGATGGGCCCATTTCCCTGGAGCCTCCAAGCCCCCCTGCCCTTGGGGATGCCTGGACAATGTCCGCCCATCCCACAGCTGTGCTCAGCAGACAGCGTTTTCCGTGTCACGTCTCCCCAGTGTATGGAAAGGCAGGGGAGGTGACGGGCAGAACATCAGCGCTGACTTTGCAGCTTACCTGCTGTGGGACCTTGTACAGTTCACTCACCCTCTGGACCTGTGTCCCTGTTTGGTGAAGTGAAATCATAGTGTCAGCCCGGCCTAGCTCACAGATCTGTGGTTGCTTTATGAGAGCCCATGGATTTGGAAACGCTTCACTCACTCTGAGGCACCTTAGAGATGCCATTGGTACCATCAGGTGCAGTTGGTACCATCGGTTGGTAGCTATAGGATACTGGTGAAGACAGACCTGTACCTGGGGCGACCAGATTGTCCTGTTTTTCTCAGGACTTTCTTGGTTCTAGCACTGAACATTGTGCACCATGGGATATGCCTCGGTGTCAGGCAAACCAGGCTGGTTGATCACAGGTGCCCTGCTCCACTGTGCCGGCCACACTCGACTGCTTTTGCCATATAGAAAGGGATCCCTGCACCTTCCCAGCGGCTAAGGCCTCACCTACCTGCCCTGCCCCCTTTTAGATTCCTTGATCACTTTGATCCTTCCTCATCACATAAGTACTTACTAGGCCCCAACTGGGCGCCTGGCACTGACAGCTGAGCAGGACGAACCCGCTCTCATGGCACTTACATTCTGGAAGAGGGTTTTTTTTATGCCTAAAACTCCTAACTGAAACCAGAAAGATACCCTCTCTTGCCCTCTCCCCAGATGCGACAAGTTCCCTTGTTCATCCACGTGGCAGGCATCCGGCACCTGCTGTGTTCTCGGTTTTGTGTGAGGCTCCACAAATGTGACAGTTCCCCTTCTGTCTCCAGTGGAGGAGCTCAGGGCCTCTCTGTCCCGTGAACCACCCTGGCTCATTCCTACCCTTTGCCTTGCTGGTTCTTGCCTCTGTTATCTTCCCACCCTGAACTAAGTCCACATCCCGCCCCATCCTGGGCCCCCAACCTTTCTGTGAGCCTTTCTTGCTCATTGCAGCCCCTCTGGGTGTCATTCTTGCAGTGCCATCTGCAAGTGTCACCCAGAGCACAGCGTGGCAGAGAGTCACGCTGCAGAAGGTGAAGATGGCTCCTCAGCAAGCATGTGCCTGTGCCCCTTGCTAGGTGTTATGGGACCAGAGGAGAGCTTTCATCATAAACCCTGCTGGTTAATTACTTGCAGGTTTCCTTAGAGCACCTACTTTGGGTCAGATCCTTTCCTAGTTCCCTGCGGAGGAGCTCAGTTTTCTCTTTTATGAGTTGTTTGTACTTTCTGTCTTTCCCTTCCCCCTCTGTCTTGAAGGACTAGCGAATCAGTTGCCACCTCTTAGGTTCTGTCCACAGTCTCCTGGCCGTAAATAATCACGTCCCCTCCGCCTCTCTCCCTGCCATCCTTCTTTGATCACACAATTCCCAGGTCAGCTTGTAGGAGGACCCCTGGATCTATCAGCCTCCTGAGTATGGGGCTTGGGTGGGGTTGACTGAACACCCTCTCCTTCCCACCCCAGTGTGCCTGCTCCCTCAAGGGGCTGCATAAGCACTTGCTGTCATGTCCCCTTCGCCACTTTCCTGGCACATCCCTGATAGAGCTGAGCACACTGAGGTCAGCACCAGCAGCTGGTGCTTTGGGTGCTCCAGACGGCATCTGGTTCCTCTCAACTTTCCCAGTGGGAGTCTGATTTTCCAGCCTGTGCCTGGACCATGGCCATCTCCCTGGAAGGCGCTGATTGCTCCCCTTTGGAGGTGACTTGAATCCATACCCAGCAGGCAGGCCGATGCTACCTTCTCACAGCAGAGCAGGTGTGCGCGGCCCAGGAAGGTAGGAATTTAACAAAAGAGCACCTTTGCCTTACTCTGTGCTTGGTGGTGTTTAGGGCATTTTAGCCTTGTGTAGGACAGGCTCCCTTCACTGAGCTAGGACAGGTACACTGACACAGGGCTCTGAGTGTGAGGACGCTGGGACCATACAGCCCAACTGCCTGGGTGCAAATTGTTCCAACAGTGGGGACCCTGAGCAAGTTCCTTAACCCCTCTGAGCCTCAATATCGTCATCTGTAAATTGGGGTGCTAGCTCTATCTAGTAGGGGTTTTATGGAGATTAAGATCATTTGTATTAGTTCAAAATGAACCAGATGCGATGGCTCACGCCTGTAATCCCAACACTTTGGGAGGCCAAGGCAGGCAGATCACCTGAGGTCAGGAGTTTGAGACCAGCCTGGCCAACATGGCGAACCCCATCTCTACTAAAAATACAAAACTTAGCCAGGTGTGGTGGCAGGCACCTGTAATCCTAGCTACTCAGGAGGCTGAGGCAGGAGAATCACTGGAACCCGGGAGACAGAGGTTGCAGTGAGCCGAGATCACGCCATTGCACTCCATCCTGGGCAACAGGAGCGGAACTCCATCTCAAAAAAAAAGGGGGGGGGGTTGCTGGAGTGATATAAGTCTCACCAGAGAGATGGCCAAGTCAGACAAGTCCAGAGTCCAATACTCAATAGGATGTCAAGCACTGGGGCAGGATTTGGACTTCCTGGGGAGAAATTTTTGGAGTTAGCATCTGCCCGGGCTTTGCTCTCCCACTCAGAAGGGGACGTCTGGTGACATTTGGTCAGAATCTCCTGCATTATGAGAAGACCACACTGGAGATTCTTGGGCAAGCTGCTTAATCTCTTTGAGCCTCAGTTTCCACTTCTTGTAAAATGAGAATGATGGCACCCGTCCTACAGGAGGAACTGGTCAAGTAGAGCTGCTGCTTTATCAATAGACCGTCTTAAATACTGTGTGCAAGACAATGGATGGCAGATAATGATGTTTGTTTGTTTATTTATTCATTCATTTTTTCTTTGTTTTTGTTTTTGTTTTTTGAGATGGAGTCTCACTCTGTTGCCCAGGCTGGAGAGCAGTGGTGTGACCTTGGCTCACTGCGACCACCACCTCCTGGGTTCAGGCGATTCTCCTGCCTCAGCCTCCTGAGTAGCTGGGATTACAGGTGCCCACGACCACACCAGGCTAATTTTTATACTTTTAGTAGAGACGGGGTCTCACTGTGTTGCCAGGGCTGGTCTCGAACTTCTGGTCTCAAGTGATCCTCCCACCTCAGCCTACCAAAGCCCTGGGATTACAGGTGTGAGCCTCTTGCCTGGCCAGTGATGGTTAGTAAGTATGTGATCTGCATTGGCAATGGGAGGTGCCTCTGCATTGGGAGGTGCCTCTGCATAGGGTAGAGTGCATGTACTTGAGGGTGTGCATTCTCGGGCACTCTCCTCTGCCTGTTGGGATATCGAGAGCCGTGACAGTGACTGAGCTTTGAGCTTTGTTGTCCACGACACAGGCTCAGGGTCTAGGCACTGTGCTGAGCAGTGATAACAGGAGGTCCTTGCCAGGCTGGACAGAGACCCTGAGCTCCTCCACTGGAGGCGGAAGGGAGACTATCACATGAACCCAAGTCACAGGGAGCCTGGGTTGACCTAGGGAAGTCCTAGGGCTCAGCCTCAGGAGTGCCAGGTTCCAAAGGCAGTGGCAGAGCCTTCACTCAGCTGGATCATCCCTCAGGGAGGGGTCTGCCTCCCTCTGTACCCCGGAAGCGTTTACATGCCTGGGCGGCAGGCATTGATCGTCCCTGCCTAACCAGTGGTGTGGCAGACCATGGATCAGGTGACCATCTTGGTTCAATCAGCTGCCTCTGTAAGAGTGGGCGGGGTACTTGGTATAGAGAGCTGCATCCTTCCAGGGCCTGTGGGAAAGTAGCTGTGGTGAGGGGAATTTAGGGCAAGGCAGACAAATTGACTCATAAAGTCCAGTGCAGTTGTTCCTCTTGAGTTTGAATACCTTCGGGGATTGGAAACTCACTTCCTCTCCAGGCAGCCCCTCCAATTTTTGATTCGTTTTAAGCATTCACTCACTTTTATATTGAGCCAAAAATTGATCTCACAGTAGCATCCACCCATTGGCCTACACCCTACATTTGAGGATCTTACACACTGAGTCTGTTTTCTTGACATGATAACCCCTCTGTTGTAAGAAGACAGCCACCGTGGCATAGGGGCCAGCTTCGTTTCTCCAGGCATTTTTCCTCCTAGCCAGGGCAGAGTAGATGGGTTGGGTGGTTGCGAGCACAGGGCATCTTGCCTTGATCCTCCTAGCTTAACCAACCTTAGATCTCTCGTCCCCCACTGGGAGCCCTTTGTGAGGGTGGAGGAAGAGCCGCTGGAGCCTGTACCTTCTCTTGCACATCGTAAGGAAGAATGTTCCCCAGGCTGAGCTGTGTGTTCCTGGCTCTCTTGATGTTTGTTGAAGAGGACACGGCAGGAGCTCAAAGACATCAGGCAGCCCCTCTGGAAGCAGGCACGGAGAGGGCCAGGTGGAAATGACTGCAGAGTGCTATCAGGGTGGATGGAGCTAGCCCAGTAGCCTGGGCCAGGCCAGGCAGGCGGAAATGGCCAGACAGATGTCATTCTCCTTTTCTTTTTCTTTTTTTTTTTCTTAGAGACGCAGTCTTGCCCTGTCGCCCAGGCTGGAGTGCAGTGGTGCAGTCTTGGCTCACTGTAACCTCCGCCTCCCGGGTTCAGGTGATTCAGCTGCCTCAGCTTCCCAAGTAGCTGGGACTACAGGTGAGCGCCACCACACCCAGCTGAATTTTTGTATCTTTTAGTAGAGATGGGGTTTCACTGTATGTTGGCCAGGCTGGTCTCAAACTCCTGACCTCAGGTGATCTCCCTGCCTCACCCTCCCAAAGTCTGGGATTACAGGCATGAGCCACCACACCCAGCTTTATTCCCCTTTTCTGTAGCCCGCCCTGCATCCCCACCCCCATGCCATCAGGTCAGAAGGAACCCAAAGGCATGCAGTGGCAAGTTTACATATTCCTTTTGGGGTCCATGAGTAGCATCCACGGCCAAATAAACAGTACTCACCTCTTGGCAAGAGGGTCCTGAGAACATGGGCACTCAGCCGAGAGATTACAAAAAAGAGGAGGGCAAAGGTGGAACAATACATCAACTGTCGACCATTGGAAAAAGGAGATTGAATTTCTCTGCCTAGGAATTTTTAACCTGAATCAGCAGCCTACCTTCTAGGCCGGGGCAGCCTGAGTTGGTGGGTTGGATGGGGGTGTGGGGTGGGGCGGTTCTGATTTTTTTACCCCACTTCCCCAAAATTAGCTTTCTGCAGGTGTACATGCAGAGAAGATGCTAATTTAGAAGACGTATAGCTTTCTCCAGAGATTGGGAGCAGGGAAGATTTCCTGGGCACTGGAGTTATCCTGAGTTAATTTTCATGAATGCTGAAAGCTGAAAACGCTTTGGTTCTGCCCATGCTCTTTGCTGAAATCCATGTTGTCTGCTCACCAAAGAAGGAACAGAGAGCTGCCGTCCTCTTGTCTGGCTTCCTGGGTTTGGGCTTCGTTGTCCCAGGCATCAGGACTAGAGAATAACTAGAACCCTGCATTGGTGTTTTATTGGATTTCTGGGATATCTGCAGCTATGGGCTGTCTACCGCTGGAGGTGGGGTGACCTCATGGCTTGGTTGGTGGTCAGCCTGCAATTCCAGAGAGACATGGCAACGAGCCCACAATACAGGGCTTGTTCATGTCCCAAGTCGTGTTACAATGCAAACACCTGCTCCTGATTAGGACTTTTATTTCTTCAATTGGTTTATTTTCTGCTGCTTCACCCAAGCGTGGAGGCAGTGTTGAAGCATCACAAGCCACAGTGTTTATGTGGCTTGTTTTGTTTTACACTTCCCACCCCTGCCAGTCCTGTACGCCCCGGGTACACATATTTGTCCCTTCCCCTCCTCAAGCAGCCACGAGTGATCATGGTATTATTGCAGATGTGTCACGAAAGAGGTCCCCAGACGTTCCAGGGATATATATGGTTTGAGGTTTGTGGAAAGGGAAGAGGAAAAAGGAAAGATCTAGTAGAAGCTCAGCTCAAGAGAGTAGGGCAGGAGAAGGCCAACTTAGAGAATAAAACACATAGATGAAAGAAACACTTCTGACCTGCTCCAAACGTTAACACTCAGTGTTTCTGCACACCCTTCTGTTCTTTATTCAAGCTGCGCACTTTGATTCTGCAGCAGCCGAACCTAGAACCCGCTCTTCTCTAGTCAGTATCATTTTCTCCTGGGAGATGAGGGGTAGAGGGTGGCTTCAAGGAAAAACATGTTTTGGTATGAAAGTGCCTCTGGTCAGGAGAGTGTGGTCCCAGCGGGTGTTCGGCTTGATGAAAGGATGCTTTTGCCCCTGGGCTTGTGCCTTGGGCTGGCTTTAGCTCAACGGGCACTTCTTGGGCTTAGAGCACAGGTCAGGGCTGCACCAGCTGTTGCAGCTTATATAATACCTGGCTCCTGCCAGGAGGGTGCTCCAGGAAGACCTGGAAGGATGCTTCTCTGTACAAGAGATTTCCTTGTCTGGGTTAGCAGGGCCTCTAAGAAAGGCAGGCCTGGAGCTGGTCACCACTGGTGAAAATTCGGCATCGCCCTTCTGTCTTCCTGCTGGTTGTGTTCTTGTGTTCTGTTGAACTGGATGTGAGCTGCGTGTGTGTGTGTGTGTGTGTGTGTGTGTTGTGGGGGGGGGGAGGCTTGGGGTTGTTTTTTTTTTTTTTTTTTTTTTTTTTTGATTTACATTTTTCGAATAGTTTTCTCCTCTGCTCTCCCTAGAGGCGGCATGCAGAGTGGAAACAGCGTTTGACCTTTGTGAATTGTGAGCAGAGCTAGCCAGACAGACGGGGAGACATTTGGTGGGAAGTCAGAGGCCACTCAGAGCAAGAATTAAAGTTCCATTTCTACCTTTTTCAGTCCAGAAACCAGAGAAAGCCAGAGGGGACAGCGGCAGAATAGTGCCCAAGTCTCCAGATTAGGATTGCACGATCACTTCCTCAGCAGTCACCCCCCAGCTCCTGGAGAGCCTACTCCGGAGACCTCTCAGCAAAGAATGTTCTACCTGAGGATGTACATCAGAGATTCCAGAAGTCTCTGGGGACCCAGGACAGTGCTTCCTGGCAAGGGCTGGTCTCACAACGAGAAGGCAGTGTGGCTCTTGAGGGAGGAGCAAGAGGGAAAATAATAACCAAAATATATATAGTACTTGCTGTGTGCTCAGCACTGTTATTTTATGTATAGACCCTCGATTAATCCTTACAACAATCTCATAAGAGAGCTACCCTTACTCCCATTTTACAGATGAGAGAACTGAGGCACGGAGAGGTGAGGTGACCTGCTCAAGATCACTTGGTTAGTAAGTGGTTGGGATGCCTTGCTTGGAGACGTGTTTCTAGCTGCTTAGATGGCACCACCTCTCAGGCGAGGAGGTGCTCAGTGAGTGTTAAAACCAAAAGTTGGGCCAGGCATAGTGGCTCACGCCTATAATCCCAGCACTTTGGGAGGCCAAGGAGGGTGGATCACCTGAGGTCAGGAGTTTGAGACCAGCCTGACCAACATGGTAAAACCCTGTCTCTACTAAAAATACAAACAAATTAACCAGCTATGGTGGCGCACGCCTGTAGTCCTAGCTACTTGGGAGACTGAGGCAGGAGAATCACTTGAACCCGGGAGGTGGAGGTTGCAGTGAGCCGAGATCTCACTACTACACTCCAGCCTGGGTGACAGAGTGAGACTCAAAAAACACAAAAACGAAAAAACACACACTGGATATGCAGCTTCTCCGTCAGGGTCAAGCTTTCCTGTGGGGGAAGAAGTTCTGTCTTCAGACATAAAGGTGACTCCGGGACTTGAGTTTGTCTGCCTCTTCCCGCTCCTAGCTCCCCCTCCTAAAAAAAAAACTCACATTTTTCTGTGCCTTAATTATACATTTGGTTCACAGACTAAACTGCTGAAACTCTCTAAGTGAAGTAAGGGTGTTTTTCCAATCAGCTGTGTTCATTTCTAGTCCTGAAGGTTGTGGCCTGATGCCGGGGAGACAGTTGTGGGGGCCCCCCTTGGTCTCCTGCTTGGTTTCAGAAGCTATGTCTGCCGAGGCCCCTGGAGATGGGATGGACCATTCTGGAATTGCAGGTCTCTCTTGCCTTCAAATAGGCAGGGACCGAGGGGGACAGGAATGAACCGCCCCAGAGGGTCAGTCTCCAGTGTGGACCGCCTAGTGTCTGTGAATGGCAGATGGGCCAGGGGCAGGAGTTAAGTGGGGAACTGGGCTTGGGCCCCCCATACCCCAGTGTGACCTGGCTGAGTCATGGTGCTGTTCCTGGGGCCTTGGGGTTGGCTGGCCTTTATTTAGGACAATAAAACGCACCATTGTAATCTTCCCAGGCAGTTGGGCTGATAACAGAGAAGTGAGCACTTGGAAGGAGGGAAAAGTGCTTTATTCAGCACTTTTTCAATATCAGCAATATCAGCCCGCAGCAAGGCCTTCTGTGGATGGAGGCACCATCCCGTTCCGGGCAGGGCAGGAGGACTCTTGCCCGCCTGCCAGCTGATCTGCATCCTGGGCTTCCTTCCGAGTTACAGTCATGGGGTTTTGGGGTTGCAGTGGCCCTACCACACATTCAGAACAGCATCCTGGGACGAAGTACCGCAGGGGACAGCACCAGGCTGCACGGGGGCTCGTGGCCCACAGCTCCCTAGCTTGCTCTTGGTCAGGCTCCTTATCCCTTTTGCCTTAGTTTCCCCATCTGTCAAGTAGGCTGAAACTACCCCTAAGGTCTCTGGGACGTTGTAGGGGCTGTGTGCCCAGCACCAGGAGCGCCCCTGCAGGCCTCGCAGCTGCAGGTGGTAGAAGTCCAGTGCTGGAGGCTGAGTTGGGTCTCCTGTGAGCCAGTCCCCCATGGCCGGGTCCTGGTCTTTCTCAGCCCAAGGTAATTTTTCAATTAACTCAATTGGCTGGAAACCGGGGCGCCCTGGAGTGTGGGAAAACGTCCCGGGCCGGAAGGGCCCTCCCCTCTGCCCCCACTCATTTGGGGCTTGGCTTCCAGAGGGAGGATCCAATTTCACATCAGGACACCAGGATGTGATCCCCGTGCCCCTCTGAAAAATCCCAGATGGCGCCTTCTGGAAGCCCTAGTGGCCTCTGCACTGGCGGCTAGTCTGACCTCCCCCCCCGCCCCCTCCCCCCCCCCGGCTGGCTCCCCCGCCGGTAGGGAGAGCCTCGAACGCTGCTCGTTAGTGACTTTATTGCTAAACAATTTAGAAAGGCAGCCCTGCCAGTTTTCATAAGTGAAACATTGAAAGTATGCAAAGCATATTTTATTTCTTCCTGGAGCAGCTGCTCAGTCAGGCTGGCGAGTAATCGGGAGTGAGTTATATGGATTTGTGAGCTGCCCTGCAGTACTTTCAAGCCCCGCAGCCTCAAGAGCCTCCCACCAAGGGGCAAGTGTCCGCTCCGGCCCAGAAGACTTGGGCAGCCTGAGCCCAAGATATGCTCTCCTTTCCTGTCGCCTGCATGGAGTCAGGCATGCTCTGCGATGGCATCAGCAGCTGTCTGCCAGTGTTGACGGAGGACCCATGGGTGCCAGGCCCCTTCCTGGGGCTTTTTATCTGTCCTCAGGCGTTGGCACAGCAGCCCTGGGAGATGGATACTATTGTCTTCTTCATTCTCCACACAAGGGCAGGGAAGTGACCTGCACGGTCAAACAACTACCCAAGGACATTGCCAGAATTTGAACCAGGCCATCCAGTTCCAAAACCACTGCTCTTCACTGTCACTGTGGCTATTTGACAGGTGAGGAAGTGGAGGGACGTAGAGGTGATGCGATTGCCGGAAACGCCCACTAGGTGTGTCCCTTCAGAAGCTGCACAGGAGAGAGTCAGGTTTGCCATTTGCTCAGACCTCAGACCCCACGCTGGACCTGGTTTAAATACTCCCTTTTTTTTTTTTTTTTTTTTTTTTTTGAGGCAGAGTCCCACTCTGTCGCCCAGGCTGGAGTGCAGTGGCACGATCTCAGCTCACTGCAACCTCTGCCTCCCGGGTTCATGCCATTCTCCTGCCTCCGCCTCCCGAGTCGCTGGGACTATGGGCGCCGCCATCACGCCCGGCTAGTTTTTTGTATTTTTAGTAGTGACGGATTTCACCGTGTTAGCCAGGATGGTCTCGATCTGGTGTAAATTCTTTAGAAAGCACGCGTCTGTTCACTATGGAAATCTGAAGATGTGGGAATTGAAGGCTCACCACCCTTGTGTGATGGCGACGTCTAGGAGAGCCTTCAGCGGAGCCCCCGTTCCCCTACGTCTCCTCTCAGTATAATTCTTTACATCTGCAGGGGCCCCCAGCATGCTTGACTCATTTTGCTGCATTTAACCCCTGAGTTGAAATCTGACACTGGCTTAGCATGTTCATGCCCAAGCGTGTTTCCAGTTTGGTCTCCAGCTCGTGGTATAGCCGATGGCCGCGTGGTTGAGGTTGTGGATTCCAGACACTTTCCTCTAGGCTTTGGTTTGGTTATCTATAACATGGGAGTAGAAATGTCTGTTCTTTCCCCTAGTCTTCTCAGAAAGTTAGCTGTCCCACCCGGAGCTAGACACGGGAGAACCTGCTCTGTGACGTGTGGGGCGGGCAGCTTCCATCTTTCTGTGGGTTCTGGGAAAGGGTGGAGAAGGAAACTGAGATGCAGGGTTTTGTGCTGCTGAGTCACACTCAGGGTGGGAAAGAAAGCCGGGCTGGGCTCTGCCTGCCGTTGTAAGGCCGTGCTCAGGTTGCTTCCTCCTGATCTGTGTGAGATTTGAGCACCCTGTGTGGATGGTGTCATGAGGTGGTGGGTGTAACTAATGCGTGGCCTTCCTTATTTTTCCTCTTGGGGTGTTGATAATTTTTTTTTCCCTCGAGGGTGGGGAAGAGGGAGGATGGATGAGGATGGATGGAAAAAAAGCCCTGCACAGTGAGGATGTGGAGGGAAGCAGGCAGTGCTACCCGGGGCTTGCTGTCCCTCCCCTGGGTACCTCTCTTCAGGAGCCTGGCCTTGGGGAGGGGAGGAGATTGTTGCAAGAGCCAAGACTGGGGGACCTGGCCATTTTTTTTCATCTGAAGCTCAAGGAGTTCCAAGAAAGGCCCAGTTTCAACTCTGTGCCCACCTGTGAGACTATTTGTCCTGGCATTTAGTTTGCGAAGCAGGCACAGCATGGGGCTTAGGGCTGGGAGCCTATCCAGTGGTTAGGAACATGAGCTTTGGAATTAGACCAGCTGGGGTTGGGATCCAGCTGTGCCACCTGGACCAGCTCTGTGACCTTGAACAAACCAGTCCCCCTGTTCAAGCCTCCATTACTGCCTCTGCAAAATGGAGAGAATGCTAGCATTTCTCCCATGGGGTTGGTGAGAGACTCTGATGAGCTGAGGCTCAGTGCCAGGCACATAGTGAACACCCAAACGGGAGCTGGCACTCTCAGGTGAACCCCAGTGGCTGTAGGTTGGTGCAAAGACCCCTCCAGATGGGGGAAAAGGAGAAAGACTGATATGGGCAGGAAAAGCCTGGAAATGGCTTTGAGGCAGAACTTGGAAGGTTTGTGCCATGCAGTGTTTCGATCCAGAAGGACTGGTCACTGGGATCAAAGAGAAGCTAGAATTGAAGTCTAAACAGTGATAAGTGCTCACTGCTTGGAAGAACTAAGTTCCCTTGTCCATTTTTGCTCATCTAGTTTCTGAAGAAAGAATAAGGTAGCCTTTAAGTTTGTAGGGATGCTAGGTACCCAGAAAACTGTCTCTGACAAAAACAGTGTATCAGGATTCTTTTTCAAGTACAAGGGATTAAAAAGTGCAACTCAAACTGGCTTAAATGAAAAAGGGAGTAATTGGCTCATGTAACTGAAAAGTTCAGGGACAGGTTCTGGCTGCAGGTGTGGTGTGATCCAGGACTCAGGTATTCGGGTATTATCTGAATCCTGTCCTAGTCTCATTGACTTCTCCCCTCCCAGTGTCAAGACAGCTGCCAGCAACTCCAGGCTCCATCCTCACAGCCTGAGCCCATTGGTAAAGAGAGCGTCTGGATCCTGGTCCAGAGATTTACCTCTGATTGGACTGACTTGGGTCATGTGCCTTCTCCTGAGCCAGTCACAGTGGTCAGGCTGATTCAGTGATCTCATTAGCCAGACTGGGTTGTATTTTCATCCCTGAACCACAGGTGTTGACAGTGGGGGCTCCCCAAAGGGAAATGGAGGTGCCATGCTGAAAAGAAGAGTCATAAAATGTCAGCCAGACAGAAACGTCTGCTGCCCAGTCCAGGGGGGGATAATAGAGAAATTTGGAAAGAAAAGGCTGGATGAGGTGGCCTCTCAGAGGAAGCGGCAGCATGGAGGCTCAGCTTGATGGCTGTGCAAGGAGTCTTCCTTGTACCAACAGGATGGCCCAGGAAGCCGCATTCCAAGTCGGCCCACCTGACTTGTGGTGAACTGGCTACAACTTGCAGCTTCTAATCCTCAGTGGAAAATGTGCTCATTAGGCCGGGCACGGTGGCTCATGCCTGTAATCCCAGCACTTTGGGAGGCTGAGGCGGGCAGATCACTTGAGGCCATGAGTTTGAGACCAGCCTGGCCAACATAGCGAAATGCCGTCTCTACAAAAAATACAAACATTAGCAGGGTGTTGTAGCGCATGCCTGTAATCCCAGCTACTCGGGAGGCTGAGTCAGGAGAATTGCTTGAACCCAGGAGGTGGAGGTTGCAGTGAGCCAAGATCATGCAACTGCACTCCAGCCTGGGTAACAGAGTGAGAGTCTGACTCAAAAAATAATAATAAGTAACTTGTCTATAGTTTTACATTAAGTGACTGAATTGGGATTAAAGGGGAAAAAATCCTTTATTAAAACAACAGTTAATAAATACTAACTTAAAAAACAAACAAAGAAAATGTACTTATTGAGGGCTGGGGGAGGCAACCGGCCAGGCCGTGAGCAGAGGCCAGCGCTCCCCCATCCCTCCTGCCCAAGCAAATTCTCAAGTAGGTAGGAGCAGACTCTTCACAGTCAGCAAGGAGGCCTGGCCATGGGCTTGGGGATTGAGTAGTCCTTACTGCCACCACCAGTCGGGGACCCAGCCACCCTGGTGGCAGGCAGGTGCCTGCCTCTCCCATCCCAACCCAGATGGTGTTTTTGGAGATTCACATTCCTCCTGGTGCCAGAAGCACCTGCCAAATGATTTTTGCAGGCTCTGCCATGAAGGTGTTAACCCAGACTCCGGCAGACCCCAGGGGCTGCATCCTACAGTGCCAATCCTCAGGTTAAGCGGGGCTGGAGGTCTGTGATTCCTTGACTTCCCCAGGACATCTCTGCTTCGGAGCCTGTGACCATCACCCTTCCAGGACAGCGACATGGTTGCTGCCCAGCCTGTGTTTGGTGAGGGGTGGGTGAAGGCATGCAGGAGAGGACCAGTTTTCTGGGGTGTGGAGCTGGGTGGGCCCAGCCCCCCATGGGAACTCTGAGCAGCAAGATGGTAGAAGAGGATTCGCTTGGCACTCGGGGCCCCGAGGAGGGTCTGGCTAAAGGTGTGTTTACAGGCCAGCGGCTTCACCGGAAGAGCCTCTGCAGGGAAGACGGTTTCAACACCACCTCACGGAAAAAACAATTACTGTGCAATATGAGGAAAGGACAAAGGCTGTATTACCTGAGTCCCTGCACCCTCCACACCCACCTGTAGTAAGAGTTACCAAGCGGCTCTCCGGGTGGGGAAGCGCCTTGGAAGAAACCCTGTGGAGGAGTAGGTGGGTGTTATTTGAGAGTCTTCTCCTATTTGGGGATGGCTGTACTGCTTCCCATCACCCCCTGCTGAGTGTCAGGATCATATGACACAGGCCCGGAGGACATGGAAATCTCCACCAAGCTGTGGCAGGGCTGCCACAGAGCCCAGCAGACCTGGGCTTGATCCTGTGGCCTGCCAATGTCGGCAGGGACCGCCACAGCCCTGCATGGCTCCCATTCTTACCTGCCTGCCACCAGGGACTGGGGACTGAGGGACGGATGGGAGGGTCCGTCTGGCAAATGGGGCAGAGGTGGTTCAAGAAGATGGTGCGGCTTCCAGCTCCCCATGCAGGGACCAGGCAGGAGAGGGGAGGCCAGGGTGGGCCTGAGAGGGTCAGCCCCATAGAAGGAGTGATGCCAAGGCTAGGCTGGCACCTCGCCCTGGAAGGCTCAGGGTGACCAACAGAAGCGTGTTCCTGAGGCTGGCATTTTCCAGCCTACAGCCGCCAGACTTCTCACTCCACAGGCAAACCATTAAGCTTAGGACGCTGCGAGCTGAGTTTCCTTACGGCAGCTCTGGTCATATACAGAGCTTTGAGGAGGCTTTGGAGGAGTCTGCAATAGAGAGCCGGCGTGGCTGCTGCAGCGGCCCTGGGCTGGGCTAATCCAGGACTCCCAACCCCACTCACACGCTGGGTCAGCTGAGCAAAGAGGCTGAGGTTCTGTGACCACAGGCCTCCCCGTCCAGGGAAAGGATGAAAATGGGGTAACTCTCCAGGGAAGGTTTCAGGGCTATCTGCCCAGCTGCAGGCCCAGAAAGGAAAGGTGCACAGGGCTTTTGTCTACCTGCAGGGTGTCTTGAGTCTGGCAGCTGTACCCACAGGAGAAGGGGAATAAATCAGTGGTTACAAGCAACAGCAAACTTCCTATGTTTAACTGCATAGTCTCTCTGTGACTCAGTTTCTTTTGTAAAATGGGGACGTCCCCTAGGGTCCTTAAGGGGACTGAGAATTCATGCACATGAAGATTTCCATCAATCTCAACACATGTGAAGGGCTCAGAAAGCGTGACTATGATCACCTGGGCAAAGGCGACAAGCCCATTCAAGATCAGAGCAAAGTTGCATTTCTTTCCTGCCGCGTGCTACACCTGCAGAAATGCAGAATAGAGGAGGTCCCTAGTCCACTGGCGAAGACCCCCGCCCGCTCTGCCGTGGGCGGTGAGCTCTGCTGGCCTCCTCATCTCTGATTCTTCCTTTCAGGACTCCCCTCCTCTGCTGGGTACCTGCTTTGTTGGATGCATTAATACATTCGTCCCGTCACTGCTTAACCTTGGGGGCCTGGGAGTCCCTGTCTCTTAAGATGACTTTGCCCATGAGAGTCATTGTGTCTCTGTCTTTTTTTTTTTAATTTTTGTTTATTTATTCATTCATTCATCCATTCATTTATTTATTTATTTTAGACAGAGTCTCCGTCACCCAGGCTGGAGCACAATGGCACGATCTCAGCTCAGTGCAACCTCTACCTCCAGGTTCAAGCAATTTTCCTGCCTCAGCCTTCCAAGTAGCTGGGATTACAGGTGGCCGCCACCACGCCCGGCTAATTTTTTGTATTTTTGGTAGAAACGGGGTTTGGCCATGTTGACCAGGCTGGCCTCAAACTCATGACCTCAGGTGATCCACCCGCCTCAGCTTCCCAAAGTGCTGGGATTAAGGCATGAGCCACCATGCCCATCCGTGTCTCTGTCTTAAAACTTTAACCCTCCAAGGACAATATGATTCCTTATTTTTAGGACAGGCATCATCCCAGTGTACTAAAATCACATTTGGACCTGATTTGGCCCCAACTCAATAATAGCAAGAGTGGTGGCCAAGGGGGCACTCACAACCTAGTAGGTGCTGCTGGACCAGTACACGGCAGGGCGGCCACAGAGCCCACAGACCTGGGCTTGATCCCGTGGCCTGCCAATGTCTATGAGCCTCAGTTGGGGACCACCGCAGCCCTGCATGGGGTCATGAGATGAGGGCTGTCATCCAGCACATGGCATCCACCTGCTCAGGGGTGGCAGCAGCCATGGTCTCTGCAAGACTTCATGGAGACAGTGGCAGGTCAATACAGAGCGCGTGTCACTTGGAAGTGACCTCCATTTGGCTGTGGTGGGTGTGGGACCATTCTCTAGGCATCCGATTTCTTTCCCACTGTGTGTGTGTGTGTGTGTGTGTGTGTGTGGCTCAAGCAAACACCCTGGTGTTTTCTGGACACACAGACCCCTCGCTGTTCACAAAGCCACCAAGATGGATGGGGTTTAGACCAGGATACCCCTTTCAGGGGGGCCTGCTGGAGAATAGGGAGTTGGTTGGTTGTGTATCTGGATTTATTTTGTGGGGAGGGCTACAAAAATGAGTTTTTAATGGAAAATCTGAAATATGCTACTGCTATATTTAGATTTTTTTTTCTTGGGATATAATTCACATACAGTAAAATGCTCAGCTCTTAAGCGTACAGTTTGTGTTCAGTGAGTTTGCATGGCTGTTGATCAGGGCGTCCACCCCTGATGGTCAGCTGGGGACGGTCCTTCCAAGTCTGGACTCCACTCAGAGACCCCCAAGCTCTCTGCTTCCCTCATTCTCTAGACTTGATGACTCAGCCTTCAGCACGTTCATCTCTGCTGTTTCATCCACCCTTCCTGGGCTGGGGAAACCCAAAGGTCAGGGTTCTGCAGTTAGTGAGGCCAAGGTTTCCTTCCGGAAGATCAAGGAGGTTTGCCCTTTTCCGAAACGATCATGATGAGCTACATTTGACCCTCATGTAGAACCTTCCGGAGAGTTTCCACTGAGATGATTGCTTTGTTTAATGTTTACCACAGGCCTGAGAGACTGGCCTTGGCTCCATTTTCAGATAAGAGATCAGAGGTTGCTTGTCCACAGGTCAAATAGCTGGGAAGTGGGGGAGCCAAGACTGAGCCCCAGCTGGCTGACCCAAACCTGTGTGCCCGCCTCAGCACTGCACTGCATGCCTCCCAAGAACACGGCATGGAGCACAGTGTTGGGTGGTGGGTGTGGGCAGAACAGTCCCTGCCCTCATGGAATGGACAGGCTGGCTCCATGGCCATACCCTTCTCCAGGGGCTGTGCGGGGAGTGTCCGTAGTGGAGGGCCAGGACCGCCATGCACTGAGTGGCTGACTCACTCATACCCTGCTGAGGGGCATGCCTGCCTTCATTGGCATCTGCCAAGCCTGGTTGCCGCCTGGGCCCTGCTGGCTCAGGAAGCCCTTGTGTCACCCACAGACCTTGCTCCTCTCCTTTTGGAAGGTGATAGCGTGGCAGTTGAGGCTGGAAGTGCTGGAACCAGACCATCTGTGTCCAAACCCTGGCTCTGCTCTTCACCCTGTGTGACCTTGGCCAAGCTATTTAACTCCTCTGTGCCTCAACTTCCCCATCTATGAACTGTGGATGATGATAATAGGATCTGCTTCATGGAGTTACTGTGAGAATTAAACTAGTTAAGCAGGTAAAATACAGCAAAGTTTAGGGCATATAGTATGTGCTCAAGAAGTGTTAAGAAAGATGTAATTGTTATTATAATAAATAATACTCATAATATTATTGTTACTTAGACCTTTGGCTTGGGGAGGCTGAGTTTACAAACCTACAATTCACCCAGAGTCTTAGCGGTCCGGGAGGTTGCCTTCTGTTTTAGGTGGCTGCTGTAGCTCTAGCCATTTAGTCCACTTTCCAGAAGTGGAGAAGGTGGAGAAAGGTGGAGAAAGAGGTAAAGCCCTATTTTTGTAAGGGTCGGTCCTCTTAAGGGACTTTTTTCTGTACCTCACTGGCCAGAAGTGTGTCACATGGACAACCCTAGCTGAAAGGGAAGCTGGAAAACAGCATTTTTAAAAAGTGGGACTCGTTGCTTTTGCAAACTAAAGGAGATGGGCTACAGAAGGGCAAGGGTCTGCCCCAGCTCCCTCTGCCACCTGGTTTGGACCTTTCCTCTGAGTGGGTACCCCACACCCCCTTTCCCTTGGGGAGGAGGCCCCGGGGACCTGCGGCATGGCCTGCCTGCTGCTATCCTTGTCCCCCTGAGGGTAGCACCATTGGTAACAGTTGGCTCCCTGCGGCAGGAGGGCCACTGTTTCCCAGACGATGTTTACTTCCTGCTACTATGGCCAAGAGAACTCTGCTAAGTCCATGGATTTTGGGCCCCTCTACTCAGAGGCCTGAGGGCACTGCGGTTCCCCAGCGTCAGCAGAAAGGTACCCAATCAATCTTTGGGGTTTTTTGTCCTTGGGCAAAGGACAAGTTTTCTCCAGGAAAGTTTTCTCCAGAAAGTATACTCCTTCCTCAGTAGCTGTCTTGCCTTTGGCAAATGGTTTTCTCCTGTCATTGGGTCACCAGCCTGAGCTGTACCAGATGCTTAACAAATACCATCTTCATCTCACACCCTCTAGCCCAGCGCCAACAGGAGAGCTCCATGCAGTCATGGCAGCGGTCTGGATCTGCACTGTCCCTTACCTTAGCTCCTAGCCACGTGGGTGCACTCGAAATGTGGCTGGAGAAACTGAGTTTTTCATTTTAATTAATTTGTCCGTAAGATAGTCACCTGTGGCCAGGCGCGGTGGCTCACGCCTTTCATCCCAGCACTTTGGGAGGCCGAGGCGGGCGGATCACGAGGTCAGGAGCTCGAAACCATCCTGGCTAACACAGTGAAACCCCGTCTCTATTAAAAATACAAAAAATTAGCCGGGCGTGGTGGCGGGCGCCTGTAGTCCCAGCTACTCGGGAGGCTGAGGCAGGAAAATGGCGTGAACCCGGGAGGCGGAGCTTGCAACGAGCTGAGATCGCACCACTGCACTCCAGCCTGTGAGAGACAGTGACAGGCCCAAGGTCACACAGCAACGTGATAGTTCCTCTGAGGAAGAAACGAAAGTCTTCCAACAGCAGCTTCTTTATTGTTTCTTCAGAAATGTGGTTGGTCCCGCCTGCAGAGGGGAAGATAAGTTGTGGACACAGTGCTCAGTGTGCTAGGCACATGTAAGCACTTTACACGTGCCTTATTTATTCCCATCTCCCCTGTTTTACAGGTGAGGTCACCGAGGCCCAAGGAGGAGAAGTGCCTCCTGGTGGCCCCAGATCGGGTAAATTGAGAGGCTGTGCTCTTGGCGCTTAGGCTGAGATTGCAGTCCCAGGGTTGTCTCCACTCCTGGAAGAGTCTGGGGGATGCGAGACCTGGGCCTCCACACCCAGCTGGGGCAGGTGCAGTTAGCAAGCTCTGATAAGCCTCTCTCTTTCCATGGAGTTGTTTTTCCAGCCTGGTCTCCTAAGACTTGGCTCCTGCAGGTGCCGCACCTGGTGACCCACCCTCGAGGCTCCCATCAGCTTATTCACAGCCTGACTGGAGGGGTGGGGCTTAGGCATCAGATACAACTGTTAAGAAGGTGCGCGCAGGAAAAAAATCTGCCTTTGCCACTGTTAGCCAAAGAGAAAGGCACATGGCACCCAGCTCCATCTCACTCTCTGCTCTCATCTGAGTGCAGGGTGCAGAGAAGACCCTGGCAGATGCCCTTCCTGTGCCTGCCCCGCCTCCTTCCTGTGCAGTGCTCAGGCAAAGCCCGCTCCCCTGGTTGTCCCATTTCATGGTGTCAAAATCCCCATGAGATGGGAGTAGCACTGCTGCAATAAAACACAAGACGTCCAGTTAAATTTAAATTTCAGATACGTGATGAATCAATTTTTCATATAGGTATGTTGCATGCAGTAGTTGGGACATACACTGAAAATGATTTGTTGTTTATCTGAAATTCAAATCTAACTGTGCGTCTAGGGGTGTTTTTTTGGCATTACTTTGTTTTGTTTTGCTTACTCTGGCAACCCTAAGTGGGTGGCATCTGTGCAGCATACATGACAACGGAGACCCAGAGAAGTGACATGAGACTTGTGCAAAGTCAAGACGAGGCCCTGGCCAGGCCTAGGTTTGAAGCCAAATGTCTTGGAATCCTTTGCCTTCTTTCTGGACAACAGTAAACAATCTTGGTGGCTTCCTTGGGTGGTTGGAGGAGACCCAGAAGTCACTGGAAAAAAAAAAAAAAAGAGACCCAGCATGGTGGCTTACACCTGTAATCCCAGCACTTTGGGAGGCCGAAGCAGGTGGATCACCTGAGGGCAGGAGTTCGAGACCAGCCTGGCCAACATGGTGAAACCCCGTCTCTACTAAAAATACAAAAAATTACCCGGGCATGGTGGTGGGCCTGTAGCCTGTAATCCCAGCTACTTGGGAGGCTGAGGCAGGAGAATTGCTTGAACCTGGGAGGCAGAGGTTGTAGTGAGCCAAGATTGTACTGCCGCACTCCAGCTTGGGCAACAGGAGTGAAACTCCATCTCAAAAGAACAAAAAATTAAGCAAAAACAAACCTGCCTCTTCTACCTGTGTGACAACGGACATACTGTTAGCAGTCACTCACACCTTATTGTGAAATAGACTCTTAGTGACAGTCGAGTAGGGAACAGGGGTCCTGGCAGGACAGAAGATTGTAGAGTATTGATCAAGAGGAGAAAATTCCAGCCTTGGCGACTGCTAGAGATAGTGAGCTGAGGCAGGAGCGCCGAGGGGTGGTTGGGGCCGAGCCTTTTATAATCTGACCTCTCCAGCCTTCCTCCCGTTCTTCCTCACCTGACACCCTTTTCCTGGGCACTCAGGACCCTCCAGCTTTGCAGCTGCCTTTGCTCACACCACTTCCTCCTTCCCCAGTCGCATCCTCTAGGGTCCATCTGGAATGCCACCAACTTCTCAAGGATGTCTGAGTGCTCCGAGTACATGTGGCCCCTTCCGTCTTGTGTTTCTTTGTATGTGCGTCTATTTGCTGGAGGCTTCTTGAGGCCAGGAGTCTTCCCTTCCCTTTCCTGGCCTGGAGTGTAGGTGGGCCCCAAATGTTTACCCAGAAAGAGGGCAGGGGTGTGGCCCCAAAAGCAAACCTCCTACTTAGGAGTTTTGCTAAGAGACTTGGACAGTTCCTGGGCTGCCTCCATGGCACATGAGGTTTGGGGGTCCTTTGATGGTGGGATCCAGGAGCACTAACCTGAGAGTGGGGCCTGTCTCGGGCTTTCATCCCAGTGCCCCCGTGCCCAGAGCCACGCGTGGTATGGGCAGGGACCTCCCCATGTTAGGTGGATGGAGGCGTTCGACAGATGTCACCGAGTGCCCCTGATGTGTCGCACAGACACTGTTTCCAGCACTCGAGACCCGATAGTGAAGGAGACAGGGCAGGATATGCGATCGGGCCCTGCTCTCGGATCCTGTGTCCACCGAGCACGCAGCTGGGGAGTGAGTGAGCTTCCATGTTGCTACGGGGTTTTGTCCGGGTTGACTGCTGTGCTGTTGACACTGGACAGGAGCGGAGCCGTTTTAGGTCTCTTGAGGCTGTGACAGTGAGGCTGAGACAGACTGACGGGAAGGAAACTGTGAAGAGGGGACAGGAGCTCCCAGGCAGGTCACAGCTCTGCGGAGGCCCTGAGGTGCAGCGAGTCTAGCACCTTCCAGAACTGAGAGAAGCCGGCAGCCTGAAGGAGGCCTCAGACAGGGCCGAAGAGGCAGCTAATATGCCGAGGAGCGGGGCAGGGAGGCTGTCGGGGCCAAGTGAGATGTGCCTTGCACGTCAGAGGCGCCCTTGGGCTTCTGTGGGGAGGAAGGACTCAGGTTAGGAGGAGCTGGGAGGGCAAGGAGGTACCCTGGGAGGCCTCCTCTCCTTAGAGGGGTGGCGGGGCCCATCGTGGCCTCAGGAAGTGATGTGAGATGGACGAGGGAATAGGGGCTGGAGTTGCCACCACCTTTTCCCAAGGCGGCTGGTGGGAGAGTGGTGCTCCATCCTCAGGGCTCAGCCCCGCTCCCCCTCTGCCTGCCCCCTCTCCTGGACCTGGCTCTGCCCACTCAGCCTCGAGGCCAGTGGATCCCTAGGGAGTCCAGCAGGTTGTAATGCCTTAGAGATTGCCAGCAGGCACTGATGGCGAGGGTAGGGCATCTAGGAAAGGGCAGTACATTACCATTATTGCACCCTCTCTGTACATGGCATTCACGGAGCACTTCTAGCATATGTACATGGGGTACTTCCTGTGTACATGGAGCACTTCTTATGTACATGGAGCACTTCCTGTGTACCCAGGGCACTTCCTGTGTACATAGAGCATTTCCTTTATGAGGAGAGGCACTTCCAATGCCTCCGAGGAGCCTCACAGCCAATGAGGGTTAGACCTGTTTAACAGATGCAGTGTCCAAGGCTCAGCAGGGAGGGAGTTGCTCATCAGCCACCACATGCCTGGCTGGAGACCTGGTGACTCCAAAGCTGTGCCCCCAGCCATGCCCTTTCCATGACCCTCATGGGAGAGGACTGTGCACCGAACCTCCAGGGAGTACACATCCCCTTTTAGCAGCAGGGACGCTCCTGGCTCTACCTGCACATGTCCGGTCCAGCCAGGGCTGCCCTTGGCCCCTCCCCTGGTCCCTCTGTGATGTGGAATGGAGGGAGGGGGAAGGCAGTGTGGGGAGGGGAGGAGTCCGTGCCGAGGGTGGGATGGCCTGGTGGCCAGCGCAAGGCTGGTGAGTGCAGCGCCTTCGTCTGTTCATTCTCGAGGGTGGCCAGGTGCCAGGTGCTGTTCTAGGCACGAGGATGCGGCCATGGACAACACAGACTCAAGTTCCCGCCCTCCTGGGTCTTACAGCCAGCCTGTGGATAAACAGATCCACAGGGCATGACAGGCGCTGACGGCTACTGCGGAGAAAGAGCGAGGAGGAAGGAGGCCGGGGCGCAGGGCGGCAGGGCGCAGAGCGGTGGGGCAGCGTATGCTGAGCTTCCACCATAGCGGTGATGGACACAGACAGCCCTGCACCCCCACCCGCCCCTGGAGCCCACACTGAGTTTGGGAAGGAGACAGATAAATAGAGCATCACACAGGGTGGTGAGAGAAGGCCCTTCCACGCAGGTGATGTGGAGTGGACTCTTGTGTCACAATGAGGAGGCAGCCACGGGAAGAACCAGGAAAGGGTGTTCAGGTGGAGGACACTGCGGAGACAAAAGCGCTATGCTGGAAAGAGTGCGGCATATTGTAGAGAGGGGGACAAGTGTGGCTGTAGGTGGGAAGAGAGAGAGGATGTAGGCAGAGGCCTGGCCCCAGCCAGGGCTGCCCTTGTCCCCTCCCTAGGTCCCTCTGTGATGTAAAATGAGGGAAGGAAGGGGAAGGCAGTGTGGGGGTGGCCCAGTGGCCAGCACAAGGCTGGTGAGTGTGGTGCTTTCATCTGTTCATTCTCAAGGGGACCTGCTTAATGAATATTTCAGCGTGTCCTTCCACCGTCTCCTAAGTGAGGTTTGCTCCTTCTCTTTATGCGCTCTCCTAAGAGTTATGCAGAGGTATACGTAGCCTGGTGCCTGTGCACAGCCTGATTGCCTCTAGCACCCCTTAGCAGTTCTGTTTTCACCGTTGCCCAGGTGAGCTGACCTGGGTGTGGGTGTGTCTATCTGCCCACAGCTGAGAAGCTGACAACACCTGGGTTGACATGGCTCTCACTCTGAGAGGACGACATACCTTCTGGGTCCCTTCCAGCTCCCAGGGCCTGAGTGTTCTCCTTGGCCCCATTCCTGGGGCCTCACTGTATGTAGGGTTGGATTTAAGTGCTACAGAAACCTCTGTCCACGGTGTCACCTTGTCACTGCTCATTAGACCCTATTTTCCTGCAGGACAGTCAGGTGCAAATGCGTAAGTTCTGTTTGTACACAGTGCTGAGCTCCTCAAGGTTATCTGCTTTGCAAAATGTGTTGAATATGCCTTTCTATGGCTGTTTCCCAAGCATGAGACTGGGAGTCCGGGCTGTGGAGTCAGCCAGGCCTTGGTTCAAATCCCAGCTCTGCTACGCACTAACTTTATGACCACCTGGAGTTACTTAATCTCTCTGGGCCTCGAGGTCCTAATTTGTAAAATGAGATTATGATGGTCCCTGCATCTGAAGGTTTTGGTGGCTTAAATGAGATAATGCATATGAGACTCAACTCAGCATACTGTTGGCTCGTGGTTATGATGCTCACTCCTAAGACCTTCAACCACTGGAGTGGACATTCTGAGTGCAGGACAGCGGCAGTGGATTCCTCGGGAGTCGTCGTGGCGGGTGGGGGGTCTCACTAGGTGTGCTCTGCAGACTGTGGGTGGGGCCTAAAATTGGCGCTGGGGCTCTTTGGAATAAGGCAGTGGTTTCAAGGGGTTCTCCTCCCTTCACATATGTAGGAAAGGCCCTGAATGCAGAGCAAACAGAAAAGCCAAAGCAACCTCAAACCATCCCCAGAAAACGCGAGTGAGCGGCCAGCCGACGTTCCTGTCCTCTAACCCTGTGCCCTTCTCCCCTAGTGCTCCTGCGGGAAGAAGTGTCGCGGCTCCAGGAGGAAGTTCACCTTCTCCGGCAGATGAAGGAGATGTTGGCGAAGGACCTGGAGGAGTCGCAGGGTGGCAAGTCCTCCGAGGTCCTCTCGGCCACCGAGCTCAGGGTCCAGCTGGCCCAGAAGGAGCAGGAGCTAGCCAGAGCCAAAGAAGCCTTGCAGGGTGAGTGATGAGTCAGCGGCGGTTCCTTTGCTGGGGGCGCAGGCCCCAGGGATCTGGGGTCCTCCCCATGCAGGGGAAGTGACGCAGATGGACATGGGGGTCTCCCAGCACCCACCTCCAGCCACGGCTGCCCTGTCCCTTCTTCAAGTGGAATTCTGCGTCTTGTGGGGTGGGTGCAGATGCCATTCCTTCCTCCAGTGTGACCATCACACATTGCCCATATGGCTGGATGTGAGGTGCCTCCCTCTGGGGTGTGATTAGTGTGTGGGCATCTTGGCTGGACCAGGACGCTGGCCCAGCAGCTGAGTCTCTCTTACCCGGCACCCTTGGGGTCCTTCGGTGCCTCCACTCGGAGCACAGTGTGGCTACACTGGTTTCTCTGCTGGAGGACATGTCTGTGTCCCATGTGTCCCTCTTGCTCACCATGATGGGCTCTCCTGGGCCCAGAGGAAGGAGTTGGAAGATGACATGGTGTAGTGTCCGGGGGTCTCTTGAAGACAAGGACCACAGACCCGTAACTACCATGTGGCTAGTGTGTCTTCAGCCAGAAATTAATTTAGGAGATGAGGAAACTGGTGTCCACATGCTCAGCCTGGTTTCCCTGGAGGGACCCACATCCCTCTCTCCCGGGAGGCACCTGCCCACATTGTGTGGGGCTGGAAGAAGGGTCTCAGCTGGTTATTTGAGAAAGGTTGGAAGCCATCATGTAACCTGTCAATGGACTCCACAGTGCTTGGAGAACTCAGGCATGAAACATCTGGGGAAAACATAGCCTTAGGGGTCTGCACTGATTCTCTTAAACCCCCTCAGTGTCTTTGCTTCTTCTAGAAAAGACAATAAAGCTTTGCAACCTGCTTTCCACTTATCATTCACTAGAACAATGAATCCTCTTTAAAAATGTTGTTTCTGAAGCTAAAGCAGGTTTATTAATTAGGTTAATACCATGCTGCTGTAACAAAGAGACCCCAAAACACAGAGGCTTAAAGAATCTGTTTCTTCCTTAACCACCCCCCAGTGAGCATTTGAGTCTGGTTGGGTGTTATGTTTTCCCCTCGGTCCATGAGAGACCCCAGGGAAAGAGCCAGAATCGAGGGCCAGAGATTTGCCTTTGTAAGAGCTTGGTCGTGTGACCATTCCTAGATGCAGAGGGTTCTGGGAAATGTAGTTTCTAGTGGCCTTGTCCCAGCTAGGACTCTAACAGGGTAAAAGGGAGAATGGATTTTGCTGGACAGTTAATTGGCTCAGTCAGAGCCAGTTCCCCGACAAAAGGTGTGATGTGGGCAGCAGGCCAAGAAGGCTATCTGTCCAGTGCCCAGCTGACCATCCCCCGGAAAGCCTGGGAAGTCCTCAGTTGAGGGTGAGCTTGTATCCAGAGTGTCACAGCACTCTTGACAAATGTTCTTTTCAGCAGTACATGTTGCTCTCCAAGGCAGGTAGATGACCCTCTTCTTCTGGGGTCTTGTTTCTGGTGGGGCCACGGCGGCAGCGTTTTGGGTGGTCTTTTGAAGCTGCAGTGGACTTTGGGGAGCATTGTGGCCCAGCTGACATGGCATGCCTGGGAAGTCATTTTGCCAAGCAGGCACACTTTACCTCTATGCAGCCACCCGGCAATCTAGGCAGATCTGTGTGAGCCATCCTCCATGCCCAGTTTCCCAGGATCCTGTAATATCCATTCTCCTTCATCAGGATGGAGACCCAAGTCTCGAGAATCTCCCACAAGCAAGTGCTGCTGGGCCCAGGCTGTGCAAGCTGTTGTCGTTTGGTCTTATGAAGCTTTATCATGTAGTGGAGAGTACAGAGTGGCTCAGGAAGCAGCCAGATGCTGCTCAGTCACCTTTCCCACTCTGTGTCCCAGGGACAGAGACGCTGACCTCCACATCTTTGACCAGCGACAGGATTTTCACCCCTATATGCTCTTCTGGACCTGTGAGGAAGAGAAAAACCTCCCTTAGCAGTTCCTGGGCCTAGAGGGATGGGCTGGGGGTTAAGCAAAGGCTCACTTACACCACCATCCCCAGCTACTGGGATGTACAGCCTAGCCTTTCCAGTTTCCTGATCTGAGTGATGGGACATTAACAGTGGCTTTGCAGGAGGTTGTGAGAATGAAAGGAGGTAATGCCTGGAAAGGTGATAGATAGTTCCCGCCGTTATGATAATGTACATCCTTCTGTCTTTAGCCCACAAGGCACAGAGCTGTGCAGGCAATCTTTCCTAACTCTGCGCTGTAAGATTTCTTATCCACCACCAAAGATCTTTGGCCTTGCCCAGGGATGCAGAGATCTACCCCTTTGTAGGAATATTAATATAAGCAACAAGGACTTGTCAGTATTCATGAAAAGGAAGCTTTATTGAGCATCTACTGGGTGCCAACACCGTTCTAAGCACGTGACCTACCATTCACCTCAATCCTGCCAGGAGCTGGAAACCCCGTTTCTCAGGTGGAGACGCCTGAGTGAGGTTCAGGGAAAGTCAATAACTTGACCGAGGTGACAGAGCCAATTAGCGGCAGCAGCAGAGACTTCTTCCCGCTGCACAGACACGCCTCATCTTCCCTCTGGGTGTGGTTGTGGGGAAGGAAGTTGGCCTGGATGCGAGAGACAGAAGCCATTCTTACTTCAGTGGTGGTGACGGCAGACTCAAGTCAGATCTGGGCTGGAATCCCACCTCTACCACTTATTAGCTATGTGAGCTCGAATGCATTCTTTTGTTTTTACTTGTTTATTTTACTTTAAGTTCTGGGATAAACGTGCAGAACATGCAGGTTTGTTGCGTAAGTATACATGTACCATGGTGGTTTGCTGTACCTATCAACTTGTCATCTAGGTTTTAAGCCCTGCATGCATTAGGTATTTGTCCTAATGCAATCCCTCCCCTTGCACCCACCACTCAACAGGCCCCAGTGTGTGATGTTCCCCTCCCTGTGTCCATGTGTTCTCATTGTTCAACTCCCACTTACGAGTGAGAACATGCAGTGTTTGGTTTTCTGTTCCTGTGATAGTTTGCTGAGAATGGTGGTTTCCAGCTTCATCCATGTCCCTGCAAAAGACATGAACTCATTCTTTTTTTATGGTTGCATAGTACTCCATGATGTATTGTGTACCACATTTTCTTTATCCAGTCTGTCACTGATGGGCATTTGGGCTGGTTCCAAGTCTGTGCTATTGTAAATAGTGCTGCAGTAAACATACGTGTACATGTGTCTTTATAATAGAATGATTTATAATCCTGTGGGTATATACCCAGTAATGGGATGGCTGGGTCAAGTGGTATTTCTGGTTCTAGAGCTTGGATGCATTCTTTAACCTCCCTGCCCCATTATTCCTTTGCCGAGAGTAATAGTAACAATGCCTATGTTTCTTATAATTGGGACTGATAAACAGTAGCTATTTCATAGGGTTGTTGTGAAGATTGAGGTAGAAAGTGCATGGCCTGGTGTGTAGTACCATTGGTGCCAGTACTGAGATCTGCTTGGAGATGTTGTTTGTCTGATTCTCATGAGGGGTGGTCCAGACCTGAGAACCCCCCGAGCCCATCCAAGCTCAAGGTAGCAGCATTCCTGAAAGGCAGTGAGATGGGCACCTTCAGCCACCACGAGCATCCTGCCTGGAATTCTACAAAGTCATAAATAAGCTGCTTCACCAGCCACAGCACATGGTGAGTAAATTGCAGACAGATGTGGGAGAAGGAGTCCAGGGCATGGAAAGGGATTTATATGCCTATAATGAGGAGAGGGGGAATAAACGCGCAAGCCGAGCAAGCAGCAGATGTTGGGCGACACTTGTTAACATCCAGTGTCCCTAACGTGGGAAAAAGCAAAGCCCCCAAAGACTTACCCCCTGGCAGATTCCCTCTCCAACTAACTCCCCCGCCGTCTTGTGTTTGAATGAGACCCGAAATTTCTAGCGTGTGAGAGGAATAGGAACTCAAGCAGGCACCCAAAACATCAGTCTGCGGTTAAAACACAAAAGCAATGAAAAGAATCGTGTTTGGGAAAAACGGGGGCTTAGAAGATTCCTTTGTTTCTTTGGAAATGAGTGTGGGAAAGTTTGGTTTTGAATTTTGGTCTCATCATGAGCTTAAAGGCAGAAACCTGAATGATTGTTTAAGATATATATATATATATATTTATTATTATTATTATTATTATCATTATTATTGAGACAGGGTCTCACACTGTCATCCAGGCTTGAAGTGCACTGGAGCAATCTCAGCTCACTGTAACCTCTGCCTCCCGGGCTCAAATGAGCCTCCAGAGTAGCTGGAACTACAGGCACATACCACCATGCCTGGCTAATTTTTGTATTTTTTTATAGAGACGGAGTCTTGCTATGTTGCTCAGTTTGGTCTCAAACTCTTGGGCTCAAGCGATCTGCCCGGGTCGGCTTTCCAAAGTGCTGAGATTACAGGCATGAGCCACCAAGCCCACCTCATCAATGATGTCATCTTATGTATATACTGCATGAGCCCTGCCTGGCACATGTGGGAAGCGTGTAGCCTGGGGGACCCCTTTGGGGTGTCTGTTGATTCCCTCAGGCCTCCTCAACTTCATGATTTCCCCGCGAATCAAGGCAGCACAGAAACAATAATAGTGGAAATTTGCTTCATTCCTTTTCAGATCTCTTAACAGCATGTCAAATGTTTTGAGCGAGTTCCCACAACAATAAATACTCTTTGAAAACATAATTTTTAATGACTACATAATGTTCTACCAAATGGAGATACCATAATTTATTTAGCCGTTTCCCTATTATTAGACATTTAAGTTGTTTCTACTTTTTTTCTCTCTCTGTCTTTTTGTTTGTGTTTTTGTCGTTACAGAACACTGTCATACAGATCCGTGTGTGGAAATCTGTTTATTTTCGTAAGACGCATTTCTTAAGCTTTTTGGTCTGAGACCCACTTTATACCTTTACAGAATTGAAGACCCCCAAAGAGCTTTTGTTCATTTTTAATGAACAAAATTAATGTTTTCAAACAGTATTAATGTTTTCAAAATTAAAACTAGAAAAAGGATGTAAATCTTCAGTAATTTATTTTAAAATCATAATAAATTCATTATATGTTAATATAAGTATAGTATCTTTTTCTTTTTTTTTTGGGTTTTTTTTTGGTTTTTTTGAGATAGTCTCACTCTGTCACCCAGGCTGGAGTGCAGGGTCATGATACTGGCTCACTGCAACATCCGTCTTCTGGGTTCAAGTGATTCTCATGTCTCAGCCTCCCAAGTAGCTGGGACTACAGGCACCTGCCACCACGCCTGGCTAATTTTTGTATTTTTAGCAGAGACAGGATTTCACCGTGTTGCCGAGGTTGGTCTAAAACTCTTGACCTTAAGCAATCTGTCCGTCTCGGCCTCCCAAAATGCTGGGATTACAGGCATGAGATACCTTGCCCCACCAATACAGTTATCTTTTCATGAGAAGTAGCTGTACTTTCCCAAACAGATTTGAATGAGAAGAGCAGCACTGTTTTTTAAACATTTTTGTAAAACTCGCTGGTGTCTGGCTTCATAGCAGAGTGCTGAATTCTCATCTCTGCCCCGTCTGTCTAGTGGGATTGTTGTTTTGGTTGAAAATCTGGCGTACACAGTTTTGTATTAATAGTTGGAAAAGAAAGGATCATATTAATTGCCTTGTTAGATAATTGTGAGTGTTCTTTGATACCATGCTAAAACTCAGTGGTAGTTTCTTGAAGGTTTGTTGCAGTGCGTATCTGAAACCTAATCCTTTGTACTCTGCTACGTTAAAATCCTCTGGTCTAATTTGCACTTTGAAATGGGTATTTTACCCTTTTTTTTTTTTTTTTTTTTGAGACGGAGTCTTGCTCTGTCTCACCCAGGGTGGAAAATAGTGGTGCCATCTCTGCTCACTGCAACCTTCATCTCCTGGGTTCAAACAATTCTCCCATCTCAGCCCCCTGAGTAGCTGGGGCTACAGGCGTGTGCCACCACACCCAGCTAATTTTGTATTTTTAATAGAGACTGGGTTTCACCATGTTGGCCAGGCTGGTCTCAAACCCCTGACCTCAGATGATCGCCTGACTCAGCCTCCCAAACTGCTGGGATTGCAGGCATGAGCCACTGCACCCGGCTCCCGCATATGTATTACTGGGGGAAAATGACTTGAACAAAGGCTAGAAGACTAGTCTGTACATGGAGGTGGGAAGGGACACCTGATGTTGAGGCTTTGCTTCAGGCAGATGGTGGGCGATAGTCACGGTGAACTCAACGGTGACACCAGAAGCTCAGGGACCTTGGAGCTTTTCAGTAGGAGTCACTATGTGAAGTGTGGTGTTTTAGGATGTCCCCATTTTCATTTCCCTCCCTCTCCCTCTCTTTGCAGCCTGGTCACTGTCCTTCTGGCGCATGGTGGTGTGGTTACATCTGTGTGGCTCCTAGATGTGCCGATGGTATCACCTCCCGTCTGTCCCCTCAAGGTCTCTGCATTTGTATTTTATTCTCCCCCAGCCTCCAGATGATCACTCTTCTGCCCGGTCCAGGTTCAGGCTCTGCATCCTCTAGGCAGCTTGCTGGACCAGCTTCCCTGCCCAATGGGCTCAGGGTCTGTCGTTGGCAGAATAATGATGTCCCCTCTCCCAAAGATGTTCCCAGCCTAGTTCCTGGGACTTGTGAATGAGTTAGGTCCCATGGCAAAGGGGAACGAAGGTTGCCAATCAGATGTCCCTGGGATAAGTCTCTGGTGGGCCCAGTGGATCACAAGGGTCCTTGAAAGTAGACGGGGAGGCAGAAGAGAGAATCAGAGGAGATATGACCCAAGGAGCAGAGGCCAGAGGGATTCAGTGTGGGGCCTTGACACATTGTTGCTGGCTTTTAAGAGGTAGGAAGGGGCTGCAAGCCAAGGAGTGCAGGCGACCTCTAGAAGCTGGGAAAGGCAAGGAAACAGACTTTTCCTAGAGCCTCCAGAAGAAAGGCAGCCCTGCCAACACTAGGGTTTTAGCCCAGTGACACCTATTTTAGACCTGTGACCTCCAGAACTACTATAAGAAAATTCATTTGTATTAATTAATTTTGTGTTATGTTAGGCTAGCAGTCCCCAACCTCTTGGGCACCAGGGATCGGTTTCACGGAAGACAATTTTTCCACGGACCAGGTGATCCCGGAGTTGGGGGATGGTTTGGGGATGATTCCAGTGCATTACATGCGTTACATTTCTTGTGCACTTTATTTCTATTATTATTACATTGTAATATATAATGAAATAATTATACAATTTACCCTAATGTAGAATCAGTGGGAGCCCTGAGCTTGTTTTCCTGCAACTAGGTGGTCCCATCTAGGGGTGATGGGAGACAGTGACAGATCATCAGGCATTAGATTCTCATAAGGAGCTCACACCCTAGATCCCTCACATGCAGAGTTCACAAGAGGGTTCACGGTCCTATGAGAATCTAATGCCATCGCTGCTGATCAGACAGGAGGTGGAGCTCAGGCAGTAATGTGAGCGATGGGGAGCAGCTGTAAACACAGATGAAACTTCACTCACTCTCTCCTCACCTCCTGCTGTGCAGCCTGCTTCCTAAGAGGCCAGGGACCAGTACCAGTCCATGGCATGGGGCTTGGGGACCCCGTGTGAAGCCACTGCATTGTGTCACTTTGTTACAACAAGAATAGGAAACGAACCAGGCCCTCTCTTTCCCTGGACTTGGCAGCCCTAAACACTGCCCTGTCTCAGGGCTTAGGACATGTGAGGGTCATCTGTTTCCTTTAGAGACCCCTGCAGGGCACACAGCAGCCAGCACAGGGCAGGTGGAGTTGGCTGACACTGACTGAGTGTGGAGGAGAAGAAAGGATACGGAGTTTCCTCTCCTTACTGGAAGGACTAAGGTCTGTGGGAGCCTTTTCCCTGCCACAGAGTGAGTCACCTGCCTTACACTGAGCTCCTGGAAGAAACACAACTGTATTATTTAATTTGCTCATTCACCAAATGTTCCCTGAAAACTTCCTACACCAGAGCCTATGCCAATGCCTGTGGTTCAGAGCATTCCAGGACCTGCTCAAGAGTCTAGAGACATGCCTGAAACCTACGACACACTCAGTGTATGTTACTTGAATCCTGTTTTTCCAAGTGGCCAACCAGGCCCATAGATGAGAGTCTATCCCATAGACATTCCTGCTTCAAGGAGTTCTAGGCTGCAAAGACTGTCTTAAGCCCAGCAGGGTCGGTGGGGCTGGGGGACTAAAGTTCCCAGCAGGTGCAGCCATGTCCTGGCTGCCTTTGCACATGTCACCAGGCCTGCAGACAGTGGGGTAGTAGGTGGCCTGAGAGGCTGTTGAATAGAACGATGTGTCATCCGTGCTGGGGCGGCCATGCCCACTTGCTTTCTTAGGCACACATCCTTGTCACCACAGCACTGTGTGGGTTTGAAAAGCTACTTGATGTTTCCTGTGTCCCTTCCCACATCCGCACTCCATTCTTAGTCTCATTCCTTCCATCAAAGATGTGTTCATCTTCTGTGCAGTTTATCACCTGGGATTGAATGTGTATGTTCCTCTTCAGTGATTCATATGCTTGAAGCTACTGCTGTTTCTTTCGGGGCTGCTGCATGGGGCCCACCCTGAGCCAGCCCCTCGGTCCCACAGCCCTGACGTAGAAGACTCTTCACTGGTAAATCTCAGAACTCAGTGGAAGCTTCCAAAAAGTTTAACTCTACAGACAGAATGTCTTCCTAACATACTACCGGCTGCTTTTAAATATTGTTAAGAGATTCCCCTTAAAGACTACTTAGACTCCACATTTTGATCCGGTTGATAATAATTGATGGTCAGGTGGAAGAAGTGCCCAGGCTCTGTTGTTCTATTATAGCTGTCACTGGACTTGCTTTCAGCACCCTAACCCTGGCTGCTTCAGAGGGCAGCTGGATTCCTTTAAAAAACCCATGCCCTAATGCACAAGTACTTTCTATTTTATTTTATTTTTCGTGGTGGGACGGAGTCTCACTCTGTCACCTAGGCTGGAGTGTAGTGACATGATCTTGGCTCACTGCAACCTCTACCTCCTGGGTTCAAGCGATTCTCCTGCCTCAGCCTCCCCAGTAGCTGGAATGACAGTCGCCCGCCACCACGCCCAGCTGATTTTTGCATTTTTAGTAGAGACAGGGTTTCACCATGTTGGCCAGGCTGGTCTTGAACTCCTGACTTCAAGTGATCCACCCGCCTTGGCCTCCCAAAGTGCTGGGATTATAGGCATGAGCCACCGCGCCCAGCCCACAAGTACTTTTTAAAAATAATTAATCATCATCATCATTTAATTTGAGAGTAGTTTGAGGTTTACAGAAAAGTTGCAAAGATAGTACAGAGCATTGCTGTATATTGAGTTTCCCCGTTAAGATCCTTGCACAAGTGCCTTAAAGCCATCGCTTGTCATGCTTGCTGATGTCTCATTGGCCAAAACAAGCCACCTGACCAAGCCCTGTATCACGTGGGCGGGACTCTGCAAGGCCAGGCTCCTTGGCAGCCCCGTGACTCACAGTCCAACACAGAGATCCTTTTAAATAGAATCATTTCCAGAACCCGCCCTAGAGTCTGGGTTTCTGGTGACTGACAGTCTACATATTGCAACAAACTTTGTCCCCTTTGCTTTTTATGCAGTAGACTTTTTTGCACCGGAGGAACTGGTGTCCTGGTCCTCATGTGGGGTTTTTAGCACTAAGTCCATGACCCTCTGGGAGTTGGGCAAGCAGCCAGGACAGCGTCTTCCCACAGACGTCCCTGTCCGCCACACAGCCTCCTTAACATGTGCCCTTTCCGGCATCTGCTTCAACACTTGGATCAGCTTCTTAGTAGATTCCGTGATGTCTTAAGGTTCTAATTATGGACATCTCCCATTTATCCTGAGAACAACGGAAAGGCTGGTCTGTTTGCAAATGCACAGACACCCTCTAGCACTCACCCACGCCCATCTGATGCTTGTTTTGGAAACATTTACCAGAGCTCAACTCTTCCGTGTTCTGGGGAGGGGAGGTTAAGCCCATTTTGTAGTTGGGAAGACTGAGGTGTGAACACATACTGCATCGCTTTGGGGTGATAATCATTTCGGCTAGCATGTATTTAGCGCTCGGAATTTGCCGGGCACTCTCTTCATTCGTTTGCC
Organism: Piliocolobus tephrosceles; assembly: GCF_002776525.5. NCBI lineage: Eukaryota > Metazoa > Chordata > Mammalia > Primates > Cercopithecidae > Piliocolobus > Piliocolobus tephrosceles. The sequence continues at coordinate 207,287,110 of NC_045434.1, read as the reverse complement.
TGTGCGAGTCATCAATCCTCCCAACAGCCCTTGTTCGATGGGTAGTGTTTGTTACCCTCAGTTTCCCCATCTATAAAATGGGGATGAGAGAGGTTAAGAAATTCTTCCGGCAGGATGTGGTGACTCACGCCTATAATCCCAGCACTTTGAGAGGCCAAGGCAGGCGGATCACGAGGTCAGGAGTTTGAGACCACCCTGACCAATGTGGTAAAACCCTGTCTCTACTAAAAATACAAAAATTAGCCAAGCGTGGTGGCACGTGCCTGTAATCCCAGCTACTCAGGAGGCTGAGGCAGGAGAATTGCTTGAATCCGGGAGGCAGAGGTTGTGGTGGGCCAAGATTGTGCCACGGCACTCAAGCCTAGGCGACAAAGCAAGACTCTGTCTCAAAAAGAAAAGAAAAGAAATTCTTCTACGGCCTTCTAGTTAGTAGGTTTTGGAGCCAAAGCTTGATCCCTAGTGAGTCTGTTTTCCAAACTGAAGATGTCTTTCAGAGGCCCCCTTCCCTGGAGACACCAGGAGTGTTTTGGTTTTTTTTTTTTTTTTTTTTTTTTTTTAGATGGAGTCTCACTCTTGCCCAGGCTGGAATGCAGTGGCTCAGTCTTGGCTCACTGCAAGCTCCACCTCCCAGGTTTACGCCATTCGGTACCAGGAGTTTTAATGCATTTTCAGCCTTTGCTCTGGAAATGGTCCCAGGGAAGAAAGGCTGCAAGTTTGCTGTCTTGGCCACACCAGACAGAAGTTTTTCTTCTTGCCTCCTCCCGGTCTCATCCTCCTTCCCTCTGCAGTGCATTGAGCACACTCCAGCCCCTGGAAATGCCAGTGGTCTCGGCTTCAGCAGAGGCTGTCTTTACGGTAGGAGCAGAGGCTGCACACTCTGATCCTTAGTTTTTAATTAATCCACCCCTCCCCTGCCCTTTCCCAGGAAAGGTCAGAGATGGATTCCGCAGAATGAGGACAGGACTTGGTGTTCGTCAAGCCAGGCTCTCCAAATGCCTTTCAGAAGACCTTGCCCAAGACCCCATTAAGTTTTGCTTGGAGCATGGCTTCCATCACTGTGCAGGTCTTTGTGCCTACCTGGCCATGACAGAGTCAGGACAAGACCTTGAAAATGTGGCAAGAAAATGAAAGCCATGCTGGCCTCCATCCCAGGAGAAGAACTTTGGTGTGAGCAGGGGAGGGTCATCTTCAGAGGTGGCCTCAGAGGCAGTGCAGGGCACTCTTGCTCTGCAGCGTCTGAGCTTGGCTCAGTTGAGCACAGGTCCAAGGTGGCTGTGGACACAGGGTCAAGTCTGACACAGGCCTTGACCCTGATCCACCTCACCCCTGCTTGGCTCCCAGGGGAATGTGCTCCTGACCTCAGACAGGGAACTTTTTTTTTTTTTTTGAGATGGAGTCCCACTCTTGTTGCCCAGGCTGGAGTGCAGTGGCACAATCTCAGCTCACTGCAACCTCTGCCTCCCAAGTTCCTGAGATTCTCCTGCCTCAGCCTCCCGAGTAGCTGGGATTACAGGCACCTGCCACCACACCTGGCTAATTTTTGTATTTTTAGTAGAGATGGGGTTTTACCATGTTGGCCAGACTGGTCTCGAACTCCTGACCTCAAGTGATTCATCCCCTGTGGCCTCCCAAAGTGCTGGGATTACAGATGGGAGCCACGGGGCCCGGCCATGAGCTCTTTTTGTAGAGCAGCCCCTGCTCATGGTCAGTCAGCAAAAGAGGTAGCAGGGCTTTGGGGTCCTGAATCCAACACAGAAGAGGGGATGTGGGGAACAGGGACTGCAATTTCACTCAGATTTAGCAAAACGTATCAAGCACCTCCCAGAGCTGGCCCTATCCTGAGCATGCCATAAGCCTTCTCCTCACATTATCCCCAGAACACCCCACAACATAGACGGGGTCACCCTGCCTTTACAGTTGGGGAAACTGAGGCTCCAAGATCATACAGCATGCGAGTCTCAGCATTTGGATTTGAAGCTGTGTGTCTGACACAGATCCTTCACTGCTGTACCAGTGCTGGTTTTCCATAAGTGGACATCGTTTTAATGTTACTAAAATATTACTAGAATCCCATTCATTATTCAACAAATACTTGTTGAAGTCCTGTTGTTTGCCAGGCTTTGTTCTGGGCACTCAGGGTATATCTGTGGGCAGAATTGACAAAGATCCTTTCTTGTGGAGATTACATTCTAGAAGGGTGCACCAGTCACTACTGCTGCATAACAAACTGCCTGTAAATCTTAGTGGCGTAAAGCAACCACCATTTTTCTTACATTTCATGATCTTGTGAATCAGGGATTTTGCAGGGCTCAGCTAGGCGATTCTTAGGTTCTCTATGGTGTCATTGGGGGCCCTTCCATGCTATTCCTCTGGACGACCCAAGATGGCTTCACTCACATATCTGGTGCCATGGCAGGATGGCTGGGCTCAGCTGGGTCCGGCAACCACGTGCCCATTTGCAGCGCCTTCAGCATAGTAGTCAGACTTTCTACATGGAAGCTCAGGGCTCCCACAGAGAGGGCTCCAGGAAACCAAGTGCAAGCTGCCAGGCTTCTTATGACCTAGTCTCAGGAGTTACTTAGCATCACTTCCGCCACTTTCTGTTGGTGACAGGCCAGCCAGACCCCACACTATAAAAGGTATGTGGCATGGGAGATACATTTGTGTTCAACTTTGCAAAAATACCATCTGCCAGGGAGGGAAGGGAGAAAGCAAACAAACAATATAGCAAAAAGTAAATTGTATGCTGTTTTAGGGGATTGTAAGTACCATGGGGAAATGAAGATTTTAAAATAGGGTAAGATCAGACCCAGCTGCTCCTCTCCTGAGTGTTTACTCACTTAGGAAATACACATCCATATGAAGATTTATACATACATGGTTTTAGCAGCTTATTTGTAATAGCCAAAAACTGGAATTGACCCAAAGGCTCATCAACAGATAAAAAAATACACAAACTGGTAATATTGTGCAATGGAATCCTACTCAGTAACAAAGCATATACATATGTTATATGTATCCAGTTTGTGGATACATATAACAACATAAAGAGATCTCAATTCTACTGAGTGACAGAGTCCAGGGGAAAAATGTATATACGATATGATTCCATTTAAGGAGACTAGAAAATGCATGCTAATCTACAGGGACAGAAAGCCCTGTAGGAACGTGGGCTTATTGCAGAGGGTAGGCAGAAACTGGGTGATGGATATTTTCACTGTCTTGATTGTGGTGATGGTTTTGCGGGTGTGTACATATGTCAGAGCATGTCACATGGCACATGGTAAATATGTACGGTTTATTGCATTTTATTTAAAACCAATAAAGCTGTTTTTAGAAGGGTAAGGTGGATTTGGAATCCTGCGGATAGAGCATTGGAGGGCGAGGAGCATTTCAGAACCCCGTAAGCCACATCAGTGGGGTGGCCTCTGGCTTTGTCTTCTTTCCCCGTGTGCTGGCTTCAGCAGGTCACAGAAGGGACCCGGCCCCAGATGGGCAGAGTCCTCAGAGTTAGGCGGACCGTGCCAGCCAGCTCCTAGGTGAGGGAAAGAGTGGAGAGTCGGCAAAGCCCCAGCATCCAGTGCTCCTGTCCTCGCGTTCCAGAAACAGGCAGACCAGTGAGGTCCAAAGCTGGATGTGCTGTGACTTGAGCTCCCGCCCAACTTTTTAAATAGCTCTGACCACCTGGGCCAGCCAGAGGCTGAGACATAAGCTGCTGGTAGCCAGGAAGGCTGGACAGGCCTTCATGCCCAGAGCCTGATGTGGGGGCAGGACGAGAGGCATTTTTCTTGGCACCCAGCTAAAAATTCAGACCAGCTTAGAGAGGAATGTTCTAATTCAGCTTAGGGCCTGGTGCTATGGCTGAGAAAAGACCAAGGGTAAAATTCAATATCTCCATGAATATAATATTTTTACAAATAATCTTTAGATTTAAAGTATATATAATTAATAGAGTTTTTATATATTTATGGAATATGTTTATAGTCCAGGCATGCATAGAATATAAATTCCACACATTTCCTCCCAGCAGCCCTGCGAGTTGTTTTTCCCATTTTGCACACGAAAAGATTGAGGCCCAGAAACCTGACCTACTGGGAGGTGGAAATTAAAGCAAAGAAAGTGGCGGGGCGCGGTGGCTCACGCCTGTAATCCCAGCACTTTGGGAGGCCGAGATGGGCGGATCATGAGGTCAGGAGATCAAGACCATCCTGGCTAACACGGTGAAACCCCCATCTCTACTAAAAAGGCAAAAAAATTAGCTGGGCGCAGTGGTGGGCGCCTGTAGTCCCAGCTACTGGGGAGGCTGAGGCAGCAGAAAGGTGTGAACCTGGGAGGCGGAGCTTGCAGTGAGCCGAGATTGCGCCACTGCACTCCAGCCTGGGCGACTGAGCGAGACTCTGTCTCAGAAACAAGAAAAAAGCAAAGAAAGTACACTCAGCTCTCAGACCTGCATGGTGAGCCTGCACACTGCACAGCCCCACAGGGAGCCTGCTGCTGTTGGTTTTGGACGTGACTAACAGTTTATTTTGTATTTATTTATTTATTTATTTATTTGAGACAGTCTCATTCCTATCACCCAGGCTGGAGTGCAGTAGCACAGTCCAGGCTCACTGCAGCCTCGACTTCCTGGACTCAGGTGATTCTCCCACCTCAGCCTCCTGAGCAGCTGGGACTACAGGTGTGCGCCACCATGCCTAGCTAATTTTTTGTATTTTTGTTAGCGATGGCATCTCGCCATGTTGCCTAAGCTGGTCTCGAACTCCTGGACTCAAGTGATCCACCTGCCTTGGCCTCTCAAAGTGCTGGCATTGAAGGCATGAGCCACCACACTTTGCAGCAGGTTTTTTTGTGTGCTGAAAGAACAGCATGTCATCAGGCCCTGCCTACTGTGGAGGCCAGCCACTCTTGCCCCAGCTACAAGAAGGACTGCAGGAGTTAGGCCTGAGTGCTCACCTGGCAGCAATGACCTTGGCAGCCGCTGAATTCGGCTCACTCACAGGCTCTGGACCATGACGACCCAGAACATGGTTCAGACTCAGGCCCTTCTGGCAGAGCACATTGCCCGAGGGAAGAAAGTGGTCTTAGCATGAACCCATGGGTTCCAGCAGAAATGCGTGAGCCGGAGGAGCCCACGCTGCCCAGCCCCAGAGGAGGCCGGGAGGTGCTTCTTGGCTGGTTTGGCTTCTTAGCTGCCCTGTGACAAGGCCCAACCAGATGGGCATTGGCCGTCCTGGGACGTGGACTCTCCTCCCTCCCCCTAGGTGCCCAGCACTGGGCTGAAGAACACACGGCAGGGTGCTCAAAACCTGGGCTCTAGGCTGGGTGCGGTGGCTCACGCCTGTAATCCCAGCACTTTGGGAGCCGTGGTGAGCGGATCATGAGGTCAGGAGTTGGAGACCAGTCTGGCCAATATGGTGAAACCCTGTCTCTACTAAAAATACAAAAAAATTAACCAGGTGTGTTGGCGGGTGCCTGTAATCCCAGCTACTTGGGAGGCTGAGGCAGGAGAATCACATGAACCCGGGAGGCAGAGGCTGCAGTGAGCCAAGATCACACCATTGCACTCCAGCCTGGGCGACAGCGTAAGACTCCATCTCAAATTGAAAAAAAAAAAAAGGAAAGAAAAGAAAGGGCTCTGATGAAGGTGTAGGACTGAAGAGGCCACGGAGTCCTCAGGACGGTGATTCCCCTGGGAGGGACTGTGATTTCCCACTTTGGGCTGGAGGCCCCGCGGATCAGGACCTGACTGTGTCTGTCCCTGTCCTTCAGCCACGGAATTCCTCCTGTCCCCGCAGCTGGGGAGTAAGCAAGGCTGAGAAAAGAGGGACGTAGCAGGGACAAGACGCTGGTCAGGCCCTCAGGGTGGCACCGGGTAGGTGCTCAGGGAGTGGGTGAGGAGCTGAGGGAGTACTCACACCCTCAGGTACGTACCCTTGGTTCTGTCCCGGATTCTGGAAGGTCCATGTGCCCCGACCCTGCCTTTCTGGTTGTGTGGCCTGTCAGCCCTCCTGAGCACTGACCAGTGTCTCCCCATTGTGTGGCCACCAGAGCCACCTGTGGAATGTACCTCTGCGGTGAGTGTCACGCTCTGCTGCCTCTGAGTCAGCTGGAGAATTTGTGTGCCTGCCGAGGTCGGCGATGGGTGGCATCCGTGGAGAGAGAGGGAGGGTACACCCCTTTTTTCTTCCCCGTAGTTTAGGTGACTGCAGATTGTGGGAGACTCACTTCCTTCAGGTGCAGAATGGACTGGGACGGCCCTGGGTGGTGCCCAGGGGACAGGTCCACCAGGTGACTCTGGCCAGCTCTGCCCACCAAGCCAAGCAGTTTTCTGGTGGGAGCTCCTCGCCTCTCGCCTGCTGGCCTGGGCAGGGCTGACTGTTGGCTCCTGTCTCTTAAGCCTTGCGCCTGCTGTGGGGTGCACGTCTTTTGTTTTTTTGTTTTTTTTTTAGATGGAGTTTCGCTCTTGTTGCCCAGGCTGGAGTGCAATGGCGCGATCTCGGCTCACCGCAACTTCCACCTTCGGGATTCAAGCGATTCTCCTGCCTCAGCCTCCTGAGTAGCTGGGATTACAGTCGTGCACCACCACGCCCAGCTATGGGGTGCATGTATTGAGGGCAGAGTTTCTGGTCCAGGCGAACACTGTCTCCCCGTGGCCTTCCTTGCCTCCTCCCATTCTGAGCTGGGGCTGGTTCTTGCTAAAGACCTCTTTTGTTCCTTGGGCACACACTTGCTGGCAGGGCCTGAATCAGAGCCTTTCTAGATCTTCATGGCTCAGACGGGTGAGCATCTTCAGCACCCCAGCCTTTTCGAGCTGCCGAGGACAGTGGATGTGGTTTGGGAGCAGTGCTCTTAAGAGATCTGTTAGTGCCACTGGGACCAGATGAAGAGCAGAGTCCGGCTGGCTGTGTTCTGCAGAGCGTCTGGATTGTCAAAAGCATCCGGCAGCTTGAGGGATGTGATGGTGGGGAGGACGGTCGACGTGTGGTCACGTTGATGGGACTGTTGTGTCCTTCTTCAGATGAGAAGGTGGCCAACACCAGGCCCTACCTTTTACCTTTTTGGGGATCTTCCAGACCCACCTGGGAAGCCCCTGAGGCAGTCTTCTTCTTTGTTCGTTTCTCGTCATCTGATAGAGGTTCTTCTTCCCACTCTTCTGGAAATTCAGGTCCCCACCCCTGGGCTGCAGGGGACAGTTTCATGTTGGTCACTACTGGCCGCTGTGCGCACCTAAGGCTCTGTGTGATATGGGGGCTGAGTGTGTGGATGTGATCTTACTCTCCTGGAAGACGGGGGGCTTTGCCAGGCAGAGGCAGGCTTTCTGAGCTACTCCTAGAAGAGGGGTCTGATGCCTGGGCATAGCCTCGTCTGTTGCTATTCAGAGTCTGTTAGGAGTAAACAGGAAAGACAGTGAATAATTTGGGGATAGGAGGTATAGGAAGAGGGCTGTGGGAGGGAGGTTTTAGATTTTTTTTTATTTGAGACGGAGTCTTGCTCTGTCACCCAGGCTGGAGTGCAATGGGGCAACCTTGGCTCACTGCAACCTCCGCCTCAGCCTCCTGAGCAGCTGGGATTACAGGCGCCTGCCACCACGCCCAGCTCATTTTTGTATTTTTAGTACAAACGGGGTTCACCATGTTGGCCAGGCTGGTCTCAAACTCCTAATCTCAGGTGATCCACCGGCCTCGGCTTCCTAAGGTGCTGGAATTACAGGTGTGAGCCACCGCGCCCAGCCTGAGGTTTTTGTCTCTGCTATGTTATGTTCTCCATGGAGGCCAGGCAGAGACCTTCCCCCAGCAGAGATTTCCCTGTGTGAACTAAGCAGTTGGGAAAAACACAGAAAAGGGGTCTGCTGTGGTTCTGGGTTCACCCCAAGTTCTCCGGAAAGAAATGAAACATGGAAGGCAGCCGTTCTTGACAACACCTGCCATGCACTGTCAACCAGAAGAGCAAACAGTAGCCTCTGTAGCCCTTCCCCACCATCCTGCAAGATCTTTTTATTCTCCTTAAGCTCAGCTAGGTCACATGACTTACCCTTGCGAATGTGGTCAGCAGGTGGTGAAGTCACCACTCGCTCTGGAACCCCAAGTCTGGTCTCTTCTGTGGACCCCTCCAAGTCTCCCTAAAGAAAGGGCAGGCCAGGTGCGGTGGCTCACGCCTGTAATCCCAGCACTTTGGGAGGCCAAGGCGAGCGGATCACAAGGTCAGGAGTTCAAGACCAGCCTGACCAACTTAGTGAAACCCCATCTCTACTAAAAATGCAAAAATGAGCTGGGTGTGGTGGTGGGCGCCAGTAATCCCAGCTGCTCAGGAGGCTGAGGCAGAAGAATTGCTTGAACCCAGGAGGCAGAGGTTGCAGTGAGGCAAGATTGCACCACTGCCTTCCAGTCTGGGAGGCAGAGGGAGACTTTGTCTCAGGAAAAAAAAAAAAAAAAGTAAGGACAAATATGAAGTGAGCCCAGCAGTGTTGGGCCCTGCAATCAGTCGATCGTGAGCTATTCCTGAGGCCTTGCTGTATCCTGGAGCTGTGGGTCCCTCTCCCCGCAGTGCATCTGGTTTTTTTCTGGAATTCAAGCAGGTGGCTCAGAGGCCACCACATGCAAAGCCCATCCTTGGGGGCAAAGGCTTCCAAGGACGGGGAGGCCCCTGTGGGTTTGGGTGGGTAAGCTCAGGGGAAGGGGCCCTGAGGACTTGCGGGGAGACAGTAATGATGTGCTAAATATTGGAATTAATGTTCCTTGGGACCCACCTGCCCCCCTGGACAGGAACAGGAACATCTGTCCATCTGCATTGCAACTCCTTGACCCAGAAACACATCCTCGACTCTGCTCCAGGCTCATCTGCGTACTCCAAGACTGTCTGCCTATTCAGCGTCGTGATTTGCGAGGACACAACAGGCCCCATTCCATTTTTTATGGACCTGAAAAAGACATGATCTTTACCGTGACAGAGAGGCACGGGGTGTCTCGGAAACCATTCCAATGCCATGATAGACGGCAGGAAGCCAAAGTAGAGAAGGAAGTGGTTAAATCATGGAGCACATCCTCAGTTGACACCAGAGGAGCAGCGCTTTCAGATGACAGCTCCAGGAGGAAAAATGAGGGAGGCAGGAGGGGGAGGTGGGGTGGCTGAAGGAGACTGGTGGCTCCTAGACTGTTGTCTTCTGTGAGAGCCCCTGCAAGAGCGCGTGACCCCCTGACAAGGTGGCGTATCTAGGCAACCGCCACTACTCATCCCCATGGCCACTGGATCTTCCAGTGGAGCACCGTGCTCCTGGGGGTCAGGGCTCCCCAGAGGGACAGGACAGCCTCCTCTGCAGAACAGCGGGGCCTGCGAGATGCCAGGAAGACCTGCTTGCTCCAAGAAGGGAGGGGAGAGTAGCTAGGAACTGGAGGCCTAGGCTTCCTGGGAAAGTGGTGTGCCACAGCATAGCTGGGAGCTGGGGCCTGGCTCCCAACCCTGAATGCTTAGTGGGGTCTCTCACTTTTTGCTGTCTCTATTCCTAAAATAGATTTTTAAATTTCAAGTGGAAGCTTGACCCAGTAGCACAGTTCTGTGCATAAAAGACCTTAACCCATGAAGCATAGACCAGTTTTGTAAATGCATGTTTTTAGGTGTTAACAGAACTCCCACTAGCTTATATGGAGTTTTTGTGCAAATTGGAAAAAGGCACCCACTCTGTGTAGACAGATAAGGAAAAGGTGCTCTTCTGTCATTGAACACAGTCCTATGCACCCCCATAGCCTGGTGATCAGGCAGTGGTATCTGCATGCGACCACATCTCTGGGGGTTATAGCCCTGTAGCAGGTTTGCTTCGGGAGCAGAGAGATACCTCCTCCTCCAGGTTGCTGGAGCCCTGCACTAAGCTGCACAATATGACAAACACAATACCAGCTGCATTTCAGCTTCCACCTAACTCACCTATCAGGCACTTTGGGGCAGTGCGCAAGCTGTGCGACTGTCCATGGCAGCCCTGGGTATAAGTCATGGCCATCCTTGCTGGTTGTGGTTGGCATAAGGAGCAATACCCTCTTGATTTCATTGTAAAAGAATTTAAGGAAGAAAGAGGGGCCACAGTGCCTTTTCCACACACCTTGAGTTTGTTCAAACTAAAGACATGGCCATGCCCTAGGTATAGCATGCCATCCAGGGCACCTTTCTCACCTGGAGAAAGTGAGAGGTGAAGCACCTGCTAGGAGGTACTTACCCTGGCCTGTCAACTGTGGTCTGGATGGGGCTGTCCCCTGCATGAGTTAACGTTTGCCTGGAGAGCCTGTGTGCCAGGCTGTCTGCATACATGGTCACATTTGATCCTCACAGCAGGCCGGTGAGATGGGTCCTGTTATCATCCCGACTTTACAGTTGAGGTCACTGAGGCTCAGGGCTGGAAGGAACTTGCAGCAGACACACAGCTGCCAAGTGGAGGAGCCAGGGTCAGTACTCCAGCCGTTCCAGCCCGCAATCCACGTGCCTGACCACTATGCCTTAAAGACCAAACCCTGTCTGTTGACACTGAAATTTCTCTGAGCCTTTAAAACGTGGCCTTTGGGTGGATGTGGGCAGGCTTGGGCATGGGACAAGGGATGGGACAGCGGTTCCCCACATGTTCCGTCTGAACTGGGGCCGCTGTTCTCAGCACCTGAGATTTTTTTTTTTTTTTTTTTTGAGATGAAGTGACGCGCTGTCACCCAGGCTAGAGTGCAGTGGTGCAATCTCAGCTCACTGCAACCTCCGCCTCCTTGGTTCAGGCAATTCTCCTGCCTCAGCCTTGCGAGCAGCTGGGACTACAGGCATGCGGCACCATGCCCAGCTAATTTTGTGTTTAGTAGAGATGGGGTTTCACCATATTGGCCATTCTGGTCTCGAACTCTTAACCTTGTGATCCACCCGCCTCGGCTTCACAAAGTACTGGGATTACAGGCGTGAGCCACCGCGCCCGCCAGCACTTGAGATCTTGAAAGGGATCCAGGCTCCCGGGTCAGCCAGGAGCAGGTGACCGGTATTGTCAGGGAAGACCAGAGGCCTAATGCTAGATCTTCCCACTGCCTGAATTTCCAGACATCTTCCTGTGGCCCAAGAGCCTGCCGTGCAAAGCACAGGTGCTGACCAAGGAGACAGAGGTCCCCGTTAGTAAAGGTAGCCCACACAGGCACCCTCTGGCCGGAACCTCTCCACCTCTTCCTTGGAACAACGTTGAGGGTTGTGGGAGCTGCTGGCCCCGCAGCAGAGGCCCTGCAGCTTGTCCTTGATCATGAGAGCAAAAGGCTGAAAAATTGCTTTTACCTGCTGAAGGCAGCAGGGAGCCTTTTTATTCCAGAAATGAGAAGGGCATGCCTCTGAGGTTTCTCCAGAGACCCCAAAGCACCCCTTCACCCATCTGCTGTGTCAGAGTTTCATCTGAGTATTGTCTGCCTGCATTGTTCATGCCCGGGTTCATGGGCGGGGTAAGGCTGTACACCCCCTACTTCCACCCCAGCAGGGATACTCAGCTTAGCACCTTCAGGATGGGCCCTGGACTTGACGCTAGAGCCAGAGTCTTGGTCCTGGGATTGGAAGTGGGCGCAGTAGATTAAGGCAGTCATTGAAAACGCAAATTAAAACAACCCTGAGATATCGTTGCTCGCTTGTCAGGTTGGCAAAACCCCTAAAGTACACCAGCTCCTTCAGCGAGCAAGCCTGCAGGGGAATAGCGCCCTCACCTGTGGTCGGTGGAAATGCAAAGTGACATGACCCCTGTGAGGGGAAATCTAGTTCCGTGAAGCAAAATCACATACGCATTTTCCTTTTGACTCATCACTGCTACTTCTAGGGATATACCTTGAGGATAAAACTGCACAAATATGAACAAGTCACTGCATAGTCTTTGTAGGATACATTCTAAAGCCTAAGAGAAGCCGGGCATGGTGGCTCACGCCTGCAATCCCAGCCCGTTGGGAGGCCAAGGCGGGTGGATCACCTAAGGTCAGGAGTTTGAGACCAGCCTGGCCAACATGGCAAAGCCCCGTCTCTACTAAAAATACAAAAATAAGCTGGGCGTGGTGGCACGCTCCTGTAATCCCAACTACTCGGGAGGCTGAGGCAGGAGAATCGCTTGAACCCAGGAGATGGAGGTTGCAGTGAGCTGAGATCGCACCATTGCATTCCAGCCTGGGCAACAAGAGCAAAACTCCATCTCAAAAATAAATAAATGAATAAAGCCTAAAAGAATGGGAAGCAAATTTTGAAGTTTACATACATTTGTAGGCAGTGTTTTGGAGTAGTAATTATGAAATTCTTTTGTGATTACAGAGTAGAGCAAATGTGGCTGGGCATGGTGACTCACACCTGTAATCCCAGCACTTTGGGAGGCCGAGGCGGGCAGATCACTTGAAATCAGGAGTTTGAGACCAGCCTGGCAAAACTCCATCTCTACTAAAAATACAAAATGAGCCAGGCATGGTGGTGCGTGCCTGTAGTCCTAGCTACTCAGGAGGCTGAGCAGCTGCGTGGGAGGCTGAGGAACGAGAATCACTTGAACCAAGGAGGCGAAGGTTGCGGTGAGCTGAGATCATGCCAATCCACTCCAGCCTGGGAAACAGTGAGACTCTGTCTCAAAATAAAAAAACAAAACAAAAAAACCAGAATAGAGTAAATGAGTAAATATATACTGTTAGGTACCAGGGTTCTGTCTGTGGGAAAAGGGCCTTCTCTATGGAATGGGGGAAGGCGGTAGATTTGAGCTGAAGGCATCATTATGCTCTTTCGATGGCATAAATATGCAATTGACAAGTCATAACCGTAGAAAGAAGGGCAAGAAGCCATGTCCCCCTGTAGCAATGCATATATCTTATGCCCACATCTATTTCTTGATGCCAGTCTCCATGAGAAGGAGCCAGGTCTCCTTGGACAAGTGGAGGATGCCAGGCATGGGGCAGTGGAAGGGAAAATGCGACTAGAGCCCCTTGTCCTTCCAGAAAGCAGGAATGCATTCAAAGACAGATGGGTCCAAAAGACCCAGGCACTGGCTGAAAGGGACTCCTGCTGGCAAAGATGGGGCAATTGAACATCCAAGAAAATAATAAAAGAAATGGATGATTCAAGAGGGAAAGGAAGGCCTGTAATCCCAGCACTTTGGGAGGCCAAGGCGGGAGAATCATAAGGTCAGGAGTTCAAGACCAGCCTGGCCAATATGGTGAAACCCCATCTCTACTGAAAATACAAAAATTAGCTGGGCGTGGTGGGGCTTGCCTGTAGTCCCAGCTACTCGGGAGGCTGAAGCAGAAGAATCTCTTGAACCCCAGGAGGCAGAGGTTGCAGTGAGCCAAGATCATGCCACTGCACTCCAGCCTGGGCGACAGAGCAAGACTCTGTCTCCAAAAAAAAAAAAAGGTCGGGTGGGAGAAGAGAAAAGATGAATGCTGATTAATAAACATAGAGGGACTAGACATGGTGGCTCACGCCTATAATCCCAGAACTTTGGTGGGAGGCCAAGGTGGGAGGATCACTTGAGCTGAGGAGTTTGAGACCAGATTGAGTTGAGACCCTGTCTCTATAAAACATTTTTAAAAATTAGCTGGGCATGGTGGCATGCACCTGTGGTCCCAGACTCTGGGGGTTGAGGCAAGAGGATGGCTTAAGCCCAGGAGGTCAAGGCTGCAGTGAGCTGAGATTGTGCCACTGCACTTCAGCCTGGGTGACACAGTGAGACCCTGCCTCAAAAATAAATAAATAAACAAACATAGAGGGAATGAAAGAATGTGAAAGGCATTACCAGTAATGGACAGACGGACATTATGGGCCTCCTGATGTGATGCTTTGAGAACACATTACCTGTGGGTTCATTGGATTGAGGCAGGGCACCTGACCTGGACTCTTCAAAAACTTCCATGTCATGAAAGACCCACGGAAGTGCTGAGCTTGGTGGCCCATACTTGTAATCCCAGCACTTTGGGAGGCTGAGGCAGGCGGATCATGAGGTCAAGAGTTCGAGACCAGCCTGGCCAACATGATGAAACCCCTGTCTCTACTAAGAATACAAAAATTAGCCAGGCATGGTGGTGCGTGCCCGTAATCCCAGCTACTCAGGAGACTGAGGCAGGAAAATCACTTGAACCCGGGAGGTGGAGGCTGCAGTGAGCCGAGATCACGCCATTGCACTCCAGCCTAGGCAACAGAGCAAGACTCTGTCTCAGAAAAAGAAAGGAGGGGAGGGGAGGGGAGGGAGGGGAGAGGAGGAAAAGACCCACAGAAGGCAAGAAGGCAAAGGGAACCTTCTAGATTAAAGGACAATCAGGAACTAGGAGAGTTGATTGCAACGTGTGATCTCATTTGGGATCCTGAATTGGAGGGGTGAAAAAGCCATGAAAACCGTTAAGGAGATGTTTGGAGAAGCTTGCATATGGACCCTGTGTTCAATGATACTGTTACATTAGTGGGTACTACAGTAATAAAACACATCACTAGCAGCTTTGAGAACCTGCAGTTCTCAGGGCGGTCCTCGGCCTGAGTGCTTGTCTTCCAGGCTCTGGCAGTTTAACAGCCTCACTTTTGCAAAAACACCATTTCACCGATATGCGCCCTGCACTGGCCAAGCTCTGGGAACAGATGTTAATCCTCATTTGCAGAGAGGAAACTTGTGTACAGTGATATTACTTCTCTTTATGAATATTTTAATATTAAGGCAGCAAATCCCAGAAAGTGCTGACCTGCTGCTTTTCTTGGTTGGTGCATTCCAAGCAGTTCCACGGTCCTGCTTGGTGCCAGCCTGAGCCAGGGCTGTGAAAGGAGGGTGTGGGCCACTGAGTATGGCTGGTGTGGGTCTCCAGCATGGCACCCACAACCGTCCTTGATGAGGCTCAAAAGAACCAAAAGGGGATAACCTGTCACCTTAATTTGAGGTCACTTCAAGAAAGTGAGGCTCAACTCCAAATCTAAGTAAAAGGGTCAGTTGTTTGTGGGGACGGAGGGACTCTGATGGAGCCCTGGCTGGCCACCTTCCCTGAGGTTGGCATGGGGGGGGCATTGGACACCAATCACTGTGCCTGCCCTCACCCAGATAATCAGTAGGTTCCCAATAAGCAGTGAATGGGCACTGCTGTTTTTCTCTATCCCATTTAGTCAAACTCACAGTAGCAGGCACTCTGCCAGGTATCAGGAACACAGATGGTCATTCCAAAAATATCAGTTGACCCCTGATGCATGCCAGGCCAGGGCTGGGTACTGAGGGTATAGAGTCCTGGTGGGCAGAGCAAACTGGGCAGCCTCCTCGAGCCCAGGCGGCATAGAGGAGAAGCAAGGAATAAATAGTTGAATTGACAGTAGAAAGATGAGATGGTAGTACATGCTATGAAGGATTCAAATGGGGAAGCGCAGAAGAGAGTGCGGGGCTCCTTTGCACACGATTGCCAAAGAAGTTCTCCCCGGGCCGGGCACGGTGGCTCACACCTGTAATCCCAGCACTGTGGGAGGCCGAGGCAGGCAGATCACGAGGTCAGGAGTTCGAGACCAGCCTGGCCAACATGGTGAAATCCCATCTCTACTAAAGCTACTAAAAATTAGCCGAGCGTGGTGGCGAGCACCTGTAATCCCAGCTACTCAGGAAGCTGAGGCAGGAGAATCGCTTGAACCTGGGAGGTGGAGGTTGCAGTGAACTGAGATTGTGCCACTGCACTCCAGCCTAGGTGACAGGGCAAGACTCCATCTCAAAAAAAAAAAAAAGAAGAAGACGAAGAAGTTCTCTCTGGAACAGGAGCCTTTTATCCAATACTGATGGGAAGGAGGCACCTGGAACTCGGGGGAGGAAGCTTCTAGGCAGGGAGAAGGCTGAGGACAGGAATGAGCTTTGCGTGTGCTGGGGACCCGGAAGCCATTGTAGCTGGAGTGAAGGATGGAGAGGGAGTGGGAGATGAGGGGAGGGGCACTTTCATGCGGGGCTCTGCAGTCCTGGGTAAGGAGTTTGGATTCTGCAATCTACACGGAAGGGTGCAGGGAAGCCACTTGGTCAGATTTTATTTTGAAGCAGTCCTCTAGCTGCTGCATTGAGAATAGATCGGGGGTGTAGGGATACAGGGCCCAGGCTGTTCTAGCAAGACCTGATAGACGCTCATCATGCAGAAGCCACAGGACATGCTGGCAGGTTAGATGGATACAGAAGAGAGGAGAAAATAGGAGGAGGTGGGCTTGAGCCCCTGGTGCAAATGGGATCAGCTCCAGCCTGAGGGTACTAGGGAGCCATTGTGGGCTTTAGACAGGGAGTGATGGGATCAAACTGGGGCTTTGGAAGCTGGCTTGGGGTGCAGAGTGGAAGCAGGGAAACCAGCAGTGAGCAGGAAGTCCTGAGCCAAGAAAGGAGGAATATAAAGACAAGAGTGAGGCTCTCCCTTGAGAGGAAGAAGGGGCTGCAGGCAGGGCCTGTTTCCTCCTCGCATTTGGTCTCAGGCCCCTACCCCAGCCCTGTCTGCGCCATCAGCCCCATCTCTTCCTCCTCCCCGGGCTTCCTCCATCACAGAATGCTCCCCTCCCTTGCGGACAGCTGGCCACATTCTCAGGCAGACACGGAGTCCCCAGGGGCATCTCTGTTTTCTCTCCCCACCCTGCTGGCTCAGCCTGAGCAGGACTAGGACTCACTTAAGGAATGAGGGCCGCCTGGCAGCTCCACCCGGCCCAGCCCTGCTGGATGGAATCGTGATAAAGAACAGGGCGGCTGCGCCGAGGGTAATGATGTGCTGCCCTCAGAATTGCTTTCCTCAGCTCTGATTTTCCTGATGCCAGGAAAGCCGGTAACCCCAGGGTACATCCAATAGTCAGGACACGGTGCTGACTGGACTTGAAAAGTCAGTCCATCCACCTGTGCTTCTGATTATCCCTATTCTTATTAGTATCTGTTTGGATTGGGGCTCTCACTCCGCTGATGCCCTGCCCCCCCGTTTACAAGGATGGTCCTTGACCTGGGTGGCAGTCAGATGGTCAAATGTGCAGCTCAGCTGCAGGGGCCACTGGATTGTGTCAGGTCGTGGAGAGGAGAGGGGCACCCAGCAAAAACTGGCTGCAGGCCATGGCCCTCGGGGGCTTCTCAGCCTTGGCAGCTCTGGGCACACTTACCACTGCATGTGAGACCACCTTCCTCGGCCTGGACTCCTGGGGGAGGTCCTCGCACGTGACCTTGTCTGGTAGCTGCAATTTATCCCTCGTTGTGCCACACTTTGCACCACCGCCTTCAACAGGTATCTACTGAGGCCCCATCTAGGTGCAGGTGCCATCGTGGTTCTGTTTCGACATCGGGGACAGCAGACTTTCCTGGAGCCTCATGTACCTGCCTTCCCAGACCAACTCGGAGGAGCAGTTTAGCATTTCTCAGTGACTTGGGGTCACTCTGGCAACAGTCATCTTTGTACTTTAGAAAATGGCGGCCGGGCATGGTGTCTCATGCCAGTAATCCGAGCACTTTGGGAGGCCAAGGTGGGTGGATCACTTGAGGTCAGGAGTTCGAGACCAGCCTGGCCAAACATGGTGAAATCCCATCTCTACTAAAAATACAAAAAATTAGCCGAGCGTGGTGGCACACGCCTGAAATCCCAGCTACTTGGGAGGCTGAGGCAGGAGAATCGCTTGAACCCGGGAGCTGGAGGTTACAGTGAGCCGAGATTGTGCCACTGCACTCCAGCCTAGGCGACAGAGCAAGACTCCATTTCAAAAAAAATGAAAATGGACTGACACTCGTCTGCATCATCATTGGACCTTCTGTCGGCCTTGATGGAGGCAGTACACTGGAGGGATTGAGACTGCGGGCTCTGTGTTCAAATCCTGGCTCTGGTGCACAGCATCTGCAGGACCTTGGGTCAGCTACTCAGCCCCTCTGTGACTCAGCTGGTTCGTCTGCAGTATGGGAGTAGAACCTGCCTGGGATTGACTAAAATCATACGAGTGAAGTGCTCGGCATGGTGGGCTCCCGGGAAGAGCCGCGTGGGTGCTGACCATCCACCTCCTCCCTTGCTACCTGGTCTATAGGTGCTTGCCTCTGTGGGTTGGAAATCCACAGGCTGAGCTTCATCAGTATCGAGCATTGTGTGTTAGATGAGAGCAAATGGTGCTGGCTGCAAAAGGCGCTTTGCGTTGGAGCAGAGGAGATAAGCATCGATGTTTAACCAGAAGCTGATGTGGGCCAGGGTGGCTCACTCTGTCTTGTCTGATACAGCCACTCTGTGACAGGTGTTATCACACGGCCATACAAACGAAAAACCTGAGGCCGAGAGACATTCAGTAACCTACTCAAAGCCACACAGCTGCTAATCCAGAGGCAAGCCTGTCTCGTTCCAAAGTCCAAGGTTGTCCCCCTAGGGCAAGGATTAACCAACTATGGCTGGCCTTTGAACCAAATCTGGCTCACCACCATGTTCTTTTAGTTCTGTTTTGTTTTTTTGTGAGACAGGGTCTCTCTCTGTCACCAAGGCTGGAGTGCAGTGGAGGGATCTCTGCTCACTGCAACCTCCACCTCCCAGGCTCAAGTGATTCTCCCACCTCAGCCTCCCGAGTAGCTAGAACTACAAGCATGTACCACCATGCCCAGCTAATTTTTTGCATTTTGTATAGAGATGGGGTCTTCCCATGCTGCCCAGGCTAGTCTTTAACTCCTGGGCTCAAGCAATCCACCCGCCTTGGCCTCCCAAAATGTTGGGATGACGGGTGTGAGCCATAGCACCCAGCCTACCAACTGTTTTTATAAATAAAGTTTTATTGGAGCACAGCCATGCACATTTGTTTTACATATTTTCTGAGACTGCTTTTGAGCAACAGCAGAGTCATTGCAGCAGAGACTATGTGCCTCACCCCACATGAGGCACCTTGATCTTGGACTCCCGTCCTCCAGAGCTGCACGCTGCCCAGCGCACAGGACTTTGTTACAGTGGTCCTGGCAGAATAATATCCTCTGCTGTTAGCCTCTTCCATGTCCTCCCTAGGAGCCAGAGGAATGTGGGTTCAGGAAGTCTCACTCTAGATGCCTGGGATGGCCTCACCCCCAGAACCTTCTAGCTGCTTCTTTTGGATGATCTTCAGGTCCCATGGCCTTTTATTTGGGGGACCATGTGCATGGCCACACATACCTGGGTGCACCTGAGCCCAAGGCTGGAGAGGCCAGGCTGGCCCCAGGGGGATTGGAGCACATGGATTGATGCTCTGGTGAGCCATCACTGGGGTCAGCCTGCAGCAGATTCCCCCCTGGGGCCAGCCCCAGACCACCAGAGCCTGGTCCCACATGTCTTAGTCTTATGTCCTCCAGGATCCACTGATGCTCTAAACCCCTAACTTCTGGAGAGAGACAGAATGTGACAGGTTGTAGCCCTTCGACTGAGGAGTATCTACGAACCAAACACAGCAGCTTCCTTTTGCCTGGATATCCCTCGGTGCTTTCTCTGATGGACTGTGAGGTGGGGTTGTCACCATCACTGTGGCCTCCAGAATACACCTCTCTTTGCCTGATGCCTGTGGCTTTTTTTTTTTTTTTTTTTTGAGATGGAGTCTCGCTTTGTCACCCAGGCTGGAGTGCGGTGGCCAGATCTCAGCTCACTGCAAGCTCCGTCTCCCAGGTTCACGTCATTCTCCTACCTCAGCCTCCTGAGTAGCTGGGACTACAGGCGCCGCCACCTCGCCCGGCTAGTTTTTTTGTATTTTTTAGTAGAGACGGGGTTTCACCATGTTAGCCAGGATGGTCTCGATCTCCTGACCTCATGATCCGCCCACCTCGGCCTCCCAAAGTGCTGGGATTACAGGCTTGAGCCACCGCGCCCGGCCGCCTGTGGCTTTTAACTTCATTCCATTGCTCCTGGGTCACCATTGGCTCTGCCTAGCATGGCAGTGAGTGCCCTGCACATGGGCAAGCACCATGAGTGGCTTGTCCACTACCAGGACCCCAGCAAAAGGCCCAGCACATAGGAGGTTCTTTTCTCCAGAATCACACACATCCCTACCAGTGAGTGTGTGAGGAGCATTTGCAACATATGACCTCCTGGGGGAGAAGCCGGGGAGGAGTCTTGAAGGAAGGACACAGGAGTACTCCAGGAATTCGGTTCTCCTGCAGCGGAGGGTGGACACACTTCTGATGCCCAGGGAGTATCCAGGGTCAGGTCCCTCACCCCGTGTGAGCACTGTGCCATCCTGGGCCGAGGGTGAGGAGGAAAGATGCAGAGACAAATAGGGGCCAGTTCCGGCCGTTACCCGATGAGGAACTGGGGTCCAGATTGAAAGAGCAGCCTTCAGAGATGCAAAGCCCAGGGGGCCCTCCTCCAGGACTATTGGCCACTGCTGTGGGCTCATCTCTTTGGACTGAAAAACAATTGGTCTTAGGAACAGCCCCTTGGCACCTCAAGAGTAGAATGCCCTTCTAGTAGAATGCCATTCCAGTAGAATGTCTGTCTGGGAGCCTTTATTTATTTATTTTTTGTTTTATTTTTTTTTTTGTTGAGAAGTCTAGCCCTGTCATCCAGACTGGAGTACAGCAGTGCGATCTCAGCTCACTGCAACCTCCACGTCCTGGGTTCAAGCGATTCTCCTGCCTCAGCCTCCCAAGTAGCTGGGATTATAGGCACCCACCAACACGTCCAGCTAATTTTTGTATTTTTAGTAGAGATGGGGTTTCATCATGTTGGCCAGGCTGGTCTTGAACTCCTGACCTCAAGCGATCCACTCACTTCAGCCTCCCAAAGTGCTGGAATTACAGGAATGAGCCACTGCACCCAGCCAAAATGGTTAAGATGGTAAATTTTATGATAGGTATATTTCACCACAATTTTTTTTTTTTTTTTTTTAAATAGAGACGAGATTTCACCATATTGGCCAGGCTAGTCTCCAGCTCCTAGCCTCAAGCAATTTGCCCGCCTCAACCTCCCAAAGTGCTGGGATTACAGATGTGAGCCATCACGCACAGCCTGGGAGCCTTTGTATACCCAGCAAAGGTTACATAAGCAATTAAAAAACAAAAATCAGGCCAGGCACGGTGGCTCACGCCTGTAATCCCAGAACTCTCGGAGGCCAAGATGGGTGGATCACCTGAGGTCGGGAGTTCGAGACCAGCCTGACCAACACGGTGAAACCCCGTCTCTACTAAAAATACAAAAAATTAGCTGAGTGTGGTGGCAGGAGGCTGTAATCCCAGCTACTCAGGAGGCTGAGGCAGGAGAATCACTTGAACCCAGGAGACGGAAGTTGCAGCGAGCCGATATTGCACCATTGCACTCCAGCCTGGGCAACCAGAGCAAAACTCCGTCTCAAAAAAATAAAACATAAAAATAAATTAATAAAATCAGTTCAGGTGGCGCCTGCCCCTAGCGAAAAGAATTCTACCAAGAGTCTGGAGACGTGATCCCAGCCCTAACAAGCAGTGTCCTTGGCCTGCACTCCCCCCACTCCCCCCTGCCACCCCTGCTGCTGCCTCGACTCTCTGGGAGGTGCGTGATCGTGCTGACCCTGGGGGCTTCACCCTGAGAGAAGAGGAAAGGTATTGGGCACTTCTGAGCCCAGGACTTCGCCCATCCTGGGTGCTCTTGATGTGTTTGTTCAGTCTGATGAGAGAGAGGTCACAAGCCCACATGTAAGTAATTATCTCCCAGGGTCAGAGGCAGAGGAGAGAACTTTGAGCCGTAATGACCCAGATGTGTGTGGCATGGGAGCTGGGCTTGAAGGATGAGGAGGATTTATTTGGGTGGGTGGGGAACAGGGCAGGCACTCCATGCAGGCTGGTGGAAGGGAGATTATGGGGACTTCTGGGTGTGTCTGTGGTTTAATGCGTCCTCCCAGGTGCAAGGTAGAGCCCTTAAGGCATGGTCGCCTTTCCCGCTGGGGCACACAGTGGGCGTCTCATAGTCCTCTGCTTTGATTCCTGGGCCCCCAGGCCATGGAAACAGGTCCCCTCTGCAAGCCATCCTCAGAAGGGGAGCCCCTGGCAGCAGGGCCTCTGAATTGGGTCAGGCCATGGGGAGAATGGAGGAGGCACCAAGGAAAGATTGGCTGCAGGCCACAGCCCTTGGGGGCTTCTCAGCCCTGACATCTCTGGGCACACTTGTACCACTGCATGCAAGACCACCTCCCTCAGCCTGGACTCTTGGGGGAGGTTCCCACACATGACCTTTGCTGAGAGCTGCAGTTTGCCCCTCGTTGGGCCATACTTTGTACCACTGCCTTCAACAGGTATCTGCTGAGGCCCCGTTGTAGGTGCCAGTGCCATCGTGGTTCTGTTTTGCCATCTGAGACAGCAGGCTTTCCTGGAGCTGCGTGTACCCATCTTCCCCTCCAGGCTCAGAGGAGCACAGTTTAGCATTTCTCCGTGACTCCGGGTCACCCCAGGAATAGTCACCTTTGTACTTTGGACAATATGGCTGCACAGTCTTTTTAGTTTTGCTTGTTTCTCTTTTCCTTCCTCTTGGACTGTGGACCGTCACTAATCTGTTTTCCTTGGGCCTCCTCTCAGCATCTTAGAGGCAGCACCACATGGGGAGTGCAGAATATGCTCTCTGGCTTCAAATCCTGACTTTGGTGTGTAGCATTTTCAGGTCCTTTTTCCAGGGACTCAGCCCTCTGGGACTCAGTGTATTCATCAGCAAAATGGGGATAATCAAACCTGTGTGATAAGGAGAACGTGAGGATTGACTGATGTCACTTCAGCCTGCTCCCCTGGAGAGAAGCAGCCCCCAGCACTGAAGTGACACCCTCACTCTCTTCTTGCCCACTCTGCCATGCCTCAGAGCCAGCATGGAGTAGGCCATGGGCCAGCAAGGCCACCACTGCTATAGTGCTTAGCAGCTGGGCAGTTCTTGACTAGCAGGAGGAGGCTGACTCATGAGGGACATGGTCCTTGTGCATTTCATGCTGGGAAGGTGGCCGGCCCCTCGGGAAGGGCAGCTGCCCTGGAGGAAGACGGGAGCTGGAAGAGACAAAGTGTGTGTCTTTAAAACAAGGCCTGAGCTCTGGGCAGTGCCTTCAGGTACATACCTGCTGTAATGCCAGTGCTGGGCCCTGGCCATCCTGTTCCACCTGTGAACTCACATGACTTTTCATGGCGTTCCCTGCCAAGCCTGGCCTGGCATCTGCTGCTCCACATCCCGGTTCTCTTAGACCAGGTGCTCCAGGGACAATCTTCCTGGGTTGTGCTTCTCCCCTTCCCTTTGCTGTCATAAAGAGACTGGTAACAGGCTGGGCGCGGTGGATCACCTGAGGTCAGGAGCTCGAGACCAGCCTGGTCAACATGGTGAAACCCCGTCTCTACCAAAAATACAAAAATTAGCCAGGGGTGGTTAATTTTTGTATTTTTGGACACCTATAATCCCAGCTACTAGGGAGGCTGAGGCAGGAGAATTGCTTGAACCCTGGAGGCAGAGGTTGCAGTGAGCCCAGATTGCACCACTGCACTCTAGCCTGGGCGACAGAGTGAGACTCCACCTCAAAAAAAAAAAAAAGGCTGGTAACAGCTTGCGGATTCCAGCATCTGCAGGGGCTCACTGGGAGCTTTTGTTTGTCTCTGCTCCTCAACTTGTTCTTCTCTGGACTCTTCCAAAATGCCCCTTTCAGGAAGCCCTCTCCTGCCCAGCCCAGGTGCCTTTGGGTACGTCGCCTGATTTATGTTTACCTTCATTTATTCTAGGCTCTAAAACTGGTGACCCACAGAGGTTTTCTTGAGTCTGCGTGGGGCTTTAAAACTTTTCAGATTTGTTACCACCATTTAAAAGTTGGAAACTTTCACAGTGTAGATTTCCAACTTGTCCTGGAAAATAAGCCGGTCCGGCCACCTGGGTCAACAGTCAGCTGGACCCAAGGGCGGCTGCCCTGTAAGACACCTGGTGCTGTCCTCGGCCCGCGGCCCCCCATAGCACCCAGCCCCCTTCTGCCTCTGGAGAGGCTCTGTACCCTGCACAGCGGACCTGAGTGTGCATGTCAGTTTCCAAGCTCTTTTCTCACCGCAGAACTCACTGGGCCTTCTGGGTCTTGGCTCCTCATGCCCCGCCCACTCCATCCCCAGTGCCTGGCATCTTGAACAGGGGTCACTGGGTCGGCCTTTCTCTTTCTTGTTCCCATGTGTCTCCGTCCACCCAGACCGGCAAGCAGAATGACTCACACCTTCCTTTCTGTTCCCTCAGTCACTTCTCCATGGGTCCTGACACTGGATTTTAACATACTGGGTGTGTGGCTGTCTCGGCACATCATGGGGGCCTCAGAGGCAGGGACTGTGACTTAGTCATCACTGTAGCATCAGACCTGGCACAGGGCCTGGCCTAGAGTGGGTGCCCCGGGAATGTAGAGGGGATGGACGCCATGCTGAGAAAGCTGCCAAATTCCCCCACCTTGCTCTCCAAGGAGGTCCCCTGACCACACCTGCCTGCAGTGGGGAGAAAGGCTTATGGCACTGCATTTCTGCCGCCAGCACCCTCCCATGGGTGTGCAGATCTGACAAGATCAGGATCTGGGTCTGTGAGAGGCCCTGTGTCCCCTCCATTCTCTGTGCATGACCGAGGGCCATTCTTCCCTCACTGCCGGCCTCTCCCAGTCCCCAGGAGAAAGGGCTGATCCTCTCAAAGACAGGCCACTTGCAGGAAGACATACCACGGAGCCTCCCTGCCCCCGGGGCCCCAGGGTCTGCACGTGGGGCACCAGGAGGGAGGGCCGTTTGCCTGTGCCCCGTGACCTGGCACCCACCTCCCTGCCTGAACTCACCACCCCAGGAAGCTTAGTCACACTGCCTTTTCTGTTCCTCAAACGCTCTGAGGCCATGTGTTCCCCCGGGCACCTGTACTTTGCAGATCCCTGGGCCTGGAGTGTTTTTTTTTCCCAGGATTCCCTGATGCCTGGAGCTCCTAGCTCCTCCTCATCCTTCCCAGCCTTGGCTGAAATGTCACCTGCTCAGAGAGGTCCTTCCTGAATTTTCCCTCCCAATATCTGCCCTGCATCCCCACCCCTCCAGTGAGTCTCAGTTTTATCATGCATTTCACAGACTCTGTTTTCTTTTCCTTTTCCTTTTTCCTTTTCCCCTTTTCCCTTTCCCCTTTCCCCTTTCCCCTTTCCCCTTTCCCCATTCCCCTTTCTCCTTTCCTTTCCTTTGAGACAAAGTTTTGCTCTTGTTGCCCAGGCTGGAGTGCAATGGCGCGATCTTGGCTCACCAAAACCTCTGCCTCCTGGGTTCAAGCGATTCTCCTGCCTCAGCCTCCCGAGTAGCTGGGATTACAGACATGCATCACCACCCCAGCTAATTTTGTATTTTTAGTAGAGTCAGGGTTTCTCCATGTTGGTCAGGCTGGTCTCGAACTCCTGACCTCAGGTAATCCACCTGCCTCGGCCTCCCAAAGTGCTGGGATTACAGGCCTGAGCCACTGTGTCCAGCCTTTCTGTTTTCTTTACTTAAGTTCCTGTTTATTGGCTGTCGGCTCCGGGAGAACAGGGAGACTGTGTCTGATGTATCCCCAGCAGCCTCACACACCCAGAACAATGTGGATTCTCAGTAAATCCATGCGGAAAGCATGTGTGGGGAAGTGGACAGCCCCCTGAGGGTGGAGGAACAGGGGCTGGGCTGGGAGTTGGCAGCAGGGTTCAAAGCCTCACGGCTGATCAGGGCCTGGGCACCTGGGGTCCAGTGGGGCCTCACAGCACAACAGCATCAGGCAGGTGTGATCAGATCCCAGCTCCACCACTTAGTTGCTGTGTGGCTTTGGGCAAGTTGCTTAACCTCTCTCAGTTCCATCTGCCATCTGTGAAATGGATGTAGAACTTTCCAACTCATGTATGTGAGGAACTTGGGACAGAGGACCCGGACAGGCTAAGCACTCAGCGAGTCACTGTCCTTATTGAGCCTGGTTTTAAGCGTGTTTGGTTTTGACATGAGGCAGGCAGGAAGTCGAAATTGTGGGTCTGTGTCCAGTAGCAGGGCAGGCCTCGGACACTCTAGCGGATGGAAACTACCCCAGAAGCTTCTCAGCGGGCACAGGCGGGGTGGGTGGGGGTGCTCCCCTGCTGTTTCTTCACTGATTCCCGGATGGTTTTCATGGTTTTGTGGCTAAAAGATGCTCCAAAGATTAGCCTGTGTGAAGGTTTGGGAATTAGCTGCAAAATGGGAGCCTAGGCCTTCTCTGCTTCTTCTGTCTGCATCAACTCAAATATAGGTAAGGATGTTGCTGTCAGAAGACAGCCAGAGAAAGCCCACCCGAGACAGAGAGGAGAGGCGGTGTGTGTATGTTGGGGGGACTTTCGGGGATTGGACCTTGTGGGGTTCCTCTGAGTGTAGCACTGTTGCAGCCCAAACACTCTACCTGAATTAACTCATTTACCCTCATAGCACCCTAGGATGGAGGTGCTTTTATTGACTCCACTTCGTTTATTTTTTATTTTTTTATTTTTTGAGATAGAGTCTCACTCTGCTGCCCAGGCTGGAGTACAGTGGCACGATCTCAGCTCACGGCAACCTCTGCCTCCCATGTTCAAGCGATTCTCCTGCCTCAGCCTCCCAAGTAGCTGGGATTACAGGGGTGCTTCACCACACTCGGCTAATTTTTGTATTTCAGGGTTTTACCATGTTGTTCAGGCTGGTCTCAAACTCCTGACCCCAGGGTGACCCGCCAGCCTCGACCTCCCACGTGCTGGGATTAGAGGCGTGGGCCACCGCACCCAGCCCAACTCCACTTTAGACTGGGAGAACTGAGGCATGGAGAGG
Organism: Piliocolobus tephrosceles; assembly: GCF_002776525.5. Taxonomy (NCBI): domain Eukaryota; kingdom Metazoa; phylum Chordata; class Mammalia; order Primates; family Cercopithecidae; genus Piliocolobus; species Piliocolobus tephrosceles. Next base: position 207,260,451 of record NC_045434.1, on the reverse strand, counting down.
TGAAGATCCCCCAGCTTGGTAGAGCCTGGATTCAGACACAGGCTGTCAGGCTCAAGGACGTGCACTGCCAGCCACCTTGCAGTCTGACTGGGAACAACCGTCACCAGGTATTTGTCATTAATTTAAACATTAATTTAAATTTAAACATTATCCAGGTGCGGTAGTGTCCACCTGTGATCCCAGCTACTTAGGAGGCCGAGGCAAGAGAATCGCTTGAGCCCGGGAGTTCGAGACTGCAGTGAGCCATGGCGCTGCTGCTGTGCTCCAGCCTGGGTGACAGATGGAGACCTTGTCTCTAAATTCGTGTGTTGAGCCTGGTTGCAGTTTGGCTGATGAAATAGAAAGGACACTGGTCTCGGAGTCAGGTGGATGGGTTGGAATCCCAGGTCTTACTGCTATGTGACTTTAGCACAGCGATTTCACCTCACCAAGCCTTCACTTTCCCATGGGATCATGGCCATGCTAATGCTTCCTTTGCAGGGTTTTCTGGAGGATAAAGCCAGGATAGCATGGGAAGCCCTGCCTCCAAGGTGCTCACAAGGTTCCTTCATTCCTTTTCTCCCTTGCTTCCCTCCTACCCAGTGTCTTCAGCCCCAGGCACTGGTCCCCACCCAGACCTTGACCTGGCCTTGAGTTCCTTGAGGACTTCGGAAATGGCTTTGGCTGCTACCTTGGAGGGAGCTGCCCTGATCCACTTGCAGATCAGAATCTCCAGGCACCCCTTGCCAGGCCTTTCATGTTGTTGCTTTATTTCACAAGAACACTGGCGTTTGTTTAGCAACAGGGTGGAATTTTTAGAACTTAAAAGTAATTCTGCTCTTCGAGGAATGCGCCTATGGATGTAACCCCAACTCAGGCCAGGCCTAGACCCAGAGGCAGTGGGCACTCTGCCCTGGGCCTCCCCACCTACACATCTTTGCTCCATTTGAATGCAGGACACCCTCAGTCTGCCCTGTCCAGCTTGACTTCTTCCCGCCTGCTGGTCTTGACCCCAGGCCAGGGGCCGGTGGGATGGGCGCAACAGTGTCAGCCTGTGGTTGGCTAAATAATGCACCCCCCAACTTCAAGATGTCCGCGTTATAATCCCTGGAACCTGTGGATATATTGTATGGCAAAAGGGACTTCGCAGGTGTGACGAGGATCTTTTTTTTTTTTTTTTTTTTGAGACGTCGCCCAGGCTGGAGTGCAGTGGCCGGATCACAGCTCACTGTAAGCTCCGCCTCAGCCTCCCGAGTAGCTGGGACTACAGGTGCCCACCACCTTGCCCGGCTAGTTTTTGTATTTTTTTTTTTTTTTTTTAGTAGAGACGAGGTTTCACC
>NC_045434.1:207148369-207259032 GCF_002776525.5 Piliocolobus tephrosceles | reverse complement strand
ATGATCTGGATTGTCTGGGTGGGCCTGGGTAATCACGGGGTACTTACAGAGGGAGGTCGCCAGGTTAGAGGGAAGGAGATGTGCGGCTGGAAAAAGGTCAGAGTCAGGGAGATCTGAAGGTACCCTGTTGCTGACTTTCAGGCTGGAGGACAGGGCCACCAGCCATGGAATACAGGCAGCTTCTAACAGCTGGAAAAGGCAAGGAAATAAATTCTCCCCTATAGCCTCCAGTGGGAGCCTGGCCCTGCCAACATCCTGATTTTGACCCAGTGAAACCTAATTTGGACTTCTGATCCTTAAAACTATAAAATAATACATCAGTGTTAGTTTAAGCCACAAAGTTTGTGGTAATTTGTTACAGCAGCAATAGGATTCTAATGCACAACCCCGCGCCTCTGTCCCTCCTTGGAGCACCTCATTCAAGGTAGGGGTGCGGAGGCACCTCGGGGGATACAGAGGGCGTCGTGAGACAGCCACTCCAACCTGTGGCCAAACCCTGCCTGGCCACTATACCCCTCTGAACCTCCAGTAATCCCTCTGGAAAGCAAGGTTCATTCCTCCTAGAACTGTTGGGAAGAATTTTTGAGGATGGGAAGGACCTAGCCCAGCCCCTGGCATGGAATAAGCACAAAGATACTCGTCTGTGTATATTATTTTTCTCTCTGCCAAAAAAGACAGGGAAAGAGGGGGTGTGCCTGGCTCAGTGCTTGTACGTTTGGATCAACATTAGGAAACCTGAATTCAAATTCCAGCTTTGGCCAGGTGCAGTGGCTCACGCCTGTAATTCCAACACTTTGGGAGGCCAAGGCGGGAGGATCACTTGAGCCCAAAAGTTCAAGACCAGCCTGGGCAACATAGCAAGACCCTATCTCTAAAGACATTTAAACATTATCCAGGTGTGGTAGTGTCCACCTGTGATCCCAGCTACTTAGGAGGCTGAGGCAGGAGTTGAATCCAGGAGTTCAAGACTGCAGTGAGCCATGGTGGCGCCACTGCGCTCGAGCCTGGGTGACAGATGGAGACCTTGTCTCTAAAAAATAAAAATCCCAGCTTCCCCAAACCCAGCCAAGGTGGTGGTGCAGTTGCAGGTAAAGTTCTGCAACATGGCTGGGCGCAGTGGGTCACGCCTGTAATCCCAGCACTTTGGGAGGCTGAGGCGGGCGGATAACTTGAAGTCAGGAGTTTAAGACCAGCCCGGCCAACATGGCGAAACCCCGTCTCCACTAAAAATGCAGAAAAATAAATAAATAAATTAGCTGGGCCTGGTGGTTCACACCTGTAATCCCAGCTACTTGGGAGGCTGAGTCACGAGAATCTCTTGAACCCGGGAGATGGAGGTTGCAGTGAGCCCAGATTGTACCACTACACTTCAGCCTGGGCAACAGAGCGAGAATCTGTCTCATATAAAAAAAAAAAAAAAAGTTTTGCAATGTTGCTGGTGCCTCCAGGCCTTAGTTTCCTCATCCTTTTAAGGGAAGAGCAGCAGCACCTACTCCCTGGACTGTCAGCAGTGCACACAGGGCACTTTCCACAGAGCCTGGCACAGGGCACTGCTCCATGAATGAAGCCACCCTTGTTTGGTCAGCGGGGCCAACTTCTCTCCACCCTGAGCTTGAACACGTGCCTTCCTCAACTGCTGGAGTGCTCCCCGCCTGCGGGGTCAGCCTCACCAAGAGGCCGTGTGTTCCCACAATGTTAATCATTGTTCAGAAGGTTCGTGAGGATCACTGTCTGTTCCACATGTGGGTGACTTAGGGTGGGAAGTGGATTCTTCTGGCAATGTCCCACTTGGCCCCACAGAAGCAAAATCTTATTTATTTGACAGTCACAGGGGCTGTTCTTTCTCCCTGCTGAGGCTGGTCCTAGCCAAAATTCACTGATATTCCTTGTGGAGGACACAGGATGTCGAAGGGGAATCAGACCAGGAGCCAATTGGTTGAGTTTACAGAGAGAAATCCGGGGGTACAGGCTGCTGACACTGTTGACTCCTTGACTGGGCCAAGAGTCAGTGGGTCTGCAGCCCCAGAGGTGAGGACACATAGCTGCGTTGCACCCTGAGCTTTTCGTGCCATACAGAGGACAACTTTGGGGTTAGCAGCACCAACTTGGAATCAGACTGCCCGAGTTCCAAGCCTAGCTTGGCCAGTGACTCTCTGAATGACCTTGGTAAGTCATTTAGTTTCCCGGAACCTAAATTTCCTCATTCAGAAAAACCAGCGTCATCGCCATCATCGTCATCGTCATCATGCCAAGTACTGTCCTGAGTCTTCTAGATGAATATTAAATCTTTTAATCCTCACCAAAAAAAAACACACAGACAGCCAGGCGCGGTGGCTCACACCTGTAATGTGAACATTTTGGGAGGCCAAGGCGGGCAGGTTACTTGAGGTCAGGAGTTTGAGACCAGCCTACCCAAAACCCCGTCTCTACTGAAAACACAAAAATTAGCCTGGTGTGGTGGCGCATGCCTGTAGTCCCAGCTACTCAGGAGGCTGAGAGGCAGGAGAATCAATTGAACTTGGGAGGCAGAGGTTGCAGTGAGCCAAGATGGCGCCACTACACTCCAGCCTGGGCGACACAGAGAGACTCCGTCTCAAAAAATAAAATAAGAATGAACACACACACACACACACACACACACACACAATTGAAGGTGTTTTTTTATCTTCAGGTGACAGAAGGGCACAGACAGGTAAAGAAGGCACTCAAGGCCCCATATCTGGGAAGGGGCAGAGCTGGAATTTGGACTTGGGTTACGTGGCACTCGTTAGCCTCACAACCTTATGCCTTGGGGATAACGTCGTGGATGTGAGCACCCCACCTAGAGCTTTCCAGGTGGGATAATGCATGTCAAATGCAAAACGCAGTGCGTGGATCCGGTAGGCAGTGGGTTCTGCTTAGCTGTTTTCATCTCTGTTGCTCCAATTGGTAGCAGCTCTGGTAACTTGTGTTCGGGGCTGTGGGTCAAAAGCCACTCATCCCTTTGGGGACCATGAATAGATTCATTATCTTGATTGTGGTGATGGTGTCGGGGTGTCTACATACGTCAAAGCTTGGCTCATTACGCATTTCAAATTACAGGCAGGTTATCCCATACCAATGATATCTCAGTAAAGCTGTTTTTAAAAAATAAAGCAGAGGTCAACCAACAGAACAAAAAAAATTCTGTTTTGCCCACTGGGTTCGGCCAAGTGAGGGCCCCTTCCCATGGGATAGCACCCCTGTGATCAGACAGTGTTCCTTATGTTCACGTTCTAGCATGAAAGGGAGCTTGGAAAAAGGGGCGGGGGACGGGCATTGCCTTCAGGTCATCAGCTCACCCATTCCTTATCTCTCAGCTCAGGATCACCATGAAACCTCTTACCCCCATTCCCTGCAATTGGATACTCTTCCCCAGGTGTGCTGTAAAATGCACCTGCCTGCTGTATCACTCCCTTAGGTAGAGACCTGGGTTCAGCCCCTGCCCCCAGGTGTCACTCACAGTGTCCCCTGCCCACATACACATACCTGTTCAGCTCCGGGGGCTGCAGGTTGCATAGGTCCTGGCCTCTGCTGAGAGAAGCATAAAACCAGTCCTGCTTTGCTCCTTCCTTCTCCTGGCTTTAAAGGACATTTCCTCTGAATGTCTCCTGTTCTAGGCACTGTGGAACGTGCTGGGCGTACCTAGGTCAAAGACAAAGCCAGGTGAACATACCTGGAGCCTCGTGCACAATCAGGGTGAAGAGGATAATATCAGACCGACCAACCTCACGGTGCTGTCTGGATGAGAACGTCCTGTATTTTATAAACTCTAAAATGTTCACTTTTTGCATTTTAGCACGTCTGAAACCAGTGCCTTCCCCGTCACAGTTGGCAGTGTTCTTCCTTCCTTGGTGGCCACTAAATTATTGGTCCATCTTATACCAGCCAGCTTCCTAGATCTGAGGGTACCCGCTGTGCAGAAGAGGCTGGAACTGTGCAAATATCATTGCAGAGTGAAAGAATCTGGAGAAAGAATACTCCAGAGTCCGTGGGCGTGACCTTACCTCTCAGAACCTAAGTTGCCTGTGAACTGGAGACAATACAGTTGACTTCTTCAGAGTGTTTTGAGAATCAAATTAGATGACGTGTGTAAATCCCCTGGCACAGGGCCAGGCATGTAGCCAGAGTTTGGTCATTTTGTTTGCCGTCTTCAAGGAGATGAGATGGTGTCTCATTGAAGTCAGCCTCTGGGAAAACCAAGTCTGGGGTCAGAGGTGCTTCTGGCCTTTTTTTATGGGATCTTGCTCCACCCCTAGCATTAGACAGGGGGGTTCAAATCCCGCTTTAAGCACTCGTTGACCATGTGAGCAAGTCACTTATTAATAGATAGTCTGCCTCAGTTTCCTCATCTGTAAAATCGGCATAATAATAGTACCCACCACCTGGCATGATTGTGAGGATTAACTGAATCTTGACACTTAAAGCACACTCATTGCTGGGCATGAACCAGGCACTTGAGAATCGACTTTTTATGATTGCCATTATTAAAGGTGATTATTCTTTTGAGCTGATGATACAGAGGTAAATATTCCCAAGTTGCTATTTTGAGGCCTCACAGCCTCATATCCACTGGGGAGGATAATATGCAAACCAAGCCCAGCCTGGGAATGAGGGGGTGCCATGGCCAACCTTCATCCCAAAACACATGAAGGTCTCAGGCGCAGAGACCTGCCACATATTTTACAGGAGCACTTTGATTGCTTAAAATCGTCCCTGGTTTTATTTGGAAAAAACATGTTTTTAATCCATTCCACAGATTCTGCCTTTGCAGATTGCTGGGCATGGACCCAGCCCCTAGGAGTCCAGTCTGACTCATTACAGACTGCGTGCCAGTGTTTGCAGGGCAGTCACTGGGCAGGTGCCATCTGTCAGTGCTGTGTGCACCCTGCTCTACACTTCCCTGAGACTGACCCCGCCAACTCTGTCCCATTTTCCCCGAGCTCCAGGTTAGCCAGAATTGTGCCCACCCCTTCCTGGTTTTGTTTGTTTGTTTGTTTGTTTTTTCTGAGTTTAAATTTTAACCTAAAGGGGGCCAGGTGCGGTGGCTCATGCCTATAATCCCAGCACTTTGAGAGGCTGAGGCAGGTGAATCGCTTGAGGTCAGGGATGCAAGACCAGCCTGGCCAACATGGCGAAACCGCATCTCTACTAAAAATATTTAAAAAAATAGCTAGACATGGTGGCACACGCTTGTAATCTGAGCGACTTGGGAGGCTGAGACAGGAGGATCGCTTGAACCCGGGAGGCGGAGGTTGCAGGGAGGCGAGATCGCGCCACTGCACTCCAGCCTGCATGGCAGAGCAAGACAACTCCGTCTCAAAAAAAAATTTTTTTTTTAACCTAAAGAGCATTAGTGTTGGCACCTCAGCAGCAAGGAAACCAGTGCCTGCTGTATTGTCTCCTCTGTGATGGGACAGACATCTCAGCGGGCCCCAGTGGCACATACAGTTTGGTTTCCTCTGTGCCTTACCATGACACTGGACCCTGGGCAGATGTTCAGGTAGATCAGAACTCAGTTGGGTCTGAGCCTTGAGCCCTGGGACTGTGAACTGTGTCAGAGACAGTTCCCACCACCATGAGACTTGGGGTTCTGGGGTGCTCTGCCAGGCCAGCCCAGGGGCACTAGCAAACATAAAAATCAAAGGCCAAGCCCTTTAGCGTTTACAAAACACTTATGCATCCAGTGTCTTGTTTAAGCAAAGGAGGATTCTCATGGCCAAGAGTAAGACTGGAGGTAGATGACCCAAGCCTCTGGACCAGGGGAGGTTTGAGCTAAATCTTTGCTAGGCTTGGGGAAGAGAGGAGCCCTCTCCCACCTGCAGAGGTTTGGTGGTGACCTAGCAGGTACCTTGCATGCAGCAACAGCTTATGAAGTTCTAATTGGATTGAACTGGATGGGAGCAAGAAAAGCCCGGGCCGAGCAGGTCCCTCCCGACAGCGAGCCAGGAAAGGGCAGGATCTTTCTCCTATCTTTTCCCTCACCGTATTTTATCCCATCCACAGGGCTGAGGCCCAGGTGTCGGAGTGGAAGCAGGTGATCAATCACTCATCCACACATGTTTACTGAGTGAGTACCTACTATGTTCCAGGCACTGTCCTAGGCAACAGGGATACGGCAGTTGACAAAACAGATAATAAACCAGAGAAATAAGTAAAATGTATGATGTGGTAGTTGGTGCTAAGTGCTGAGGAGAAAAATAAAGCCAGGAAGAAGGGTGGGATGCACCAGGGATTGCCATTTTAGAAACTTCCAGGGAAGGAATGATGATACTCCTAAAACCAATCACAGCCGTATTTACTCAGTAACCTCGAAGGGCCAAGCCCCTGCTAGGAAGCGGACAGACACTCGTGTAACCTTTGGTAACAGCTCTGAGAGTTAGCAGGTTGGGAGGCTGGGCAGGCCGCAGGAACCAGAGCACTGGGTGAGGGGCTGGAGTGTTATGGATGTGACTATCTCCATTTATTGCCAGTGAGCTGCAGAGGCAGGATCTGAACCCAGAACGGGCACTCCAAATCTGGCGGGGTTTTTTATGAGCTAGGAATGTAATGTTGCATCTACCTGGTGAGGTGCAGGCATTGCGGTCCCCAGTTTGGCACATTGCACTTGGCTGGGAGGTGGGGAGGGTGTGATTTGAGCCCGGGGCTCTCTCAGGCCTCTCTGTTTCCCAGGCTGGCTATGTCTGCACCCAGGGAGCAGGAGGAGATCCCAGGTGGAAGGCTTGGGCAGAGCTCTGGTGGGACGCAAGGTGGGCTCGGCCAGCCAACCTGTCGGGTAGTGGGAGCCCTGCCCTTCCTTCGCTTCCTGGTTTCTGCTCTGCAGGGCAGGTAGGTAGCTCGCCTGCCTGCCTCCACAACAGATGTTTAGCAGGCCGTGCAAAGTGGATATCTCCACAGCGGAGGAGACTGGGAACGGTGCACTCCTCATTTCCAGCACATGCCTGCTTGCTAAGAAACCTGAATGCCGCCCCCCATTTAACTTCTGGGCTTTGATTTGCATAAGGAGTTTTTTCCTGATATAGTTATCAGTTCATAGCATCTCCCATGTGCCTTGAGCCTCCATCAGCACAGGAAGGAAGCCATGCCATCACCCAGCCTTGGCACAGAGGCGGTCCCTGCAAGTGGGACTGGTCAGCTGCGGAGTCTCTTGCCAAGTTCTGGAGCAGAGAAATCACCTCCTTCTTCCTTCCCTTTTAAATAAAAGAACTGTTTTGGCCTTGAAGCCTGCTGAGGCTCCTGGAGGCCTTGTTTGTCTTGAACTCGTGGACTGCGGAAGTGAGTAGCTGCTTCCCCTGGAAGCTCAGCCTGAAGTTTATCGCCATGAGCCCAGTGCTTGGGCCACACCTCACGCATCCAGACAGCACCACCTCAGCTGTAAGTCTGAAGCCCAGGCTGCCAGAGTAAAGAGTTTTCCCAAGTGGATGAGTGGCCAGAAGTGGCAGATGTTACAATGGGTCCTGCTGGACTCTGCAGGTCTCAGGCAAGCCTGAGAGTAGGTGGCCTTGCTGCTCACTGGCAGGCTGACCAAGGCTAGTCATTTAACCTCTCTGAGCCTTACTTTCTCATTCATCAGATGGGAACACTGGTACTCAGTAGGTTGTGTGGGGTGAGTGAGACAGCTGTGAGGAGGACTGATAATGCCCTGCCGGGTTTGCAGAGCACTTCACTGTTTGCAGAGCTCTTCACAGAGGTCATTTCATGTGACCCTTTAAACCCCTCTGGAACAGGCAGGTTCGAAGGCCAGAGGTTATGTGACCTGCACAGGTGCCACAGGGCCTCTAGCCCTGGTATCTGGCTCTAAGTCTAAGGCTCTTTCTAGCTTGTCCCATCTGCCTTCCACGTTCAAGGTCTGTGTAAGGCACTGTTACTATCCTGAGAGTCAGCCCAGGTTTCTCAATGGTCCCTGTGGGCCCAGGAGCCCTGGGCAGGGGCAGCAGAGTCACAGCAGGAGCAGCAAGGCTGAGGTCCCATTCCCCTGCCAGCCACAGTCCTCAAGGCCTCTCCTGCGTCCTCCTCCCTTAGTGCTGTTTGTTTGGGCTGTAAGTAGCTCAGTTCCTGTTATTCCCCCTTGGACGATCAGGCAGGAAATTCTTCACTTTGGTTTCCTTAAGAGGGCAAATACTTTTCTCTCTTGCAGAAGTAAATAAAGCCTGTGTGCTGAGTTGGCAGTTTTGCACATGAGCCTGCCCGCTGGGGTAAGCCAGCAGCCCCCTTCCCTCCAGCCTTAGCTAGCCCTACCCGGGGGCCCAAGGGCACCAGGAAATTCAGGCAGCCTACTGCCCGGGCACTGACTCCCCAGGTGGCATCCTAGGCATGACCAGCAAAGGCAGGAAGATTTTTTTAAGGCACACCCAGGGCTAGAACCTAGGATAACGTGCCTTAAAGAGACTGTGCCTGTTCACAGAAGCACCAGTCGCATTCCCCTCCCGCACCCAGAATCCCGATGGAAGAGAAGGAGGGTGGCATGTGACAGTGTGCTTGTTGAGAACTCAAGTATGCACCATCCCAGTTCCCAGAGCATCCTGAGCACCAGGAAGGCCAGGAGGGTTGCCTGGGGACAGGCAGACCCAGTCACAAGGCCAAGCACCTTTGCACACATGGCACCCCTTGCTCAGGCTGGGGAAACTTGTGCTTCCACAGCTGCAATGAACCGAGTCCTCTTGCTAAGCCCACAACAGTTGAGAGATGGGTTGGGAGAGGCTGCTTTGGGTACCCATGCAGACGGGACAGCTGTCAGCTCCATAGCAAAGGAAGAGAGCGAGGACAAGGCTATAGAACTTGGCCAACACTCAGGCTCCACCATTTGGACCACTGGGCAGAGGCATAAAATGTCTTCTGCTAGCCTTGGTGACATTTTTTATTGCGGAACATTTTTGTTATATACGGAAGTGAGTAGAATAATGAAGTGAATCCCAGTTACCTATTACCTGACCCCAAACATTCATCAACCCATGGCCAATTCTGTCTCACCCTCCACGCCTTCCTCCCCATACTATTTTGAAGCAAATCCAAGATGTATCATGTCATCTACAGATATTTTAATATATATCTATAAAAGATAAGGACTCTTTTTAAGAAACATAACCTCCGAACTATCATCTCACATGAAAAAATGATCAGATACTGCTATTATTCAAATTTCCTATTGACTCATACATTTTGTACTTTGTTGGAATCAGGATCCAAATGTCTACATGGTATGATTAGTTTTAATGTCTTTTTAAGTCTTTTTTAATGTAGAAGCTCTTCTTCCTTTCTTTTCTATTATCTTTGCTAATTATTTGTTGAAGGAAACATGTTGTCTGTCTGGTAGGTTTTCCAGGGTCTGGAGTTTGCTAATTGCATCCCCATGGTGTCCTTAACATGTTCCTCTGTCCTTTGAATTTCCTGTAAATTGATAGTTCATCTAAAGGCTTCGATCAGATTCAGACTCATTTCTTTACTGATTTTTTTGCAAGACTCCTTCAAAGGAGATGTTCGGTCCTCCTCTCCAGAGGCACATGCCATCTAGTTGTCTTGCTTTTGTGATATTGTCTGCCCAGGACCTGCAACACCTGAATCCAGACATTCAGCAGAAGTAGCAGAGTGGCAATGTTCTCTTCTCTTACTCTTTTTTCATGGAGTAGCTAGAGCCCTTCCATAAACAGACTCCCCATCATCTACTGTTTGCCTACCCACTGGTAGAGTTCAAAAAGGAAAGCTGGGTAATTAACTTTCCTCCCTTTACTAGTCAGAACAATGAGTTAGCACCTCCACTTTCATCACTACATTTTAAAAGCTTCCATCATGAGGAAATGGTTCAAGCAATACATTTGTTGAGTTTCATGCTTAAATAGGCTCAACTATTTAGAAAACTCAGATAACCCAAATGATGTATTCACCAAGATAGCCAAGGGTGTTAAGCAAATGTGGATATTAATGTGTTAATAAACAGAGTACACCCACTGGCTCAGTCTTTGGAGGCAGATCGGAGTTTGATTCCCACTTTGCTGATGAGAAGACTGAGCCCCAGAAGCTGGAACCTACCCTGCTAATGTAGCCGGTTAGAGTAAGAGTCCAGGTGCTATACCCAAAAGCAAGGGCAGAGGTAAAGTGATCATATGCTTACGTTATCTCTAGATCCCAGAGCTCCTGGCTGAATTGGATAAGCTGTCCCCTCTTTTGCTTTCGAAATGCTCAGGGGTCTGGCAAGATCCCAGCTCTGAAGGCGCAGGATGCCAGCCACCAGAACATGCAGCCTTGAGATGTGGGTGCCCATTTCTCAGAAATTTGGGAGAGGCCCTCTTTCCGGAGGCCTTTCCAGGGATCCGGCCAGCTCATGCTCCCTCTCTGACTCCCCCTCCCCCAACCCCAAATACTCCTATTCTCATGGCCTGTATTACCTACTTATTGCATTGATTACTGCTAAAGGCTTTGGGTGTTTTTGTTTCTGTGCTAGCAGGGTGCCAAGTCACCATGCTTAAAGCCAGTAATAAAGTTTGCCTGGATGAATGAGAGAATGAACAAAAACATAGACCTTACTCTCACCCATTTGTATTTAGACCCTTCTTTCTGACCTTGCCATAAATCCCTTGACAGCAGGGATTCTTGTGTCCTCGTGTAGCCAACACTGGGCGCTCAGGGTTGGAGGCGGGGCATCACTTAGCATCTTTAGGACCAAAAAGAGGAAGGAGGAGTGGGAAGGCGGGTGGTGGACATGGCCAGTCCAGAGCCTGCAAGCCCCCTCCTCTGAGTGAATGAGTTCGCTCCTCCCTGTACCCTCAGGGCTGCCGAAACTTGGAAGAGCCTTTCTGTACACCCCCCAGCCTCAGACTGCGTCTGTTCTTGGCTGCTGCTGGTAATAATGGCAGCTAACACCATGAGCACTGTTGCAGGTCCCTTGCACGTGGAGTAGCCTGTGAATTAGGAGCTGCTACCATTCCTCATTTTACAAATGAGGAAACAGAGGCCCAGAGAAGTTAAGACACTCTCCCAAAGTCACCCAGCTAGTGAGTAGAGGAGCCAGGACTCGAACCTAGGAGGCCAGGTACAGAAAGCTATCTATTCTTACCACCTGCTCCAGTTTCCTGCTGGTACAGAAAGAGGCCTCCTAGAAGAAACTTCCACTGCCTCCCATGGGGACCTCTGGGACCAGTCCACACATTGCAGAGCTCAGTGCAAAGATGTCCTAAAAGACCCAGTTAAGCCCAGATCTCCCATTGTGAGCCAGGATTGGGGGTTTGCCCCACTGCTGGGTTGACAGAACGCCCCACACCTGGAGGCAGAAAAAGCCTCCCTGGCTTTTTGCCCTAAGGCTAGACAACCCCATTTCTTCCAGGCCCTCAATGCAGGGCACAGCGTAGGAATCAAGGAGATAAGAAGACACACACAGAACGTAGATCCTTTTGAAAACCTCAGCACAGAAAATAATGGGAACACGGCCAGGCGTGGTTGCTCATGCCTGTAATCCCAGCACTTTAGGAGGCCAAAGCGGGCAGATCACTTGAGGCCAGGAGTTCGAGACCAACCCAGGCAACATGGCGAAACCCTGTCTCTACTAAAAATGCAAAAATTAGCCGGGCATGGTGGTGCACGCCTGTAGTCCCAGCTACTCAGGAGGCGGAGGTGTGAGACTCACTTGAACTGGGGAGGCAGAAGTTGCAGCGAGTTGAGATCACGCCTCTTAACTACAGCCTGGGCAACAGAAAGAGACTCTGTCTCAAAAAAAAGAAAAAGAAAGAATGGAAAGAGTCAAGCTCACTCCATCCTAACCCCAGGCACAGACGTGGTCCTAGCGTGTACCCAGAGGCTCAGCCAGCTCCCCGGCTGGGAACAGTTCTTCCCGACCTTCAGTTTAGCTAAGCTCAGGCAGTGCTGAATTGAGTGTGCCTCCCCAGACACGCCAGGTTTCCGCGGGTGTCCGTGGATTTGCAATAGGGCCTTCCTCCCGTAGACTCCTGCCTTCTGGCCTCTGCACCTGTACACGCCTCCACTGTGGTCACTTTCAGTGGTTCCGCAAATATTTATTGAGCACCTTCTGTATGCCAGACCCTCATTTCAGCGCCCTGGGAATGGCAGGAAACAAAATAGCAGGAGGCAAACTCCTCACCCCTGTTTCATTTACATTCGAGTGGGGGAGGGGGAAGCTAGATAGTAAACAGGTAATGCAAAACAGATGATATCAGATGAAAAAAGCATTAGAAAAAAGTTAAGTATGGAAGGAAAATAGTGCTGGGGGATCTGGCAACATGACAGTTTTAGAGATGGGGGAACAGGGCCGGATGGGGTGGCTCACGCCTGTAATCCCAGCACTTTGGGAGGCCATAGTGGGCTGATCACTTGAGGTTAGGAGTTCGAGACCAGCCTGGCCAACATGGTGAAACCCCGTCTCTACTAAAAAAAAAATGTTAAGAGTTGGCTGGGCCTGGTGGCGGGTGCCTGTAGCTCCAGCTACTCAGAGACTGAGGCGGGAGAATCACTTGAGCCTGGGAGGCAGAGGTTGCAGTGAGGTGAGATCACGCCACTGCACTCCAACCTGGGCCACAGAGTGCGACTCCATCTCAAAAAAAAAGGGGAGGGGGGATGGGAGAACAGTACAGCTGCTCCAAGAACCTGATCAGGTGAACGAGGACCTGAAGGAGGCAGCAGAGTGAGCCACGTGCATGGGACTGGGGTGAGGTGGGGCAGGGGCATTTCGGACAGAGTGGATAGGAAGTGCGAAGGTGCTATGACATGCTAGAGAAATCGTTGCTCTGCAGTTCAGAAATCAATTTACAGAGGAAGGATAGTTAAGTGAACCATGGCTGAGAGCCTCACGGAACTGGAGCTCATTCCAGAGGAGGGTTTTGTCTTAGGCTGAGCAGAAACTAAGAACCGAGTTTCCTCTCTGATCCAAGAAAAGGGCTGAAATTCTGCCCTTGGTCCTTCTGAATGAATCTCGAATCCTTCAGGCCACCCCTACCCAAGTGCCCCCAGAGCCATCCACACCTGCAGGATTCTGGGAGGCAGGGAGGGTTTGTCTAAGAATCAGAAATCTGGGATTTGAACCTCTGATTCATTTGTGAGGAAGTGACTTTTACTTTCTGAGCCTCAGTTTCTGCATCTATGAGGTGAGCCCGTAGGTTCCCACCCTGCCCACCTTGCGGAAAGATGGGGAAATGTTTTCTGAAACACAGGGCTCCACGGCAGAGCCTGGGCGTGGTTATCATTGCTGCTGCTGTTGGTTTTTTCTATAATTCTATCACCTTCTTCAGTGCCAGACCCTCTCCAGAGCTAGTAGTCCCCGGATTAACCCTTGGAGCTCTGCTGGATGAGCCTCTCGTGGCACGGCATTTCCAGCACGTTGGAAGAGAGCCCTAGAACCCTGCTCCGGGCTTCTTGTGTGGGAGAGCATCTGCTGGCACCCGTGGAGCTCTGCCATCTGTCACTGTCCACAAAGCCTTCCTCCCGGGAAGAATCTTGGCACATACCTCTTGCTTAGAGCAAAGGAAGGGCAGTTAGCTGAAAGCTGCAGGCGATTCGACAGGGATGTTCAGGCAGTCGGCTTGTGGGGCTGAGGCCATCTGCTGTTCTAAAGGGATGGTCAGGCAGTCGGCTTGTGGGGCTGACTTCCCTGCCCTCACCCTGCCTGGCACTGGCCCAGCTGTTTTCTCGGGTCATGAGAAATAAGCCTCTGGAGGCTGGCACTTCTCTACTGTGGGACCTTGTCTGCATGACTTCACCTCTCTGTGCCTCAATTGTCCCGTCTATAAAATGGGAATCATCGTAGTTAATAATTATAACACCTCCTTCAGAGGGTTAATAATATATAAAGTTTTAGAACACTTCTGACACACAGTATGAACTAAAGACTGCTTTTTTCAAGTTTATAAGAACTTGAAAAACTGATAGATTTATTTATTTATTTATTTATTTATTTATTTATTTATTTATGATAGAGTCTCATTCCGTTGCCAAGCTGGAGTGCAATGGCACGATCTCGGCTCACTGCAACCTCCGCCCCCCGGGTTCAAGCAATTCTCCTGTCTCAGCCTCCTGGGTAGCTGGGATTACAGGCGCCCGCCACCACACCCAGCTAATTTTTGTATTTTTAGTGGAGACAGAGTTTCACCATGTTGGCCAGACTGGTCTTGATCTCCTGACCTCGTGATCCTCCCGCCTCGGCCTTCCAAAATGTTGGGATTATAGGCATGAGCCACCGGTCCTGGCATAAAAACTGATGTTTTTAAACTTTGTTGAAAACCAAAGCTCACCGCCAGTTGCCCGATGCTCTGTGTGACTGGAGCTGTCTCTCGGGTGAAGAGTGGGCCTGAGGTGGCCTCTGTGGCAGCTCGCACGGTTGAGCTGCAGGGGTTTGGGGCTTCCCTCCCTCCTCCAGGGGGGCCTGCTAAGGACAAACGTCAGCATGGGCAGGTCTAGGACCTGAGTCAGGCTGGTCACCCCTTTCTGGGTCTGCTCCACAGGTCCTTCTATATTTTAGGGGTTTCCTGGTGACCACCATCCTTTCTGGTAGGCACAGTCCCCCCCTTCAGGCTCCTTTGGACCCATTGTCTCATCTTGGCTGCTGCTGTCCCACTCCAAGCCACTGTCCTGCTTCCTGAGCAGCAGCAAAACCTGACCAGCCTCCCTGCATCTACTTGTCCCCAAGTCCCCAGTCCAATCTCCGCAAGGCAGCCACAGTGATCGGAGGGCAGGGCGCCCCCGCTTAAGCCTGTCACTGCTATGCTGGGTTGAACAGTGGTCCCTGGGTAGGTGCCTCCACCCGGAACCTGTGCACATGGCCTCATTTGCAAACAGTCTTGGCCGATGGTATTAAGGTGAGGATCTCAAGATGAGATCATCCTGGGACAAGTGTCCTTGGAAGGGAAGAGAAGAGAGGAGGACTGAGGGGAAAAGGTGATGAGAAGACGGACTGAGGTCAGGGTGACACATCTACACGCTGATGGACACCAGGGACTGCGGCGAAACTGGAAGCTGGAGGAGACTTTGAAGGGGATGTGGCTCCGCCACACCTTGATTTCGAGCTTCTGGCCTCAGGAACTACCAGAGAAGATTTTTTTTTCCTTCTTTCTTTCTTTCTTTTTTTTCTGAGATGGAGTTTCACTCTTGTTGCCCAGACTGGAGTGCAATGACACAATCTCGGCTCACTGAAACCTCCGCCTCCCAGTTTCAAATGATTCTCCTGTCTCAGCCTCCGGAGAAGCTGGGATTACAGGCGCATGCCACCACGCCTGGCTCAATTTTGTATTTTTAGTACAGACTGAGTTTCACCATGTTGGCTAGACTGATCTCAACCTCCCGACCTCAGGTGATCCACCCACCTCAGCCTCCCAAAGAGCTGGGATTACAAGCATGAGCCACCGCACCCAGTCTTGAGAATGCATTTGTTTTAAGCCCTTAGATTATGGCAGTGTGTTATGGTAGCCACGGGAAACTGACACAACTGGCTTCCTACTTCCTTGCAGAGAAACCCAGGCTCCTCTGCACAAGGCCCCTCCCTGGCCTTCACTTCTAGAAAATACTAAGCTCTTTGCTGTCTCAGGGCCTTTGCACTTGCCCTTCCCTCTGCCGGAACATTATTCCTCTCTTGACATGTATGGCAGCTTCTCCATCCTTCAGGCCTCACAGAGGTCTTTGCAGACCACGCCACCTGCGGCCCAGGATTCCCTGTTTGTTTGCTTCTCAGTGATGACCTCAGTGTGTATTTAAATAATTACATGTAAATAATAATTAAACATGTGTCATGTGCTTCTCTGTCTTCCTTGCTCTGACGTAGTATCCATGGGAATAAAGATCTCATCAGTCTGGCCAGGCATGGTGGCTCATGCCTTTAATTCCAGCACTTTGGGAAGCCGAGGTGGGCAGACGACTTGAGGTCAGGAGTTCAAGACCAGCCTGGCCAATATGGTGAAACCCCATCTCTAAAAAAAAAAAATTAGCTGGGCATGGTGGTTCATACTGTAATCCCAGCTAATTGGGAGGCTGAGGCACGAAAATCACTTGCCTGGGAGGCAGAGGTTACAGTGAGCCGAGACTGCACTTCTGCACTCCAACTTGCGCGAGAGAGTGAGACTCAGTCTCAAAAAAAAAAAAAAAAAAAAAAAACCTTATTTACCCAGACTCCCCAGCTGCAGCTCAGTGCCTGAGCAAGTTTTTGTTGAATAAACATAAACCCTTCTATTAATAAGGCCGTGGCTAAGTCCTATTTATCTTGTTCTTGACCTAGGAGATGACAGGTTGTCTTGCAGATACTTTTGCAGATACTGTGGTCTTAGTTTTGTATGACCAAATTTAAAGCCTTAGAATTCTGGCTGGGCACAGTGGCTCATGCCTGTAATCCCAGCACTTTGGGAGGTCGAGGACGGAGGATCACCTGAAGTCAGGAGTTCGAGACCAGCCTGGCCAACGTGGTGAAACCCCGTCTCTACTACAAATACAAAAAGTAGCCGGGCATGGTGGCGGGCACCTGTAATCCCAGCTACACAGGAGGCTGAGGCAGGAGAATCGCTTGAACCTGGGAGGCGGAGGTTGCAGTCAGCTGAGATTGCACCATTGCACTCCAGCCTGGGCAACAAGAGCGAAACTCCATCTCAAAAAAAAAAAAAAGCCTTAGAATTCTGAGGGATACCCCCATGTCACCCCTATAAACCATTCTCATAAGCCTGCCTCTGGGATGTGATAATTAGAGCAAAAACTGGCTACTCCTAAGAGTAGTGAGTTCTCCATTCATGGAGGTGTGCAAATTTTCACATACACTAACTTATTGATCTTTCCCATTTCCAAGAACTCTATGGGGTCTTTACAGTTCTCCCCTCTGATCTCCCTGGCCTCCCCCTAGCCTGCAAACTCCCTTTTCTCCCCCTCCACTTTTCTGGGCCACCCTTTCAGCTTTTTTTCAATAAGATAAATCAAAGTCTATCTCAGAAGTCTAAAGTGTGTACGTCTGCTCACACATATAATTTTACTATGAGATAGTTTATCAGTCCTGAATGTATATTTAGTGACAAGCTTGGCTAATCTTTCATCTAATTATACTCATTAACATTTAAATGTATAATCATTAATATATCTGGGAATGGTGGTCTAAATATTTTATAGATGTCTTAATTACAGTAGATTTCCAGTCTTGCCATAAAACTCTCGTACCCCACCAATTAAAGGGATGGCGTCAGGTAGCTCCAGGGCCCTGGCTGGGGGTTGGTGGTGGACAGGGTCTCTCACTTTCTGCTTACACCATAGAAGCAGCCATTGTCAGCGGGAGAAGACAAGAAAATTGGTCTCTGATATTTTTTTTGCTGCCACGCCTCTGTCTGCAGCCGTCATGGGGTCCCCTGGAAGAGGCGAAAATCAAAGACAGGATCACAAAAATTGAAAATAATAATTATTGCTGCAGAGTCTTTAGGGAGTTGATTTAAAAAATAAACACTTGGCCAGGCACAGTGGCTCACGCCTATAATCCCAGCACTTTGGGAGGCCGAGGTGGGCGGATCATGAGGTCAAGAGATCGAGACCATCCTGGCTAACACGGTGAAACCCCGTCTCTGCTAAAAATACAAAAAATTAGCCTGATGTGATGGTGGGCGCCTGTAGTCCCAGCTACTCGAGAGGCTGAGACAGGAGAATGGCATGAACCCGGGAGGCAGAGCTTGCAGTGAGCCGAGATCGCACCACTGTGCTCCAGCCTGGGCGATGAGCAAGACTCCATCTCAAAAAAAAAAAAAAAAAAACACAACACTCCTTTCCTCCTCTACTAAATTAGGAAGCAGTTGTGGGGGGTCTCACAGAAGTCAGACAAGCAAGGATCACAGTGTTTTGTGACTGAAAAGGGGGTCTGAGATCATGGCTGGGATCCTGGGCCACGGTATCTGGTTGAGACTGAATGCCAGAAGTGGACAGACTTACCCACCTGGACTGGCACAGGCAGGCAGCCACAGCCCCCCAGCAGCTGCCTCCCCTCCCGTTAACAGCTGTCTTCACATCTTTGAAACCTCTGTGGATTCTAAAGCTCATCTTCAGATATCGTTTCCACCTATGAGGTTGCTGGGTTGTTATTGTGCCCATTTCACAGAGTTAAACACTGAGGCTCTGAGAAATTGCTGGGTGTCCTCAAGGCACATGGCGGGCGGGAGGTTGAGCAGGACCTGAATCCTTAGTGACCTGCTGTGAGTCCCAGCTAGACTGAGACTCATCTTATCCCAGCAGCCGTACTGGGTCCGTGAGGGGACCTGGCATGTGCCTCCACACCTTCCAGGGACAACTGGGGCCTGTGACCTCCAGGGCGAGGAAAGGCCTTGCAGGGTGGGACCACCAGGCTCCACTGCTCCCCACTGCAGCCCCATTCCATGCCCAGGTCCAGTGTCTGCCCCAGCCTTGCTGCACCAGAGACTGCCTACCTAGATATGATTAAGAGCAGGGGACTCAGAACCAGACCCACCCAGCCTGAACCTGGCTCTGCCTCTTACTAGCTGAGTCAGTGTAATCTACCTTTGCCTCAGTTTCTTCATTTGGTTTTTTGTTTATTCATTTGTTTGTTTTTTTGAGACAGAGTCTTGCTCTGTCGCCCAGGCTGGAGTGCAGTGGTGCAGTCTCGGCTCACTGCAACCTGTGCCCACCAGGTTCAAGCAATTCTTGTGCCTCAGCCTCCATAGTATCTGGGATTACAAGCACCCGCCACCACACCCGGCTAATTTTTGTATTTTTAGTAGAGACAGGGTTTCGCCATGTTGGCCAGGCTGGTCTCGAACTCCTGACCTCAAGTGATCCACCTGCCTCGGCCTCCCAAAGTGCTGGGATTACAATCCTGAGCCACCAAGCCTGGCCAGTTTCTTCACTTGTAAACTGGAGAGAATGATGGCATTACCTCTCAAGATTGCTTTGAGGAAAATTTGAATGAAAACATACAAGGTGTAGAATAATACCCACCCCATAGGAATCACTTAATAAATGCTAACTGCAGCTGTTACTGTCTTGATTAGTATCATCGGTTCTCGTCGCCGTTGTCATTATTAGTGCTGGGGAAGCCTCTGCCTTTCATGATGCCAAGCACTTCCTGGCACCTCCACGAACATCCTCCCCCTTAACTAACCACAGTCACACACGGACAGTGTTGTCATGGCCCGTGCAGGACTGAGCTGGACTTGAACCCAGGACCAACCCCACAGCCCATCTTCCTTCCCCAGCCCCAGGGGCCCTGGGGACTCAGAGTGGGGCCAGTGCCCACCTTGCCCACACCTGGAGCTGCCCTGCCTCACTGCTACCCCAGGCGGGTGTCTACTGACGTCTTGGGGACCCACAGCCCTCCAGGTGACACAAGCTGGGTTACCGCATTCCCCGCACACTAGGCAGTGTTCCGAGGGCATTGCATTTCTAAAACCAGTGCTATGAGGTGGATGCTGTTTCTAGAAGCTTTTAATTAAAGGCTCACATACGGCCGGGCGCGGTGGCTCAAGCCCGTAATCCCAGCACTTTGGGAGGCCGAGACGGGCGGATCACGAGGTCAGGAGATCGAGACCATCCTGGCCTACACGGTGAAACCCCGTCTCTACTAAAAAATACAAAAAACTAGCCGGGCGAGGTGGCGGGCGCCTGTAGTCCCAGCTACTCGGGAGGCTGAGGCAGGAGAATGGTGTAAACCCGGGAGGCGGAGCTTGCAGTGAGCCGAGATCACACCACTGCACTCCAGCCTGGGTGACAAAGCGAGACTCCGTCTCAAAAAAAAAAAAAAAAAAAAAAGCTCACATAGTACTCAGATAATCCATGAATCTCAAGTTTAATCCATGAATCTCAAGTTTATGTCTTGGAGAATTTTTACAAACTGAACATACTGTGTGACCAGCACCCAGATCAAGAATAGGACCTCATTTGCTTCCCAGAAGCCCTCCTGTGCGCCCTTCTTGCCACTATCCCCCTCCAAAGGTAGCCTCTCGCTGACTTCTAGCCACGGAGATTAATTCTGCCCCTCTTGCATCATCTCTTCTTAGCACTGTTTACAGTATATACTCATCTGTGTCTGGCTCCAGAAGCGTGACTTTCAGTCCGTGTGGCTCTTCTGTGTCATGTGTGGCCATGGTTCATTCATTCTCACCGGGTCGAGCCATCCACCGTGTGAAGGGATCACAGTGGGTGTAGCCGTTCTCCTGATCGAGGGTGTCTGGGGAGTTTCTAGTTTGGAGCTTTTACAGATAGTGCTGCTGTGAACTTTTTCGTGCAGGTGAACGCACAGATGCAGGCCTTTCAGACAGATACCCAGGAAGGACAGTTGGCAAAAACGCTAGCATGATGTGACTTGCCCCAGCTCCCCCCACATCACTCTAGGGAGTGGCAGAGCTGGATTTGAACCCAGATTGTCTGGCTCCAGGATCTCACTCATGAGCTCTGCTCTCTGTAGCCTGTCTCCTCTCTTACAAACTTTTCTGGGAAAAGGCTGCTGCCTGCATCAGCCTTCAACAGCTCTGCTGTGTCTCTGTTGCACGGCGAGGGTGAGACCAGTCCCCCAGTCCCCGTATCACTAGGCACCCAGGGAAGCTTCCTGATGGACAGTCTTGAGTAGAACACCAAAGCCCAGAGAGGGTGCCTGAGTTCCCAAAGCCACACAGCATGCTGGTTTGCACCCTAGTGTCCTGCCTCTCTGTCCACTGGCCATTCCCTGCCCCATGCTGCCTCTTCCTCCTTTCTCAGGACCGAGCCCAGGCCATTATCGTGCCTGCGGACAACCTCACACACCCACACAATCCTTTAAAAATAGGCATGGGGCCTGAGGCTGATATTGCATTTCCAGAAATCTCCATTTCCCCCCTCCGGCTCCAACCTAGGGAATGTCCGTGTTCCGGGCCCATTCCCTGCCACTATTTTTAGCGGTGATTAGGAGGAAGGAGGACATTTCCTGGACTCCCCCTCAGAGGCTGGAAAACAAACACCACCCCGTCCCAGTCCCGACCCCTCCCATTTCCCTCTTGCTGGTATACCTTGGCCTCCTGTCTCCCTCAGGGAGGAGCAGGCAGTGGGGGCCTGCTTCCTGGGGCCCTCCGCCCTCCTGGCTTCCAGGTGACCTCTGAGCAATTCCAGGGGCAGGCCTAAGCCGGGGTGGTGGCAGGGACAGTGCGCTCCATGTGCAGTTAGCACCCTGAAGCCTGCAGAGGGCCCCCGTGGCTCCCTGCAGTCCCTCTTATGACAGACACTCTGTCTGCAGGTTTTGGTCCCCTCCCCGGGACTAGCCTAGCCCTTTCCAGCCCTTTCCCATTGGAAGCCCTGGCTCCTGGCATCTGTATGAGTTCGTTTTCATGCTGCTGATAAAGACATACCCGAGACTAGGACATTTACAAAGAAAAAGAGGATGGGGAGGCCTCATAATCATGGCGGAAGGCAAAAGGCACGTCTTACATGGTGGCAACAAGAGAGAGAATGAGAGCCAAGGGAAAACCATCAATCTCTTGAGACTTATTCACTACCATGAGAACAGTATGGGGGAAATTGCCCCCAGGATTCAATTATCTCCTGCCGTGTCCCTCCCACAACGCGTGGGAATTATGGGAGCTACAATTCAAGATGAGATTTGGGTGGGGACACAGCCAGACCACATCAGCATCCATGCCTGAGGCAGAGGCTCTCCAGGTGGCCAGGATGGGCCGTGCACCCCCTGCCTCCCATCACCTCCCTGCCCCAGCTCCAAACAGTCTATCCAGTGGTCTTGCAGCTCTGCTCAGAACCCCGCCCCTCCCCCCCCTCCTGCCCCAGGGTGCTGCTTCCTTATGAAGAGTCTGCCCAGTCTAGCCTTGGACTCTCTGGCTGTTAGGCAGTCTCTCTGCGTGGTTAACCAGAGCTTTGCGGTTGGGGAGCTTTTGCTCTCATTCAATACACGTTATTCAATACTATTATCCCCATTTGACACATGAGGCAAAGGGCCCTTACCCAAGGTCACAGCAAGCGAATGGTAGGGCCAAGCTGAGAGTCCAGGCCTCTGTCTGCCGAGTAGCGGTGGATGGGCCCAAATCCCTCCTGCTCCCTCTTCCGCGGACACTCACTCAGGTCAGCGGTCAGCACCCAGCCGAGCCCACAGACATGGCTGGGCCTGTGATCAGCTGCCACTGTGGAAACACTGGGAGACTAAGTTTAAGGCATGGAAAGTAGCCATCATCTGGAGTTGGGAATTTTCTTGAAAATGTGGGAGGCCTGGCATGACTGGGCCCCATTCGGTCAGTCGCAGAACAGCTGCCCTCTCTAGGTGTGGGGGGGGGGGAGGTGTTCTAGGTCCCCACTCATGTACCTGTCTGACTCATGATCCCTGGTGGGCTCTGTGCACAGCTGCGAGTTCTACCTGGATGGTCCTGGGTCCCTCAGCTGGAAAACCAGGGAAGGGGCAGATTAGGGTATTTGGAAATGGTGAGCACTGAGCCTCTGACAGCCTGCTTAAGCCCCTGGGTTACCTGTTAGCCCTTTCCTTTACCTGCCAGGGGCTGTGCTGAGCTGAATGCCGGCTTCTGGAAATAGCCAAGGCCGAGTCCCTGCCTGCAAGTGGCCTCTAGGCTAGTCTTGGGGGTGGGTAGGTCCTGAGCTGGGGGTCGGGTTCCCAGGCTGCTGGTGTGAATTCCTGCAGGGCCCAGTAGCGGATGGGCAGGGCCATGATCACGCTTGGCATGAGCTGTAGGCTTAGAAATCCAGGAACAAGCTGCATTGAATTCTCAGCAGGTTATGGGGTAGGGGAGTCTTCAGGGGAAAGGAAGAGGTACTTGCTTCAGTGACCATTTCCCACAATAAGCACAGAATACACAGTGTTAAGTTGGTGGCCAGTTCAAAGGAGAACAAAGAACAGGGAAGGGTGTCCAGGGAAGAGGTTGCTGAGAAAGGCGTGTTTGAATAAAGAGGAGGTGGGAGGAAGTGGGACACATGGGTAGGAGGGGGAAGGCAGGAGGGCCTTTCAGGCAGAGGAAACAGCTCATGCAGAGGTCCTGAGGAAGGAGGCCAGTGCATGGACAGCCAGGAGGCCAGGGCACCTGCTCCGGAATGTGAGCTGGGGGAGGATGGGTACGGGACCTGGGGACAGATCTTGGGGGGCCCTTGTAGACCATAGGAAGGACTTTGTGCTCCCCCTTGAGGGGGACAGGAGTTGTGGGAGAGAAGCAGAGAAGCGCCATGGTCTGAGCTGCCTTTTAAGAGGACCACTCCATGGCAGGGTTGATGTCCACTGAAGGGTTGGAAAACCAGTTAAGAGGCTACTGTGTGACCCAGATATGGGGGTGGGGTGGTGACACAGCCCAGGTGGGTGAGCAGGGTGGTGACTGAGGAGTGGTAAAAAGGGGCCAGGTCCTGGTGCCGTGTTGAAGGTAGAGCTGGCGTGGTCGGCTGATTAATTGGGGGTGGAGTATGAGAAAAGTGTGTGGGGAGGTGGTCAAGGAAGATTCCAGAGTTTGAGGCCAGAGCAACAGGAAGGCTAAAGCCACTGTGTACTGAGTTTGAAAGGACTGAGAAGAGCAGGCTCTTGGGGACTGGTCAGGGACTGTCTTGGATGTGTGAGGTTTGAGTTGCTTTTAGAGGTTCAAGCAGAGGTGTGGATGCTCTAGGCTCTGGGTCTGGAGTTCAGGGATGAGGTCCAGGCTGGTGTCTGTGGTTGGACTGAAGCCACCAGTGCCCAGAGGTCAGAAGGGAACAGAGTCCAAAACAGAGCAGGCAGAAATGAGAGGAAACCAGGAACACGGGCCCTGGAGGCCAAGCGAAGACTTGCCATCACCTGCATCACCTGCTGTAGGCAGAGCTCATCAGATGGAGAATGTGGGTTCACACTCAGAGGTTGTTGGTGACCGGCATGGAAAAGCCAGAGCTGGTCCCAGAGAGGATGGTGGGAGGGAAATGGAGACGGTGATGTGGTCAACCATTTTGAACATTTTTGTTCCAAAACGAAGAAGAGAAATGGAATGAGCGCTGGAGAGGGACATGAGATCAAATGAAGATTTTCTGTGAAAGATGTGAGAGAGAATCGCATGTTTCAATGATGCTGAGAAAAATTCAATAGACGGCACATGCCAAGTGCAAAGAACTCAGATGGTCCGAGGAGCCTCTTGTACCAAAGGGAGGCCTCAGTTTCCAGTTGAAGGGAAGGCACAGCAGCAGCCAGGCTAATAGCGGGAGAGCCTGGTAGGAGAAGTGACCCTCGCAGTCCTGGGCCTGGGGTCTCACCTCTGTGGGAAGCACAATGCCTGGGGTCTTTCCCCAGCCCTGGGCACCTTAAAATGTGAGCGCTCTGGATTAGCAGAAACTTTGGTCCACTTGAGTCTTCTCATTCCTGGCTGGGATGTGGATACAGTTCACCAAGTCCAAGGCAGTTAGTAAGAACTTCAGCCATGCCGTGGCCAGCTCCGAGATCACCAGGACCGATGCTCAGGGTTCTGTCAGGAGGCACAGGGAAGTTAGCACGGCCTGTCCCTCCCAGGGAGGGCAAGAGGAGACAGGCAAAGAAAAACAAGATGTCCTCTGCCCTCATGGCACAGGATCCTGCTGTCCCTGGGGCTGTCCACCTCATTCAGTCATTCATTTGAAAGTCACTATTTCCTGAGCACTTACTATGTGCCAGGCACTGCTGTAGTTGTGGAGGATACAGCAGTGAATGGGATGGACGAGGTCCCTGCCCTCCAGGAACTTATATCACAGGTTGGGAGTGGACATGAAAATAAAGTAAAAATAAGTAAAATAAGTAAAAATAAGTAAAATAACATAAAAAATAAGTAAATTCATTAATCCTTCACTTAGCTTTGGCCCAGTTGAGGGAAATAAAATCTGCTCTTTCACCTTTAACCTTGCTGTTTGGAGTTCATTTGCCCCCATCTCACTGGTGTGAATAGACTCATTTTCTACCAGTTAAGAAAATTGGTTCTCAACTCTTTTGGTTAAGTAGAGTTGCCCTTGGCTCCATGGAGTATGCTGATAATTGGCACAGCACTGACCAGAGTAGTTCTCAAACATGCCAGCCCCGATCGGGCACTACTGGCATCTGCCTCCCTGTGAGGGGCAGAGCTAGCAAACCTGTTTCCCTCCCATGCCATGGCAGACATCCCTAATCAACCCAGCTTCCTAGGGAGCCTAGTTGATTAGTCATGTCTGCCCTGGCGTGTTACTGGAAAACAAGAAGCTATTCCAGATACTTGCCTTGCCCCAGGCAGGAGGTTGGAAAGGTCATGCTGAATAACTTTCCAGAGCGCACTTGGAGAGAGGTTCTATGGGGCATCTGGAAGGATCATGAGCCTGAGCATCAAAGTTCTGGGGTCAAGTTCCAGGTCAGCCACTTGTTGGCTGTGCAAGCTGGTCAACCCACTTCACCTCATGGCGAGAAGAAAAAGGAAATTAACATTATGAGGAGCAGACTGGGTGCCTGTATCACAGCACTTAGGGAGGCCGAGGCGAGCGGATCACTTGAGGTCAGGAGTTCCAGACCTGAGCACCACCTGATGTGACGAGAACCTGATTAGCCTTTATAAAGCAGGTTAAACTTTAACCTTTTCTGAATTCACCTTACTCATCTTCGAAACACGAAAAGACCAAATAAACCGGTGGCCACCCATCCCAGGACCATAAATCAGTGGCCCTGTACATGCTGCCCTCAACTGGCCCTTTCCTTCTCCCTGACCTGGGTGTCTTCCCCAGGGCTCTTTACTTGGAAACCTGCCTATTGCTCAAGTCAGCCTGTATTTTCTGGGACCTCCTAGAGCCTGAGCTCAGGCCTGGGAGCCGTGGGAAGCCGGAAGACAGGAAGAGAGGCTAACACTTACTGAGCACCTGCTGTATGCAACCGAGGTCTGTCCTGGGTCCTGGCACGTAGAGCCTTGCCAGGTAGACACAATCAGGCACAGCTTAACAGCTGGGGATAGGGAAGCTGAGAAAAGTTGCACGTGGGGTCTCAGGCCCCCAGCTACTAAGGAGCAAGTGATAAAGGTGACGTCTCTTGGGATTTCAGAAGCTAAATGGAAGCTCACAGAATCCAGCACCCTCATTATGCTGAGGGAAAACAGGCTTTGAGGGAGGGAAAAAAGCAGCACTAGAACCTGGGGCCCCCGCCCCCGACTCTGAGGCTGTGTCTTTCTGAGGTTCTCGTCTCCCAAAATGCCCAAGGTCAGCACCTCACAGTCATTCAAGACCAGATAACTTGTCCCTGTGGGGCAGAAATGATTATACAGTCATCGGTCGTCTGGATCTGTGGGTTCCACATCCATGAATTCAACCAACCACAGATAGAAAATAATTTGGAAAAAAAAATGGATCTTTGTGCCTGTACTGAATATGCGCAAGACATTTTTCTTGTCATTCTTCTCTAAACAATACAGTGTAACAGCTACTTACATAGCTTCTACATTGTATAAGGTGTTATAGGTAATTTAGAGATGATTTCTAGTACACGGGAGGATGTGTGTACATAATTTGCAAATACTATGTTTTATTGGGGACTTGAGCATCTGTGGATTTTGGTATTTGGGGGAGCTCCTGGAACCAATGCCACACAATATTAAGGGCTGTCAGCTGCCGTTTACAGACGAGGAAACTGAGGCTTAATCAAACCTAGGCAGATTCCCAAGCCAGTGCTTTTTTTTTTTTTTTTCTTGAGATGGAGTCTCATTCTATCGCCCAGGCTGGAGTGCAGTGGAACGATCTTGGCTCACTGCAAGCTCCACCTCCCGGGTTCACGCCGTTTTCCAGCCTCAGCCTCATGAGTAGCTGGGACTACAGGCGCCCACCACCACGCCTGGCTAAATTTTTGTATTTTTCGTAGAGACGGGGTTTCACCATGTTAGCTAGGATAGTCTTGATCTCCCGACCTCATGATCTGCCCGCCTCGGCCTCCCAAAGTGCTGAGATTACAGGTGTGAGCCACCACGCCCGGCTCCAAGCCAGTGCTTCTAACTCAGCTGCCTTGGCCTAAGAGTCGGGAGACCTCAGCTGACTGTGCATTGGGCATTCTTGCTCCTTCTCTGGGCCTCAGTTTCCCCATCTGAGAAGGGAAGCTGAGCTGGAAGAACTCCAAGAGCCTCACATTCTGATGGGTATTTATTAGAGGTTCGAGTCCCACAGATTGGTTTGCCAGGCTTTCTGGCCCTAACCTGCCCACCCCTTATTTCGCAGAATGTAGTTCCTGAAGGTTCCACGAGTCAGGAACATTGCATGGAAAAGAAAGGGGGGGGGGCCCCCTGCTGGCAGCAGCTGGGATCGTCTGACGTGGACCTATTCCTCCCTCCTCACCTCTGAGCCCACGTTTGTCCAGGGTACACCCAGGCTGGAAATTTTTACAAGGGCTCCTGGCCCTGGGACATCCAGGATTGGGCCCACAGTGGTGGTTTGTTTAGTTTGAGATGGAGTCTCGCTCCTCCATGTTCATATCTGGGTTAGGGGCTGTGGCATCCAAAGGCAGAGAAAGAAGAAAGGTCTGAGGTGGGAGCTTGAGGACAAACTGAACGTCACCTCATTGTGTACATGACAGAGCCCAGAGGCTCCTTTGTGTCATTTTTAGTTGTTCTCCACTGGGCATTCATTCCTAAAGACTCAGCTTTCATGTTTTCTCGGTCTTTCGCCTGGCAGGGCCCAGCCCAGAGACATGCCACCATCGTGGGGCCACAGCTGGGCCCCTGGTTACACCCTGGTCTCAGGCATGCATGTGGCCACCTCTGAGTTGGAAAAATAGGTCCCTCCCCACACACCCTCCCTCCCACCCCCAGAGTCCCCACATTCCCAGGAGCTGGCTCGTCTCATTCCATGATCCTACAGGGCCTGCTGGGCATGACATCACCAGTCACCATGGCAGTGGTTCCAGTGGCTTGGCTGCTGGAATAGGACCCGCGTGGGTGAAGCCAGATGATTGGGAAGTTGCGCAGAGCACTGGAGAGCTAGGGGCTGAGTCAGGAGGCCAGTCCCAGAGAAACACAGCCATGCCTTGCAGGCTGGCAGCTCATCTTGCGTTAGGAGCATTTGGGGAACATCAGAATGGGTTTTGAAGGAGAGAAAAAAGCAGAGCTATGAGGAAGAAAGGAAGAGTTCCAGCCAGATGCGGTGGCTCATGCCTGTAATCCCAGCACTTTGGGAGGCCAAATCACGAGGTCAGGAGATCGAGACCATCCTGACTAACACGGTGAAACCCTGCCTCTACTAAAACTACAAAAAAATTAGCCGGGTGTGGTCCCAGCTACTGGGGAGGCTGAGGCAGGAGAATGGCGTGAACCCGAGAGGCGGAGCTTGCAGTGAGCCAAGATCGCACCACTGCACTCCAGCCTGGGAGACAAGGTGAGACTCCATCTCAAAAAAAAAAAAAAAAAAAAAAAACCAGAAAGAGTTCCATTGCATCATTTTCATAGCTGTGTGTAGATTTTAAATTATTTATAGGGGGCCCATCGCACCGGCCTCATTGTTTGTATAGAGTTGCAGCACCTGCCATGTGCAAACTGGATGTCGCCTCCTTGTGTACACGACACAACTTGTGGCACCTTTGTGTTATTTTTGGTTGTTCTTTACCTGGCATTCATTCCTAAGGGTTCAGTTTTTGTGTTGTCTTGGTCTTTAGCCTGGTAGAGTCCAGCCCAGAGTTGGGCAGAGCGAGGAGCACCCGTGGAAAGGAACCATGAAGTGAAGCCTCATGGGAGAGGGTGGCAGCACGTCTCACAGCCTGCCCTGGTGTGTCTGTTAGGAATGTGCTGGGCTGCATGTAACAATAAAACCCTACAACATGGGGGTTTGTTATTCTCTTGCTGTGAGACATCCTGGCTGGGTGGTACCATCAGGGACCTTGGTCCCTTCTGTTTTTTTTTTCTCCTCCCCATTCTTAGCTCATATCTTCCATCCTTGTGCTCAAAAAAGGCTTATAAAGAAAACTAGATTTTCCAGTGGGTATCTGTGTGCATTTTAACTGCCAGAAGTGTGACACGTCCCGCTTGCAGCTGCAGGGGAGCTTGGGAAATCGAACATTTTAGTGGGCACATTCCCGGCCAAACAGAATTGGAGCATCATGGTGACGTGGAGGGTGGATGGTGCCAGTGCCAGCCATAGGTGTGAGTTCGTCTCCTCTGGGAGAGCGTCAGCCTCCCACAAGGCAGGAACCATGTCTGGCTCACCCCTGTCTTCACAGCAGCAAGTCTGGCATATAGTAGGTGCTTAATTGAACAGTTTGGGGAGAGCTGCAGGTCCCCTCTTAGGCAGAAGTGAATAATCTAAAGGCACAGGCCCTGCTCTTCCTCTCAGAGAGCCCCAGGTTAGATGCAGGAGGCATAGCCCCCGCCCCACCATGGAGGCGGCCCACATGCTGCACACACAGAGCCAGGCACACACACACACAGCCCTTGGACTGCCGGATAAATGATAACACGGATGGAGCAGCAGGGAGACCCAGAGAGGCCACAAGAGGCTGCACTTCACCCCCTCAAAAGCCATTTGTGAGAGGAAAGGCCCGGGAATGCCATATTGGGGGCCTGGGGGGTCCCCTCCCAGGATCTCCAACTGCCAAGAGCAGAATCTGGAGTTTGGTTCTCATGGAGATGAGGATAATGTAGGAGGCAGTGCAGAGCCTAGGGGGCTGGTGGGCGTTCATTTCCAACCAGAAGGCAGAGGCATGATTTCCCTGCCAACCAGAGGGCAGTGGTGTAAATCCCCCAGGGAGCCCATGCGACCTACTCAGTGGCAGCCTCTTTCCACTGGGGCAGGAGGGCCCAGTGAGGCTCCGAGGAAGCCACAGTGATAGCATGGCTGGGGTCAGCGCCCCTGCCCTCCAGGAGCCACTCCCCAAGCTCGGCAGTGCTCCCCCGCTACTCTCCAGCCCGCCAGCATGAAAGCAGCCTGAAACTGAGTCAGGCACCCGTTCAACCCCAGCTGTGCCATTAACCGGCTTTGTGGTCTTTGTTTCCCCCTCTGTGAGATGGGATGATAAAAATACTCACCCATGCACCTGTCTCTCTTAGGAGGGCGGCCAGGATCCCGTGCGCATGTGCGAATGGAAATTTCCCATTCATCAGCGACAGAGGGGCCCGGCTCTTCCTTAAGGAGCCTTCTGACCGGGTTGCATCTCTATTTTGATTTTGATTTTTATGTCTTACTTTATTTTTTGAGACAGAGTCTCACTCTGTCTCCCAGGTGGGAGTACAGTGGTGCAATCTCGGCTCACTGCAACCTCCACCTCCAGGGTTCAAGCGATTCTTGTGCCTCAGCCTCTGGAGCAGGTGAGACTGCAGCCCCACGCCACCATGCCTGGCTAATTTTTGTATTTTTAGTAGAGGCGGGGTTTCACATGTTGACCAGGCTGGTCTCGAACTCCTGATCTCGAGTGTTCTGCTCGACTCTCAAAGTGCTGGTATTACAGGCCTGAGCCACTGCGCCCGGTCATACATCTGTAGATGTTGGGTTTTCTTAATGTGAGATTCACCCGCAATGTGGTCACACCATGTGAGGGGGCAGGGCACAAAACCAGCCTAGCTGTGCCAGGGCCTCCCACCCACTGCCTGAGGCCTGCAGAGCCCACCCCCTGCCTGGCAGTAGTAAAGCAGAAGACTCCTCTCTCCATGGACTCCACCGTCCCGGCCCTTTAAGGTTCCGGCCCAGCAGGCCTGGCATTCCAGCCCTGGTGACCTAAGCTGCTGCTCAGCCAAGCCAGCCAGGAGAGGACAGACCCAGCTACGGGAGCCTGGAAGCTCAAAGCTGGAATTGAAAGAGCTGCCTGAGACCTGGGGTCCCCACTGCATGGACCTCCTCCCCATGACCCTGCACATGGTGACATGGCCCAGCTGACCCGCCTCCCACCTGGGGAGCTTATGTTGGACACTGGGCCAGGAGCTCAGAGTCCTCAGTCCTTAGGCCATACCTGGTGTCCCCAGCTCTCTCATGTACACAGGCTGAGTTTGCAGGATTGGACGTGCAGGACAAGATGGGATGGCACAGTCATCACCATCCCGTATTCTGCCCTCAGCTAGCCTTGGGGCTGGGGACCCTCCAGGTTTTGGGAGCTTCACTGTGGAGGCAGCAGAACATAGGGTCGAATGTCGACTTTGGGGTCAGACATGGCTTGTTATTTTAAACAAATAACGTAACCACTCTGGCCTTGTCAGGCCGGAAGTTTCCAGAGCCAAAGAGTTGCTTTGCCTCCCCAACCCCCACCACCACCTCCACAATTCCAGACACAAAGAGCCTGTGGAGAGGGGTTAGCCTCAGAAACCCCTCCTTGGTATTCTCTCCAGGAGAAGGACGGAGTGCTCGGGGTCTGGGCAAAAGCCGTGGAGCCTACCCTATAGTCAGAGGCTGCCCTGAGTCTGTTCCATGCACCAAGGAGCCAGCACTGTGGGGAAAGAGAGTCTGGAGGGGGCGGACGTCATGCTGCTTGCAGGTGGCTACTCAGGGCGTGTTTTGTTTTGTTTTGTTTTGTTGGTTTGCTTTGGTTTGGTTTTAGAGACTGGATCTTGCTCTTGTTACCCAGGCTGGGGTGCAGTGGCATGAACATGACTCACTGCAGCCTCGACCTCCTGTGCTCAAGCAATCCTCCCACCTCAGCCTCCCAGCCTCCCAAGTAGCTGGGACCACAGGCATGCACCACCACAATCAGCTTTTTTTTTTTAATTATTACTTTTTGTAAAGATGAGGTCTCACCATGTTGCCCAGGCTAGTCTCGAACTCCTGCACTCGCAATCTGTCCTCCTGAGGGATCCCAAGGTGCTGGGATTGTGAGCAGGAGCCAAGGCGCCCAGCCTTATTTTGTTTTGCTTTTTTAACAGCTTTATCGACTGTTGTATGGTATTTATTCACATACCATACAATTGATCCATTTTAAGTGTCCAATTCAGTGGTTTTTAGTGTGTTCACAGAGTTATGTATCCACCCCAACAACCAATGTGAGAACATTTTTACCACCTCAAAAAAAATTCCATACTCTTAGCTACCACCCCTCCATCCCCGATCCACCCCCACACCTGCCCCGAGGCAGACACTTACCTCCTTTCTGTCTCTATAGATTTCCCCATTGTGGACATTTCATATAAACTGAATCACAAATATATGGCCTTCAGTGACTGGCCTTTTTCACTTAGCATGTATTCAAGGTTCTTCCATGTTGTTGCAAATATCAGTACAGTTGGCCTCTTTATCCATAGGTTTCACATCTATGGATTCAATGAACCATGGATCAGAAATACTCAGGGACCAGGCACTGTGGCTCATGCCTGTAATCTTGGGAAGCTGAGGCAGGCAGATGACTTGAGGTCAGGAGTTCGAGACCAGCCTGGCCAACATGGTAAAACCCCATCTCTACTAAAATTACAGAAATTTGCCTGGCATGGTGGTGGGCACCTGTAATCCCAGCTATTTGGGAGGCTGAGGCAGGAGAATCACTTGAACCTGGGAGGCGGAAATTGCAGTGAGCCGAGATCGTAGCACTGTATCCCAGCCTGGGTGACAGAACAAGACTCCGTCTAAAAAAAAAGGAAAAGAAAAAAAAACTCAGGAAAAGAAAATGAATGGTTGTATCTATACTGAACATGTACAGATTTTTTTCTTGTCATTATTCCCAAAACAATACAGTGTAACAACTATTCATATGACATTTATATTTTACGAGGTGTTATAAGTGATCTAGAGATAATTTAAAGTATATGGGGGGATTGTGTAGGTTGTGTGCAAATACTATGCCATTTTATATAAAGGACTTGAGCATCTGTGGATTTTGGTGTCCACAGGGAGTCCAGGAACCAATCCCCATGGATACTGAGTAATGGCCCTCCTTGTTTTTATTTATTATTAAGTAATATTCCATTGTGTGGATATATCTCATTTCGCTTATTTATTTATCCATTGGTGGACTTTCGAGTTATTTTCACCTTTTTGGCTCTGATGAATAATGCTATAAACATTTGCATATAAGTTTTCATGTAGACATATGTTTTCATAGCTCTTGGATGTACGCCTAGAAGTAGAATCGCAGGGTCGTATGGTAAGTTGATGTTTAATCTTTGGAGGAGCTATCAGACTTTTCCAAAAGCAGCTGCACCATTTCACGTTTCCGCCAGCAGTGTATGAGGATTCCAGTTTCTCCACATCCCGCCAACCCTTGCTATTGTCTGTTTTCTATTTTTAGCTATTCTAGTGAGTGTGAAGTGGTATTTCATTGTGGTTTTGATTTGCATTTCCCTGATGACAACTGATAGTGAGTTTTTTCATGTGCCTATTGGCCATTTCTTGGAGAAGTGTCTGTTCAGATCCTTTGCCCATTTTGTTTGTTTGTTTGTTTGTTTGTTTGTTTGTTTGTTTGTGACAGAGTCTTACTCTGTCATCCAGGCTGGAGTGCAGTGGTGCAATCTCAGCTCACTGCAACCTCTACTTCCTAGGTTCAAGCAGTTCTCCTGCCTCAGCCTCCCAAATAACTGGGATTACAGGCACACACCACCACGTCTGGCCAATTTTTGGTATTTTTAGTAGAGAGGGGGTTTCACCATGTTGGCCAGGCTGGTCTTGAGCTCCTTATCTCAAGTTGTCTACCCGCCTTGGCCTTCCAAAGTGCTAGGATTACAGGCATGAGCCACCGCACCTGACCTGCCCGTTTTTTAAATGGTTTCCTGGTCTTTTTATTATTGAGTTGCAAGATAGACTTGTATATTTCAGATAGAAGCCCCTTATCAGATATAGGATTTGCAAATATTTTCTCCCATTCTATGGGTTGTCCTTTACTATGCTATCCTTTGAGACACACATGTTTTTAATTTGGATGAAGTCCAATTTACCTGTATTTTCTTTTGTTGCTCTGCACTTTTGGTACATGTCTTGGTGTGTGTTTTTAACGTAATACTTCTCCCCACGGAAGAAATGAGGCAGGAGGGGCTGTTGGGCTGGACTGAGTGGTTCCAGTGGGCTCAGGGTGGCCCTGGGGTTCCTTTTGACAGGGAACTGAGGCCCTGTCCGCTTCCTGAACCATGGCCTCTGGAGCCCACCAGGACTCTGTTCTTTGTTATTGAACACTCAGCCAGCTCAGGGCCGGGAAAGCAGTTTCAACAAGGACTCGCTCCCTGGTCTGATTGACACAGCTGAGATGTGAGAATCGGGGCTCTTGACATAGGTGAGCCTGGCTTGGAATCCTGGGAATGCCACCAAGTGGCAGGGCGCATGGGAGGGACACTTCGTCTTTCTGAGCCCTGTTTTCTCACCTGTTGCAAAGGTGACAGTGGTGATGCCACATCTCAGCACTCAGGCATCTGGAAGGGGCAGCTGGGGTCTTGGGAACTAACTCTCTCCTTTATCCCCAGCCATGAAAGCTGACCGGAAGCGCTTAAAGGGTGAAAAGACGGACCTGGTGAGCCAGATGCAGCAGCTGTATGCCACACTGGAGAGCCGCGAGGAGCAGCTCCGAGACTTCATCCGCAACTATGAGCAGCACCGCAAGGTCAGCCGCCGCCCTGCCCTGCCCTGCCCTGACCTCCCCTCCCCTCCCGACACACCAGCTCCCACCTCCCCTGCTGGCTGGCCACCTTCACAGGGTCTGCCTCTTGAATCCCCAAACACAGATAGCGAGGCCTTTGATGTGTCCAGCCAGGCCTAGGCACCGAGATAAAACCAGCACAGCCCCCGGAGGGAGACCTCTATGTCTCCTGGGCAAACAGGACAGCATGAACTCAGGAGTCCAGAGGGTTCAGATCCCGGCTCCTCATGTGTGTGCCCTTGTGCATCTCCCTTGACCTCTCAGAGCCTCAGTTTCATCTCTGCAGAATGGTGATTGTGGTGGACCTTTCAAAGCTACAGTAAGGATTCGATGAGATGATGAATGCTGAGCACTCAGCCTGGTGCCTGGCACGTAGGAAGCATCATCAATCAGACGCATAACTAACACTTACTAACACCGTAATAAAAGTGTGGCGAGAGAGTTGGGGAGCCCCAGTGAGACAGCAGGAAGTTCTGCCTGTAGGGAGGGAGTCTTGGAAGGCTTCACGGAGGAAATGACATATGCACTGGGCTCTGTGGGGTGAATAGGAGTTTATGGGTCAGATAACTGAGGAATTTGTTTCACCATGTATCTCTGGTATCTGTGGTATGACATGCCAAAGAGGACAGCAAAACTTAAAAAAGAGTCAGTCCCCTGGCCAGGCATGGTGGCTCACGCCTGTAATCCCAGCACTTTGGGAGACTGAGGTGGGTGGAATGCTTGAGGACAAGAATTTGAGACCAGCCTGGCCAAAAGCCCATCTCTACTAAAAATACAAAAATTAACTGGACATTGTGGTGCACACCTATAGTCCCGGCTACTCAGGAGGCTGAGGCACGGAATCACTGGAGCCCAGGAGGTGGAGGTTGCAGTGAGCCGAGATCGCGCCACTGTACTCCAGCCTCGAGCTGAATGCACCTCCAGCCTCCGTTTTCTGCCCTGCGTAGGCAACTGGGTCACAGCCCTTGTGACAGGGGGTTCAGCTTGAGGCTCCTTTTCTGAACAGTGGGAAGCAACAGGCCAGGTGAATGAGTCCCTTCCCAGATGCTGCCTCTGAGCCAGAGTTAAGACACCAGAGTGTTCCAGACTGGATTGGAATCTAGATGCTTGGCCCCCACCACCCACTTTGGTCTTCACCAGTGATTGCTCACTGTCACCTCCCGGGCACGCACATCACTTCCTTTCTATGATGAAAGGAGCCCCAAGAGTTCTCTGGCCCAGGCCATCACAGCCCCTGATGGGGATCTGGGACTTCTAGCTGCCCTCAGTGCCCAACTCGAGAGCAGGACCCGGCTCCCCCTACCCTGCCTCCCCGGCCCCCCCCGCCCCCCCTGCCCTGCCTGCTCGGCCCAGCCTTCCCCTGCCCTGCCTGCCCAGCTCCCCCTGCCCTGCCTGCTCGGCCTGGCTTCCCTTCATGTTAGATGAACTGAGCCTCCCCATGCCTGCCACAGGCAAATGGTTTGGCAGGAAGGGGATGACCCGGAAGCGAGGCGGAGGGAGGCAGGGGAGCCCACAGAGGCTGCTTTCTCAGACTCTGGCATGGGAAGCAGCTCATGGGCCTGGGGTCTGCTCCTTAGGGCGAGGCTCTCTCAGCAGTATTGCCTTTGGCCACCAGCAGGGAGTCAGAGCCAGGGGCTCAGAGTGACCTCCATGCAGAGGGAGGGGTAGGGGACCCTGCTGTCCTGTCTGATGCTGCAGGTACACGTGTGTGCTCACAGGCGCGTGCTGTGGGAGTTACGGCGTGTACTTCAAGAGCTTGCAGGCAGAGTTCTCAGAGCCTCGTGGTGTCCATTCATGTAACACCCACACGGACAATGGGGGGCATATGGTTATCCTCCCGTTTCACAGATGAGCCGACAGACACAGAGAGGGGAGATAACTCATCCACAGTCATGCAGCCGGTGATGGCAGGGCGGGGGCTTACAGGGCCTGGGTGCAGAGCCTGCGTGCCTTCCCCTGCACTGTGCGCCTCTTCCCCCAACCCCATCACCCCCGGCACTCAGCACAGCATCTTCTGTTCGCCTCTGCTCCCTGCCTCACCTTCTGTGTCCACCTCTCTCATTTCTCCATCCTCAGCCCAAGGAGCTTGGTCTTTTTCCAGTGGGCAAGGCAGGGAGAGCCTCTGCCTGACCAGCCCCATGCCCAGGAGCATGTAAACCTAGTTACCTCTTGTTTATTGGGAATGGGATGCAGTGGGGCCAGAGAACCAGCCCACAGCCTTCAGTGATGTGCTGGCCCCAGGGCAGGAGACAGGCTCCAAGCTGACCCTTGTACTTGTCCCCCGAGCCACCAGCTTCCTCCTCCTGGGACCAGGGTTGCACAGGGATTAAGAGCAGACAGCTAGGTTAGAATCTCACCTCTGCACTCGCTGGGGGGTGGCTCGGGTAAACAGATGACTCTCCCTGGTCTCAGCCTTCACATCTGCAAAGCAGGATAAAGATTGCAACTGCTCACAGCCCAGTGCTGTCAGCGCTAAGGTTCCCAGGGCATGGAAAGCAAGGGGAAGTAGGGCCATATGCCTGCTATTGTTATTATCATTATCATCATTATTATTATTGCCTTCGTGGATTCGGAGTCAGCCATTTCATCATGAAATTTCCACAGTGGATTTCGAAGCCCCTCTGCTGTCCCCTCACCTGCCACTCCCTGGTGTTGGTTTCACTGGCAAACCCAGAGAAGGAAATAAAGGCCCCAGGTGGGCAGGAGTGGAGCTGTGGCTGGTCCCACACAGACCCCAGTCGAAGGCCTGCTTTCTGGGAAGAGGTTGGAGAGGCAAGACCTGTGCAGAAAGGAACCCAGACAAGACCTTCTGGGAAGGACAGAGGGTCTCAGAGGACCCAGGAATCAGGAGCTAGAAGAAGGAGCTCCCTGAGAACGCATGCCCTGAAGGAGGACAAATCAGGATTTAGAAAAGCAGCCAGTTACGGTGGCTCACGCCTGTAATCCCAGCACTCTGAGAGGCCAAGGTGGGAGGATCACTTGAGCCCAGGAGCTCCAGACAAGCCTGGACAACAGAGTGAGACCTCCATCTCTGCAAAAAAAATTTAAAAATTAGCCAGGCAGGGTGGCACACACCTGTAGTCCCAGCTACTTGGGAGGCTGAAGCAGGAGGATTGCTTGAGCCAGGGAGGTTGAGGTGGCAGGGAGCCAAGATTGTGCCAGTGCACTCTAACCTGGGCAACAGAATGAGACCCTATCTCAAAAAAAGAAAAGAAAGAAAAAAAAGCAAGAGAGTGCTGAGCAGAGTCCAAGAGGATCCAAAAGATGGCACTGTTACCAGGTAATCGTCCTGGCAAAGATTGTGGTGACAGCTGCCTTCAGAGGCCACCTCAGCAGGAGCTGGCATGAACATAGTATTACCTATAGCAAATGTTTATTGTGCACCTACTGTATACAGGCATGAACATGGTATTACCAATACCAAACGTTTGTTGTGCACCTACTGTATACAGGCATGAACATGGTATTACCGATAGTAGATGTTTACTGTGTATCTACTGTATACAGGCATGAACATGGTATTACCAATAGCAGATGTCTATTGTGCACCTACTGTATACAGGCATGAATGTGATATTACCAATATCTGATGTTTATTGTGCACCTACTGTATACAGGCATCAACATGGTATTACCAATAGCAGACATTTATTGTGCAGCTACTGTTTAAGGCATGAACATGATATTACCAATAGCAAATGTTTATTGTGCACCTACTGTATGCAGGCATGAACATGACAAGTAACACATCTATTGTGCACCTACTGTATACAGACATGAATGTGCTATTACCAACAGCAGACGTTTATTGTGCACCTACTGTATACAGATGTGAATGTGATATTACCAGTAGCAGATGTTTATTGTGCACCTACTGTGCACACACACTGCCCTCATCTCTTCACATTTGCTACTTTAATAGCAATCCTTTAAGGAGTGATTGTCCCTATTCCCCCCATTTAACAGGTGAAAACTAAGACTTAGATAAAGTCTCAGGCCCAGGGCCACATCATTATGGAAAGGGTAGAGGCAGGGTGCAAACTCAGAAGGTCTAGTCCCAGAGCCCCGGCCCCAGAGCTCATAGGACCGGGCCTTGCCCGGGCCACCCTCCCCATACCACTCAGTAAGTGTTCAGAGGAACAAAGGAATGATTCCCACTGTTTGCCATTTTCAACAACCCAAGGCCGACCACAGAGAGGAGGTCACAGCTGTCCCCATGAGCTGTGGGTAGAGCGCTGGCTAGTTCAGTGACCAACCTAGCATTTCATACCAGTGCTTCTCCGTGTCTTTTAATGATATGTCAAATTTGTTTTTTAAAATTGTTTGGGGAAAAATGGTACATTTTCATGGGGTACATAGTGATGTTTGGATCCATGGAATGTGTAGTTATCAGATCAGGGTAATTAATATATCCATCTCGAAGTGTTACATCCATCTCAGATTTGGCAGTAAAATCCCCATGGAGAGCACCGTGTCATTTTTTAAGTCATAGGTGATGAGGGGCATCCCCCAAGTCTGACCAACAGCTGGGGGGGGGTTGACGCTACTGAATAGAAGCCGCGTGGCTGTGGCTGCCGGGGACAGCTCCCTGTGGCCACAGCTGAGCAGCCAGTGCCACTTTTATTGATCAGCTTCATCATGCCCTTCAGGTTCATTTAGAAAAATGAAACTTGGAAAACACTCATTTATTGAAAATTAATACTTTAATACTAAGATGTGAATATTAGAAGTGGAGAGAGTTGCTCCTGTAGGTCCGGCAGATCGGTGGAACAGCAACATTCAAACATTGTTTTAGTCATTGTTGGGTCCAGCCCCATTTTACAGGTGGGAAGGCTGAGGTCCACAAGGGTCAAGTGACTGACCCAAGGACACATGTTTAGAGCCAGTTTAGCAAAACTGAAGCCACAAGTCCTGGTTTTATTTCACCTCTTCCAAGATCTTGCAGCTGGTTATCCAAAATGATTTGCATTTTATGTGCAAAATAAATGTCCTCCTGGAACAGGATGACTGGAACCCTCAGGTTCCCTGGCCCACTCAGCTGTGCCCACTCAGTCTGCCGTGGCCCACCCAATTTCTCCATGAGACCCCTGCAGGACTCCACTGGAGCAGGCAACAGGAAGGACCCCAGGCCCTGAGCTACTGGGAGTAAGGGAACGGCACAGGAACAAGGCTGCTGAGAAAGGAGGGGTCTTGGCCTGTCCAGAATGTGGCTGATGACCGGGCATGGTGGCTCACGCCTGTAATCCTAGCACTTAGAGAGGCTGAGTCAGACAGATCGCCTGAGGTCAGGAGTCCAACACCAGCCTGGCCAACATGACGAAAGCCTGCCTCTACTAAAAATACAAAAATTGTTCAGATGTGATGGTGTGCACCTGTAGTCCCAGCTACTCGGGAGGCTGAGGCAGGAGAATTGCTTGGAGCCCAGATGCAGAGGTTGCAGTGAGCCGAGATCGCACCACTACACTCCAGCTAGGGTGACAGAGCGAGACTCCATCTCAAAAAAATTTGAGAAAAGGAAACAAAGACAAACAAGAAACAGAATGTGGCAAAATTGCAACATCTCCGAAAGCTGTGCCAAATGCACTTTCCCTGTCACATGACTGCAGATGGAAGGGCGACTGGAGGACTCTCCATAAACCCAGCTGAGGAAGTTCACATAGCAGGCCAGGCAGCCAGGCTGAGGGCTGGACACAGGGTGATTCCGGGTGTAGAGGCCACATTAAAACAGGCCATTTTCATCCCACTACTGTCACCTCCCCAGCCAGCCTTTTTTTTTTTTTTTTTTTGAAACGGAGTTTCGCTCTGTTGCCCAGGCTAGAGTGCAGTGGCATGATCTCCTCTCACTGCAACCTCCGCTTCCCGAGTTCAAGCGATTCTTGTGCCTTGGCCTCTGGAGTAGCTGGGATTACAGGTGTGCGTCACCACACCTGGCTAATTTTTGTACTTTTTTAGTAGAGAAGATGTTTCACCATGTTGGCCAGGCTGGTCTTGAGCTCCTGACCTCAAGTGATCCACCTTCCTCAGACTCCCAAAGTGCTGGGATTACAGATGTAAGCCACTGCGCCCGGCCCCCAGCCAGACCTATAAGCCCCTGAAGCCCCTTCCTCTCCCCTCCCTATTCCACTCCCTTTTTTTTTTTTTTTTTTTTTTTTTTGAGACGGAGTTTTGCTCTTGTTGCCCAGGCTGGAGTGCAATGGTGCAATCTCGGCTCACCGCAACCTCTGCCTCCCAGGTTCAAGCAATTCTTCTGCCTCAGCCTCCCAAGTAGCTGGAATTACAGGCAAGCGCCACCACTCCCCGCTAATTTTGTATTTGTCGTAGAGACGAGGTTTCTCCGTGTTGGTCAGGCTGGTCTCGAACTCCTGACCTCAGGTGATCTGCCTGCCTCGGCCACACTCCCCTCTTATGTCCATGTGATCCCCGAGTACTGGCAGCCCCACAGAACCTCAGCTCCCAGGCCCGTCATACAAGGCCCCACGAGGTTTGGCCAAATCCCAGCCTTGTCAATTCCCTTCCCATTCCAGACTTCTCAGGGGTCTCCTTTCTGTTCCTTTCCTGCCTCAGCTACCAGCAGGGCTCGAGGCCTCTACCACACTGTCTATGGGCTGGTGGAGTTGTTTTACCTCTCTGGGCCTCAATTTGCTCATCTGTGAAATAGGGATAATCATAGTCCCTGCCTGAGGGGTGGTTGTGAGGTTTAAATAATGCACCTAAAACCCTTAGCACTGTACAGAACGTTCCATGAAGTTGCTGCTGAGCCCAGCTTTCCTGCTGCCGTGGAATATGACCCCAAGCAGGTGGGAGTCCAAAACTTGAAAGCACCTACAAGGCCTTCCCACCCAGCCTAGAGCCCTTGGTCTGTTCATGAGTAGTAGCGCGAATCAGTGACTGCAGTGAGACAAAAATGATCCTGAGGGTCCTAGTGGGGCTTCCTCCTAATTCAGGGACATTTTATAAGCAGCCTCTTGTATACCAGCGGGTTCTCAGGGACAACCCTTACCCCAGTGGTCAGTTCTACACTGTAGCAGAATTTTTCACTATAAGCTCCAGGAGTGCAGGGATTTTCGTCTGGTTTCGTACCAGACAAATATCCACAAATATCGGTTGAATAACAGACCAGTAAAAGCTTCAAATAAAGAAAACAGGTTAGAGAGGGCCTGGGGCTTCTTTCTTACATGGGTGGCCAGGGAAGGCTTCTCGGAGGAGGAGACAATTGAGCAGCGATCTGAGTGAAGCGAGCAGGTGCCTGCTGGGAACCCAGTCCCATGCAGAACTCTCCAGGTGGATTCCCTCATGCAGACCCACACAAACGCTCCAAAGCATATGTGGTGTTATCCCCTGGTTACAGATGGGGAAACTGAGGCAGGGTTGACTCACAACAGTCATTGCAAAGCCAGGGTTTGGCCCAGGTTCTCCCTCTGGCTCCAGAACCAAGGCCATAGCTACAGCTCTGTGACAGCCACAGAGAAAAGGCCAAGTTCTCCCTCAGCCTCCCCGTCTTTCAC
This sequence comes from Piliocolobus tephrosceles, assembly GCF_002776525.5. NCBI lineage: Eukaryota > Metazoa > Chordata > Mammalia > Primates > Cercopithecidae > Piliocolobus > Piliocolobus tephrosceles. Next base: position 207,217,125 of record NC_045434.1, on the reverse strand, counting down.
CATCTGGAAGTGAGGCCTTCAGAGACAGGTTTGTCAGACAAGGCAGGATAGTGGCCTCCCTCCACGGTCCCAGGCCACACGGAGACCTTGGATTTGCTTTCAGTTTGGTGAATGGGAAGATGGTGGCTGGGTGGATGGGTAGGGCTCCCCGCTGGGACTGTCCTTCTCAAAAGGACGTCTGTTGTTCTGAAACTTTGCTCCGGCCAACAGAGGTCACAGCCCCAATTCAGCTGTCTGGTCCTTCCCTGCTGGCTCTGCTCTGGGGACTGGCACAGCCGGGGCCTGGCCCTTCCCTGGACAATCACAGAAAACAGCTCATGCGGGAGGGCCAGCCTGGGGAGGGGCTCGGGGCAAGCAGCTGAGGACTGTGCTGCATTCAGGACACAGCAGCTATTTCTCTCAGAGGCTGTGACCCTGTGGGGTGGTGGCCGGACCTTGTGGCAGTCCAGACAATTGGGGTCTCTGGTGCCTCCTTACTGTTGATCCCGTTTCCCTGTGATGAACACAATTTACCAAACAGAACAAAGCCCCAAAACAACTATCGCACCCTAACTTCTGTCAGACTGTGTTAAGTATTTCCCACACGTGCAGTCATTCAGTCTTTAGAATTCTTTGAAACAAGTAGGATTGACTCCTGCCCCATTTTACATACAGGGGACCCAGACATGATGAGGTAGAATGACTTACCCAAAGCAGTCATTTGCCCACTTACTCATTCATGCAGCGCAAAAAGGATTTACTCAGCATCTCCTGGGTTTGTCTCTGTTCCAGTCTTCCAGCTAGTTTGTGGCAGGGCTGGAGTTCGTGCCCACAGCTTTCCCACCACAGAGCCAGAGCTCCTGGACACATGTGATGGGGCCTCCCCACTTCTGTTTCCATCTAGGGGTTAGGCCCCCTCTAGGCGTCCCTGGGCCAGGAGGAGCCTGGCTGTCACACCCACGGTGCTCTCTCCCCGTCCCACCCGCAGGAGAGCGAGGACGCGGTCAAAGCGCTGGCCAAGGAGAAGGACCTGCTGGAGCGTGAGAAGTGGGAGCTGCGGCGCCAAGCCAAGGAGGCCACAGACCACGCCACGGCACTGCGCTCCCAGCTGGACCTCAAGGACAACCGGATGAAGGAGCTGGAGGCCGAGCTGGCCATGGTGAGAACCCTCCCCACCCAGGTGGGCCTGGCATCTGCTAGCAGTGCCATGCTGGGAGCCAGGACGTCTGGCATCGACTCACATCGGAGACCTAGGGTGGGGTGGGTGGGGCAGAGCAGAACACAAGCAGAGGGGCAGGGCCTGCAGCGGGAGGGGGCTTTCTGCAATGCATCCTAAGTGTCCCTCCAAGACCACGCCCCCAGAGCCTGGACCAGGCTTTTATCCACCTGCCTTGGGCCCAGAGAATGTGGAGATGCTGGGAAAACACTCACTTTTCCACACACCCCAACCTACTGTTAGGAAAAAAAAGGCCAAGTGCGATGGCTTATGCCTGTAATCCCAGCAGTTTAGGAGGCCGAGGCAGGCAGATTGTTTTTGAGCCCAGCAGCTTGAGACCAGCCTGGGCAACATGGCAAAACTCCTTCTCTACCAAAAAATTTCAGAAAAGTTAGCCAGGCATGGTACATGCCTGTAGTCCCAACTACTCCAGTGGCTGAGACAAAAGGATTGCCTAAGCCCAGGAGGTGGAGGCTGCAGTGAGCCACTGCACCCAGCCTGGGCGACAGTGAGACCCTGTCTCCAAAAAAAATTTAAAAAAAAAAAGGAAAGGAAAAAAAATGTTTGTTTAAAATATACATATTTGCTTAGGAAAATATTTGGGAGGAAATACATGGAAATATTAACATTCATTCTCTCAGAATGGTAGCATCTTTTATTTATTTGTTTGTTTATTGGCCTCTTTTCAAATGTCTCTGCAGCAAAAATGTCTTACTTGGGTCATTAAGGAAACAAATAATTTTTTCCTAACCCAAACCAAACCCTCAAAATACTTCCAGACACTTTGTTTTCCCAGGAGATGCGTAGCCTTTGTGTGTGGTGACAGAGGGTCCGGGTCGGAAGACAGAGCCCTGGAGGTCTGTTCTGCCTGCTCCTGTGTGACCTTGGGCTGCTCACTCAACTGTTCTGGGCTTCAGTGCCTTTTACTTGTTACTGCACTGGGAGTGGGGTCTTTTTTTTTGAGACAGAATCTTGCTCTGTCACCCAGACTAGAGTGCAGTGGCACGATCTCAGTTCACTGTAAACTCCGTCTCCCGGGTTCAAGCGATTCTCCTGCCTCAGCCTCCCAAGTAGCTGGGATTACAGGCACCCGCCACTGCTCCTGGCTAATTTTTGTATTTCTTAGTAGAGATGGGGTTTCACCATCTTGGCCAGATGGGTCTCAACCTCCTGACCTCATGATCCACCTGCCTCAGCCTCCCAAAGTGCTGAGATTACAGGCGTGAGCCACCGTACCCAGACTGGGGTCTTACTCCCACCCGACCTTCCCCATAGGGTGGCTGGGCAGTTGCAGGGAGCTTGTGGCTAGAGAGGCCTCCAGAAGCCACCAGGGGCTCAGTGTGACAGAGGCCAGGAGGAGAATGTGGGAGGAGCTCCTGAAGAGTAGGGGCAGGGGGAGGACGTAGCTCTTAGAGGATTTGTTGTCCTGCAGAGAGCTGATGCCAGCTAACAGTGTGGTTACAGCCATGTGATCTGGGTTTGAATCCAGCCCCAGGTGCTTCCCAACTGTGTGACTTTGAGCAGGAGCCTTCACCTCTCTGGACTCCATATCCATCAACTCAAAACAGAGATAACGGCATATAGAGTTGACTCTTAAACAACACAGGGCTTAGGGGTGCTGATCCCCTGTGCAGCTAAATCCATGTATAACTTCTGACTCCCCTAGACCGTAACTGCTCGTAGCCCACTGTTGACCAGAAGCCTTACTGAAAACAGTCAGTGAGCACATCTTTTGTGTGTTAACTGGCTCGTTTTCTGTATTTGTATTAGTTCATTCCTACACTGCTATAAAGAAATAGTTGAGACTGGGTAATTTATAAAGGAAAGAGGTTTAATTGACTCACAGTTCTGAAGGGTTGTGGACACCTCAGAAACTCATAATCATGGCGGAAGGCAAAGGAGAAGCAGGTACCTTTACAAGATGGCAGGAGGGAGACTGAGCACAGGAGGACGTGTGGTAGTTACCACACGTTTATGAGCCATCAGATCTCGTTAGAATTCTACCACTATCACGAGAACAGTATGGGGGAAACCAGTCCCATGATCCACTTACCTCCACCTGGTCCCTCCCTTGATATGTGGGAATTACAATTGGAGATGAGATTTGGCTGGGGACCCAGAGCCAACCATATCAGTATTCTTTGAGTAAAGTAAGCTAGAGCAAAGACAATGTTATTAAGAGAATCAGGCCAGACGTATAATCCCAGCACTTAGGGAGGCCGAGGAGGGTGGATCACTTCAGGTCAGGAGTTCGAGACCAGCCTGGCTAACATGGTGAAACCCCATCTCTACTAAAAATACAAAAATTAGCCAGGTGGGGCAGTGGGTGCCTGTAATCCCATTTACTTGGGAGGCTGAGACAGGAGAATCGTTTGAACCCGGGAGGCAGAGGTTGCAGTGAGCCAAGGTCGAGTCGCTGCACTCCAGCCTGGGCAACAGAGCAAGACTCCGTCTCAAAAAAAAAAAAAAGAATCGTAAGGAAGAGAAAATATATTTGCTATTCATTAAGTGGAAGAAGAGGATCATCATCAAGGTCTTCATCCTCGTTGTCTTCATGCTGAGTGGCTGAGGAGGAGGAGGAGGGAGAGGAAGGATTAGCTTTTCTGTCTCAGGGGTGATGGAGGTGGAAGAAAACCTGCTGATAATTGGACCCATGCACCCATGCAGTTCAAACTCACGTTGTTCAAGATTTGACTGTGCTTTGTAGGGCTCTTGTGAGGATTTCCAAGAAATAAAGCAGGAGAAGCACTTGGCACTGGGCCCGGATCAGTGGACCATCAGTGTGGTAACCACAGCAGGATGGTTTACTAAGGACCAGGCCCCCAGGGCAGGCCGGGGCAGGATCTCTGGGCCTCTCCTAGGTCTCCTTGTCCAATGCTGACCCCTAGTGGTGAGAACTACTGGGCAGGGAAAAGCTGCGGCGGCAGGGACTTCTGGGGTCCGGGGGTTCCCACCAGTGGAGTTGATAATACCGGAGGCCTTGCTGCTACGTGCAGCCCAGACAGAAATCTTTGAACTTGCAGGCCAGGAAAAGGCCCCTGTTCTCCCAGGTCTTCCTCATGACTTGTGGACAGACAAATGTGTCTTCCTTCCTTGGAGTCCTGGCCTTAGGCATCCGAGGACTCCCTGGGTCTTTCCGGCCTAGGATCCAACTCACCCTGGCTTCCACTCCCACTGTTTCCATTCTGGCCAAGAAAACTCAACTTCTGGCCTCCTTCTGGCAGGCATCAGATGCATCTGCCCGTGTGAATGTTGGCAACTCAGGTTGATTGGTTTATGTTCATGTTAACAGCACAGGCAGTGTCTACCCAGGGCTTGGAGGCAGGGGGAGGGGGCTTCACGAGGAGCTGTGACGGCCCCAGTCTTGTTGGTGTGTCCACCTGACTGCAGCTTCCCTCTATTACCCGCCATCCCTAGAGTTTCACAGCCAGGCCATGTTGCCTGCAGGCCCAGCTCCCCCACTGCACAGCTGACTCTTCCTCGGGGGGTGCCTTAAGTCCTGTGTTGCAAGCAACAGGAAGCAGCTCTGCTCTGCCAATGGAAGCATAGAGGGTGGGTTGGAAGGAAGTCAGGGTCCACAGGTGCAGTGGGGAGGTGGAGGGCTCAGCTTAGCAGTGGCAGAAGCCACGGCAGCTGCAGACCGGGTGTGGTGGCTCACGCCTGTAATGTTTTGGCTTTGGGAGGCCAAAGCGGGCAGATCACTTGAGGTCAGGAGTTCGAGACCAGCCTGGCCAACATGGCGAAACCCTGACTCAACTGAAAATACAAAAATTAGCTGGTCGTGGTGGTGGGCACCCGTAATCCCAGCTACTCGGGAGGCTGAGGCAGGACAATCGCTTGAACCCAGAAGGCAGAGGTTGCAGTGAGCCGAGATCACACCACTGCACTCCAGTCTGGGCAACAGAGCAAAACCCCATCTCAAAGGTGGGGAGCCAGGCCCAGGGGAATGGTGCGCTCAGCAGCCCCTGCAGCTGGGGGGATGAACATGTCTCTTTTGTCTTCTGATGAAATCTTAACTCAGTGAGGTCCGTGCAGCGTGCCCAGTGCCCCATCTTGGGCCACTTACTTGCCCCTTACCCAGGGGTCCTGACTGTAGCCCCTGGTGCTGGGCAGTTTCCTCTGTGGCAAAGCTCACACCTGCCGGTGACACGGAGGCCACTGGGAAAGCAGGTATTGGGGAAAGAGCCCAGACTGGTGCCAAGTGAGGGGTGAGCGGCCCGTCAGGATCCAGGCATCGTCCCTCCCCCTGTGTCCTGAGGATCCAACTCCAGGCCGCCCCACACACCCTCTTCACTGCTTCACTTGGGGAAAAGCCAGAAAGACATTTGCTTCTGCAGACATTTCCCAAGAAGCAAAGCCCTCTGTTGGCATTTAGCAATGAACGTGGGCACCCTGAGGCCCGCCCAGCCATCCACCCTTGCTGGGAGCATTTCCTGTTAAATCCTGATCGAACCAGGCATTACCACCCACACGGCAACTTCTCTGTAACCACATTGGCCCCATGGGACCACACACATCTGTGTGTGTGCGTGTGTGTGTGCGTGTGTGTGTGTGTGTGTCTCAAAAATGTTTATCGACATAGAATGTCAAGGCCCGAGCCCACCTGAGCCTACCGTTGCCCCCGCAGGAGCCTCCCCTCCATGGCCAGAGCCTGCATTGATCCTTGGTCGTTGGGCACGGGTGGTTGGCCCTGCCATTCGGTGTTTTCAGCATGTTGACAGCATTGTGCAACCGCCACTTCTGTCCAATTCCAGAACAATTTCATCTCCCCAGAAAGTGTCCCATCTTCAGTGAGGTCTGTATTCTTATGGTTTCAGAGCTGGCGATCGGGCAGTCCTGTACTCCATGGCCTGACGGCTTTGCTGGTGAGACTTTTGACGGGAGTCCAGCCAGGCCCTGAAGGAGGGAGCTCCCTTACTAGCCTTCCCTCAGTCCACAGGCCTTCCCCACCAGCCTCCTTAGTCACGTGGGGCTGGGAGACAGGGCTGCCTGCTCCTGAGACCATGGGCATCCACCCCACACTGGTCCTGTCCCCGGGAGCCCAGCTTACACTGACCTCGCTGCCCACGAGCCCGGCTTCTGCAGCGTGGGAAATGCTCTTCAGTTTACGGTGCTTTCTGTAAATAAGGGCACCAGAGACGTTTGGGGCCACATAACTGGTGGGGCTGCCCTGTGCTCTGCAGCTTCCCTGGCCTCCACCCACTGGATGTCAGCAGCACCCCCCCACCCCAGCCCCCAGTGTCACAGCAGTAGACTCTAGACATGGCCGGATGTCCCCCGGAGTGCAGAATCACCCAGACTGGAAGCATCCCTCCATCAAGTAGGACGTTTTGTGAGAATCAGACATTCCTATCTGTCTGGGCCTGGACTGTTTGAGTCTAACAGAGTCCCAGTTTGGGTCCTGTTATTTTCTGTCTGTGTGACCCTTGACAAGGGACTTAACCTTTCTGAGCCTTAGTTCCCTGCTGTATAAAATCAGAACTACAGTTTCCTCCTGTATAAAATCAGAACTATAGGCCAGGTGCAGTGGCACACGCCTATAAACCCAGCACTTTGGGGAGGCTGAGGCATGTGGATCACCTGAGGTCAGGAGTTCAAGACTAGCTTGGCCAACATGGTGAAAACTGTCTCTGCTAAAATTACAAAAATTAGCCAGGCATGATGGCAGGCATCTGTAATCCCAGCTACTTGGGAGGCTGAGGAAGGTGAATTCTTTGAACCCAAGTGGTGGAGGTTGCAGTGAGCTGAGATCAGACCATTGCACTCCAGCCTGGATGACAGAGTGAGACTCCATCAGAATAGAAAGAATGGAATAGAATAGAATAGAATAGAATAGAATAGAATAGAATAGAATAGCAGAATAGCCTAGATGACAGAGTGAGACTCTATCTCAGTAGAATAGAACAGAATAGAACAGAAAAGAATAGAGTAGAGTAGAGTAGAGTAGAGTAGAGTAGAGTAGAGTAGAGTAGAACCGAACCTTCCCCCTAGTGACAGTGTAGGGAAATGAGGCAGGGGGTGAATCGGGAAGGCAGCCACAGAACTCGGTCAGCATTCACAGCTCTGTGCTGAGGTTGCTCTAGAGCCACCCTGTCCTCAGACCCCCTGGGGAGGAAGAGACATGGATTCTCATGCCTGTTCTACTCATCAATATTTGACCTCGCACATGTCACCTTTAACCTTTTCCTGCCTCAGTTTCCTCATTTGTAAAAAAGCCACCACAGCCGCAGAGGAGAGGCAGGGACTGTGAGGGATGAGCGGGCAGAGAAGCAGAAGGTGTTGGCCAAGCCTCGGGTTCCTTTTTAATGGCCACACTCTGAGTCCGTGCCCCTTGTGCCTGTTCTCAGCTGCAACGAAAGCAGTCTGCCCCAAATGTGCCACCTCCAGGCCCCTGGCCACTGCCTTTTTGGACCATTTGGACCAGCCCTTGCCAAGCCAGTTCCCAGGCTGGATCTGACTCCAGAGTGGTGGGGGGCTGCCACCCTGCATGAGGGCAGGATTGCCCACACCCGAGCCCACCTGAGCCAAGCCTGTCGCTGCCCCCACAGGAGCCTCCCCTCCACAGCCAGAGCCTGCACTGGTCCTTGGTCTTTAGTGGTTGGTCACTGGTCCTTGGTGTTGTGGCCCATATTTGCCTCATCAGCTCACACTGGTGTCTCCCTGCCGGACCTGCTCCCACCCGTACCCCTGAGATCTGTGAAAGAGGATCCCAGCCGGCTTCCCCCCAAGGAGAAGAACTTAGCTGTGCCATAGAGTGTGCATATGAAGCACGGGAAGAAGGTGTCCTTGTCCCCCCTCAGTGCGCTTTTGGCACAATGTGCCATCCGCACAGGAGCACCAACCTTCCGGTGTCTGCTCAGAGGCTCCTGCGTCGGGATCCTCCCAGTCTTTACCCCAGAGAAACATTCCCTAGACAAGCACACATCGGCTGAAGGACCCGGTAGAGGATTTGGTTTCCGGGCACGGTGTGCCTGCAGGGCCAGGCTTGCTGTCTTATATGGGAGATGGAATGGGTGCATCATGGCCTCCGGATCAGCAGATCCTCAGGCCCTCCTGGTCAACAGGAACGGCCATTGGCCCCAGCCAAAAGGTAGGCGAGGGCAGGGCCCTGTGCTGCCATCTCCCCTTCCTGCCTCATGGGTCTCACCGCCCAGGCTCAGGGAGTGCACAGGTGATCCTAACTGAGCACCACGGCTGCTCTGAGACAGTGGGCCAGACCGGACCTTTGACCCTGGTGTGAATTACTCCTCACGTCATCCCATCATCCCTGCTTGTGAAATAGAGACTCTTTAATAACAATCGCTAATATTTATTGGGTATTTTTACCCTGGACCAAGCACTCTCCCTAGCAGCCATGTGAGGGAGGAACTGTCGTTCTCCCCCGTTGGACAGATGGAGGCACGAAGGCATGGAGAGGTGTGGAGCCTGCCTTGGAATCCCACAGCTCAGAGTGGCAGAGCCAGAATCAAATCCAGACAGAGCCCAAGCTCCAAAGAACTGTGCCATGGCCCGGCCACCTCATCACACAACTCCGGGGGCGCTGCTTACATAAACATGGTCGCTCTTGGTTTCACCGTCTTATATTGTGGGACCCTGAAGTTCAGAATGGTGGAGTAGTTTGCTCAAGGTCACACAGCAAGTTAAGTAGGAGAAATGGAGTTTCAACCCAGTTCTGTCTGACTTTTGTGACATGGACACATTTGTGTCAAGTTAACAATTCCCAGGAGCTTGATGTTCCGGGTTCCCAGTGCTTGGAAGAGGGTGGAGGCTCAGAGAGGAGAAGAGTCAGAGCCCAAGGGGAGTTCCCAGCATTAAATTGCATTTAGTGGAAGAGATTAGTCAGAGAAATGTGTCAGTTGCCACGGGAGAGGATCTAATGTGTATATGTGTGTACATGTGTGTATGTGTGTGTGTTAGTCTTTTCTCAGGCTGCTGATAAAGACATACCCTTGGGCCGGGCGCGGTGGCTCACGCCTGTAATCCCAGCACTTTGGGAGGCCAAGGCAGGCAGATCACGAGGTCAGGAGATCAAGACCATCCTGACTAACACGGTGAAACCCCGTCTCTACTAAAAATACAAAAAATTAGCCAGGCGTGGTGTCGAGCGCCTGTAGTCCCAGCTACTCTGGAGGCTGAGGCAGGAGAATGGCATGAACCAGGAAGGTGGAGCTTGCAGTGAGCTAAGATCGCGACACTGCACTCCAGCCTGGGCGACAGAGCGAGACTCCGCCTCAAAAAAAAAAAAAGACATGCCTGAGACTGGGTGATTTATAAAGAGAGGGAGGCTTAATGGACTCACAGTTCCACATGGCTGGGGAGGCCTCACAATCGTGGTGGAAGGTGAAGGAGGAGCAAAGGCACATCTCACATGGCAGCAGGCAAGGGAGCTTGAGCAGGGGAACTGCCCTTTATAAAACCATAAGATCTCAGGAGACTTATTCACTATTATGAGAACAGCACGGGAAAAACCCACCCCCATGATTCAATTACCTCCCACCAGGTCCCTCCCATGACACGTGGGGATTATGGGAACTACAATTCAAGATGAGATTTGGGTGGGGACACAGCCAAACCATATTGGTGCATACACATGTGTATATGTGTGTGTGTGCATGTGTGTATTTTGTGCGTATGTGCGTGTGTGCATGTATGTGTGTGTATACGTGTGTATGTGCCTGTGTATGGGTACGTGGGTATGCAAGCAGGTGCATGTATTTTAGATGAAACTTCACATGCGTCATCTGCCATTCCTCTCCATTATAGCTTTGCCTTGGAAGTTTACAAGCCTGAATGGGCAGAGTGGACAGTTTGAGAGATCCCTGTGCTTTAGAACTCACAGGTACAGCCACCCCATTCTGAAGGACCAACCGTAGGGGACCTCCCAATTGTCAGGTAGCAAGGATGTCAAGCTGCCTACTGAGATGGAAGATGCCGCCCCCAGACCCAGACAGAGATAAGGCCCTGCCTGGAAAGGAAGTGGATGGGTTCAGGAGAGCCACCCCGCCTAGGCCTCTTCCTCACTGCCTCCCGTGCTCCCTCCAAGGGCTGCCTGTTTCAGGGGCTGGCTTGTACAATCCTGTGCTTCCTATGCATGTGGCTGGGAGTGTTTGCAGGAGGGGAGAGCTGAGGGTTCATTGCCGCATGACGGCAGACCAGCCTGGGTGCTCATTTCTCCCGAGTCGCACTTTCTGGGCAGCCAGATAGACTGGGCAGGAGGAAGCAAGGGAGTGGGGCATCCCCCTAAGACTGCAAGTGTAGCAGTGTGGAGGGCCAGGAGGCTGTGTGCACGCACACCTGGAGGGAAGGCAGGTGCAGCCACTGACTCACCTGGGCTGGGTGTGGTGGTTCAGAAAGTGTGTGTCTCCATGATCCTGGGCCTGCTGATAAAGACATACCCGAGGGCCGGGCGTGGTGGTTCACACCTGTAATCCCAGCACTTTGGGAGGCCGAGGCGGGCGGATCATGAGGTCAGGAGATCGAGACCATCCTGGCTAACACGGTGAAACCCCGTCTCTACTAAAAATACAAGCAATTAGCCAGGCGTGGTGGCGGGCACCTGTAGTCCCAGCTACTCGAGAGGCTGAGGCAGGAGAATGTACAGAGGCTCGAGACACACCCAGCTTTACTCCTTCCTTAAACAGAAAATTTACCACATTGTTCTTGCAGTAGGACCACAGAGCTGTTCCCTGGGCCATCAACACAACAAAGGCTCTGTGAAGCAGGGATTTGCTTCCATTTATCCTGCAGGTTCTTCCGGCATGTGTCCTGGATGTGCCCAGCCCCAGACCAGGTGCTGGGGACTCTGGTGAGCAGACAGGACCGGCCCACGTCATTTGTGCTGGTTGTTTTCTTGGCCCGCAGGAACGTGGGCTTAGGGGAAACCACACTGGGCTCCCAGTCAGGCGCCAGGCTTTGGTACCCAGGTTGCATGTTGCACCCACTGGAGAAGTCACTGAACCTCTCTGAGTTTTGGTTTCTTATCTCTTGAGCACAGATAATCCCTAACTCCCTACCCGCAACCCAGCACTGTTGCATGGAGCGCGTGAGGGTGGCAGAGCACAGGGGGTTTTCTCAGCCAGAGCAGGGGCAAGCCAGGTTTGGGGGGCAAGGCTGGCACCCTCAGCTCAGCCTCTGTGGGATGGATTTCAATTCCCTGGGAGCTGGCAGTGGGACGGAAGTGATTTCACAGACTTCTAGGGTGTCCAAGCTGGAAGGAGCCCTGAGGATCACTTGGTCCAGGCTTTTCACTATACAGATGGGGAAACTGAGGCTCAGAGGAGGGAGTGACTTTTCTAAAATAACACAGCTGGTTGATGTGATGAGGGTGCATCAGGCATTAGGCCAAGGACTGTCCGTTTCTTGGTGGGACCCTTTCTCAAGAACCTCTGCTCTGCCAGGAAGAACTCCAGGCCTGGGGCAAGGTTGGAAAGGTTGGGGAGAGATGAAATGGATTTTTTTTTTAAATCTGTGTTCAGATGAGAGGCAAAGCCAGCACTCACAGTGGCTCTGCCATCTATAGCTACCCCCGAAATGTCAGTGTTCACCCAAAACCTCAGTGCGGGGGACCCCTGGGCCTCTCCCTGTCTCCTCCGCCCTGTCATGAGCCTGCGGAGACAATCAGAAGTAGAAAATGACTGTGATGAAAAGAAGGTGCATTAACACTTTGGGAAGCCAAGGCAGGTGGATCACTTGAGGTCAGGAGTTTGAGACCAGCCTGGCCAACATGGTGCAACCCTATCTCTACCAAAAATACAAAAAATTAGCCAGGCGTGGTGGCAGGCACCTGTAATCCCAGCTACTCAGGAGACTGAGGCAGGAGAATTGGTTGAGCCTGGGAGGCAGAGGTGGCGGTAAACCGAGATCGTGTCACTGCTCTCTGGCCTGGGCAATAGAGCGAGACTCCATCTCAAAAAACAAAAAACAAAAAAAAAAAAAAACAAGAAAAGAAAAGAAAAAAGAATATGTATTAACACATTTCTAATACTGCCCTTTTTATCCCCAAAAGAATTTGGACAGACACTGGGCAGAGAAAGGAAGACCTGTGTGACCAGTCACGGTGGCCTCCCGACCCCAGCTCAGCCCCACACTTGTCCCTGGGCTCCCTCCTGTCTTACATGTTCTTGGCGTGGGCTCCTGAGAGCTGGGCTTAGGATCTGCCCTCTCCCCAGCCTGCATTCAAGCGGGAGCTGGTCATGTAGGCTGATCGTGCACCTGCCCATCTCCTTGCTAGTTCTGCAGAAGGTGCACATGGCTCTTCTCTGGCAAAACCTTGTGAAAGGGAGATGAAGCAACCTTCAACCTTGCAAGGAGTTAAACTAACGGGATCCAAAACACCTTTTTCTTACAATCGGACTTGAATCCTGGCTAGTCCTTGGAGAATCCAAAAGAATGGGTGATAAGAGTGTTCCTGGGGCTGGGCGCGGTGGCTTACGCCTGGAATCCCAGCACTTTGGGAGGCCGAGGCAGATGGATCACTTGAGGTCAGCAGTTCAAGACCAGCCTGGCCAACATGGTGAAACCTCGTCTCTACTAAAAACACAAAAATTAGCCAGGTGTAATAGCACATGCCTGTAATCCCAGCTACACATGAGGTTGAAGTAGGAGAACTGCTTGAACCCCAGAGGCGGAGGTTGCAGTGAGGTGAGCCACTGCACTCCAGCCTGGGCAACAGAGTGAAACTCCATCTCAAAACAAAAAAGAGGAGTATTCTTGGACCCCCTCTATTTCTGGTCTCACTTTGCTGTTGGTGGGTAACCCCCAGGTGAGCTCTCAGGTGAGTTAAGTTGACACAAATGTGACAAAAGTCAGACAGAACTGGGTTCAAACGCTCCTTCTTCTACTTGTGTGACTTTGAGCAAAATACTCCACCATTCTGAACTTTAGGATCCCACTATATAAGATGGGGAGACCAAGAGGGACCATGTTTATGTAAGCAGCGCCCCCTAGAGTTGTGTGACGAGGTGGCCGGGCCATGGCACAGTTCTTTGGAGCTTGGGCTCTGTCTGGATTTGATCCTGGCTCTGCCACTTCTGAGCTGTGGGATCCCAAGGCAGGCTCCACACCTCTCCGTGCCTTTGCGCCTCCAGCTGTCTAACGGGGAGAACGACAGTTCCTCCCTCACACGGTTGCAGGGCAGGTGCTTGACTTACAATTGGCACTCGATGCAGAGCCAGCAGTACCCGGTGCAGAAGTTCAGGGCTTTCTCCCCATGGCGGTGGGCGGTGCCGAGCAGCTGGCCAAGAGGTCCCCTTGGTTGTGACTTCTTCTTCCTGTCTTCCTGCTCTCTCCAGGCCAAACAGTCCTTAGCTACGCTGACCAAGGATGTCCCCAAGCGGCATTCCCTCGCCATGCCGGGCGAGACGGTGCTCAACGGCAACCAGGAGTGGGTGGTGCAGGCGGACCTCCCGCTGACCGCAGCCATCCGGCAGAGTCAACAGACTCTCTACCACTCACACCCCCCTCACCCTGCGGACCGGCAAGGTGAGTCCTGCCCTGGCCTGGCCCCACCACGATTTCGAGGGGCTTCACAGGAGGCCATCCGACCCAGTGGGAGAGGCAGCTTCTTTGTTCACACTACAGCAGCTTAGGGGGTGTGGCGCAGAGACCTTGGGCTCGTGTAACTGAAAAATCTAAGAGATGGACAGCAGGCGTAGCTGGATCCAGAGGTTCAAACACTATTTGGGTCCCTCTGACCATGTCTCTCCATCTCTTAGCTCTGCCCACCTCCTTTTGGCCTCATCTTTAGGCTGTCTCTTTCTGCAAGAAAGTAAAATAGTCCCCTGCAGTTCCAGATGGTTAAGACCCTCACAGCTCAAGTCTTAAGAAAGAAAAACTCTCTCTTCCCCCTGTGTCCATAGCAAATCCTAAAGAAAGACTCTGATTGGCCACATCAGAGTCACATGGGCATCCTTTGGCAGGAGAGGCAGCAGAACTGCTTGATTGACAGCTCTGGCCAATCGCGGGGCATCCAGGAGGGGCTGATGTCAATGTCACAGGTGTTTGCTCCAGGCACTCGGCAGGGAAGTCTGGCCTCTGGGCAGCATCTGTACCCACTGCCCATGGAACAGCCTCCAAACTCCTCGCTGTCCTGTTGCACGTCTGCAGGCCACCTTGCTCTGTTCTCTGTCCCTGCTGCAAGTAGGTGCCCTTACGTGATAGATGCCAGTTGTGATAGATGCAAGTTTGGTCATCCTCGTCTACCTCTGCAGGGCCTCTCCTCAATGGTCATCCTCATCTACCTCTGCAGGGCCTCTCCTCAATGGAGTTGGCTCTGGTCTGGGAAAGCCTGGACAGGCTGACGGATCTGCCCTCTGGGCCCTTCCTCCTCCACAGTATCTGCCTCACATACGGCCATCTCCATGCGTTTTGTCAGACACCCCCTCCTCCAGGAAGCCTTCCGTGCTCTCTCCCCTGTGTCCTCTATGCTCCTGTAAAGTTGGGTGCTCACCTGCGTCAGAGCACCTCTTACCCTACCTCGGATTTGCTGTTCATGCATTTGTCACATGACTCCTCCCATCTGTCCAGTGCCTGGCACTGTGGTAGGCACATCATACATGCAGCTACTCTATGGGATTGGTACCACTGGCAGCCAACAGCAGCCAATGCAGCAAGGGTGGGAGATGGTCACTGTGAAGGCGGCAGGCTGGGCTGGCCCTTGGCGCTGCAGGAGATGAGTCAGACACAGCCCTGACCCATAAGGGGCTGGCAGGCTGATCAGGGAGAAGCCAGCAGGCCCTGCTATTGCCTGTCAGGGGTACAGCTGGGGGAGTGTAGGTGAGTCATTGGGGTGAAGGCGCATAGACCCTGGATTCAGACTGCTGGGTTCAGCTCTGGCCCTGCTGCTTACTAGGGGCATAACCCATGACCTTGGCCAGGGTCCTCAGTTTCCCCATGTATAAAAGGGGCATTAGGCTCTTAGCACACAACGTACATTAACGGTGTTTGCTGAGATTTCCTCAACCTACTTCACGGGGCTGTCGTGAAGATGAAATGTGTAAAACTGCGGGAATGGGGCTGGGATCACAGTCAGAGCTGGGCAAATATTAGCTGCTATTCTCATTGTCATCATCATCACCGTTGTTGTCATCATTGATAGGTGACACAGGGACTTTGAGAACCCAGACAGTAAGCAAATTCAGAGTCTTCCCCTCCCACTGAGTGGAGACAGCAGCCCTCCCTTCGCTGTCTGACCCAAGGTTGTGTGACTTTTTTGGGGTAAGGGTGGGCAGCTCTGGCCTTCAAAGCCTCGACTCAGAGCTGGAAGAGCTTATAATAAAACTGCCTGGGACCAGCATCCTCATCAGGTAGGGAAACTGAGACCCAGAGAGGGCCATCACTTATTCAGAGTCTCACTGCCCAGCCATGCAGCCAGCTGTCCTGGCTTCTGGTCCAGCCCCAGGGCAGCAGGAGGGCAGAGGTGCTGTTTGAAGGCAGACAGGGCTTGAGCAGTTTCTGCATCACGTAGAGGCAGCAGACTCCTGGTCATCCTCGTCTGCCTCTGCAGGGCCTCTCCTCAATGGAGTTGGCTCTGGTCTGGGAAAGCCTGGACAGGCTGATGGATCTGCCCTCTGGGCCCTTCCTCCTCCACAGTATCTGCCTCACATACAACCATCTTCATGCGTTTTATCAGACACCCCCTCCTCCAGGAAGCCTTCCGTGCTCTCTCCCCTGTGTCCTCTATGCTCCTGTAAAGTTGGGTGCTCACCTGTGTCAGAGCATCTTTTACCCTACCTCAGGTTTGCTGTTGATGCATTTGTCACATGACTCCTCCCATCTGTCCAGTGCCTGGCACTGTGGTGGGCACATCATACATGCAGCTACTCTCTGGGATTGATACCACTGGCATCCACCCCCGTGTTACACATAACAAACCTGGCTCAGAGGGGCCAGGCAGGATGCTCAAGGCCACACAGCCTGTAGGGTAAACTCGCCCTGATTGGAATTGACTCCAAAGCCAGGGCTCCTTCAGCCACCAATCTTCTGTATTAGAGCATATGGCCATTGGCGGCAAGGACTGTCTTTTGCAGGGATGCTGCCCTACCTGCTGGCGTGCCGCCTGCACATAGTAGGTGCTTAGCCAGTCTCGTCAAACAAAAGATGCTTTCTCCATCCAGTGCCAATGCCTGCAGACAGGAGAGCAACCTGCTGGGGACTGGGAAGGGCTTCTGAGCTGTGGCTTCTGGTCTGGACCTTTCATTCAGCCACTATTTATTGAGTAGCTACTATGTGCTAGGCACCATGAGCTCTGGGATTCAACAGGGTAAGACACCCAGGGCGCCTGCCCTCCCAGAGCAGATGTTGTCAGTGTACAGATATGACATGTAAATATACTATTACATAACAAGCAGGCCAGGTGTGGTGGCTCACGCCTGTAATCCCAGCACTTTGGGAGGCCAAGGTGGGCAAATCACGAGGTCAGGAGTTCCAGACCAGCCTGGCCAACATAGTGAAACCCTGTCTTTACTAAAAATACAAAAATTAGCTGGATTTGGTGGCACACGCCCGTAGTCCCAGCTACTTGGGAGGCTGAGGCAGGAGAATTGCTTGAACCCAGGAGGCAGAGGTTGTGGTGAGCAGAGATCGCACCACTGCACTCCAGCCTGGGCAACAGAGCAGGACTCTGTCTCAAAAATAAATAAATAAATAACAAGCAGAACAATGACAGATTGTAATTAGCACAAAGAGAGAAATCAACAGAAAACAGGCACTTTTTTGGGGGGACGGAGAGATGGAGTCTTGCTGTGTTGCCCAGGCTGGTTTCAAAGTCCTGGGCTCACGCAGTCCTCCCTCTTCGGCCTCCCAAAGTACTGAGATTACAAGCGAGAGCCAGCATGCCCAGCCAAAAACAGGCACTTTGATGAGAAACAACAAGGCAAAGTAGGGAGGGCTGATTACTGGGGAAGGCCTCTCGGGACAGACTGAGACCTGGAGGACGACGGTGCCCCTGATGGGCAACAGGAATGGCAGAGACCAAGGCAGGGAGACATGACCTGTCTCAGGCAGTCAGAAGGCTGATGTGGCTCGAGCTGAGGCTGCTGGGGTAGGCAGGGCCGTGGCACATCAGGCCATCTTGGAGGCCAGGAGGAAGAGAGATGAGATGCTGGTGGCTCATGCTCTGGTGTGTAGAGTGGAGTCGACATGACCCACCAGGAGGCCACGTGGTCTTCCAGGCAAGAGTCAGTGGTGGCAATGCGGTGGGAGAGAAGCAGGCAGATTTGGGGCAGTGTTTTGGAGCTGCTGCTACTGATTGGATGTGGGATATGGGGGAAAGAGAGAAAGTGGTGGTGGCCTTTAGGTTTCTCATTTGGGAAACCAACTGGGGGCAGTGGTTAGGATTGCACCGGGTCTAGGAATGTCCAGGTGGTGGGAGCATATGAACAGAGTCACAGAGTACTCAAGTATTAATGCATCACGGTGCTCCTTAGAAATGCATTTATAAACATCAAGCACTTTCCTATATTGGACTTGGAAACGAGGAGACTTGAACTTGGAATGAGAAGAAGACTTTGAAAACTTCCACGTCTTCTCCTCGTTCGTGCTGGTGGAGGAGGGTTCATTGGATCCAAAGGCTATGGGAGGTTCTTCCCAGCAGCTGCTCTATGGGAATGTGTGGAGCTGTGGAGTAGGGGGTTGGAGAACCAGGCACGTCTCTTCCCTTTTCTATACCTCAGTGTTCCCATCTGCAGAACGGGGATGTTGGGTGGAATAGCCGCCAAGGCAGCACAGGCGAGGACATTCTCTCCATCCCTCACTCACCAGCTGTCCCTGCTTTCCAGCGGTCAGGGTGAGCCCCTGCCACTCCCGGCAGCCCTCTGTCATCTCCGACGCATCTGCCGCCGAAGGCGACCGGTCGTCCACACCTAGCGACATCAACTCCCCTCGACACCGGACGCACTCCCTCTGCAACGTAAGGCCAGCAGCAGCGGGGCCTGGGCCCCTGGGCCCTGCCCAGAAACCACAGGGGTGGGGGTGGCGGGGTGAAGCCATACTCGCTGTTTCCTCTCGTCCACCCAGGGAGCACTCTGGCGAATGCATTTCCTGTTCTGTTCTTTCCTTTTGCAAGAAGCGATGGATGTGGGGAGAAAAAGGAATGAGGCCCGTTTGCTCCTTGTGTCCGGGAGGGTGAGGAGAATCCAGAGGAAGTGGGCCTGGGTCGGCCGCAGGCGCAGCCTGGAACTCTGCCCCAGTGGGCCCTGTCTGGGACTGTGGGCTTCTCCTCCCACACATTACCTTCCAGAGCTCAGGGCCTCCCTAGCACTGCCTCATTTCCCTTTAGAGCCAGCTCTCCATTCTGATCCAAGAGTCTTGGCATGAATTGCCTCTGGAGAGGCGTGTGAATATGGTCTAAGTTTATTTCCTTTGCTTATTTCATCAAACACTTTTGATTGCATGCTGGGCACCAGCTCCCAGGAGGCAAAGGCCCTAGCTGCCTGGCTCTTGATGACTAGTGGGGCAGACAGATGGGCTCTGCAACAGTGAGGGAGTAAATGAAGATGGGTCGAGCTTCTGAGGACAGTCGGAAGCCATGTCGAGGCTCTAAGATGAAATATTGGGGTCCGGGTGTGGAGACCACCTTGAATTTGTGTTCTGTTCTATCACACAGTTGGTAATGCAGAGGCTCCCCTCTGCCATATCCTAAAGACAGAGACATCATAGGGTTAGATCTTCAAATGCACAAGACGGCTTTTCCCAAAACACAGTTAATGCCACTTTATTAACCAGCGAAATAGATAATAAAAAAGAAATGAGGTGAACACATTGGACAAAACCATTAGTTGCCAATGACATGATTCTCTACCTGGAAAACTCAGGAGAATAACTTGAAAAGCTATTAGAACGAATAATAAGCATGTACATAGCAGTGCTGCTTGGAAATCAATGTGTAAAAATCAGTCACTTTCCTATAGATGAGTCATAATGATGGAACCATTTTTTTCAATCCACAATAACAATGAAAAGTGCTTATAAAAATAGCTAAGACTAAAATTCAGAGAAGCTACCTCAGTCTGCTGAGGTGGGCGGCAGGGATTGCTGACCCGGAGACCTTAGACGGCCTCCTCAGAGTGGGAAGAAGGTCATTTGCAGCCTGGAGCCCTGCTCAAGGCTGGAATTCTCTTTTTTATTGTTTTATTTTATTTATTTTTGTGTGTGTGTGATGGAATTTCACTCTTGTCACCTAGGCTGGAGTTCAGTGACGCAGTCTCAGCTCACTGCAACCTCTACCTCCCAGGTTCAAACAATTGTCCTACCTCAGCCTCCTGAACAGCCGACATTACAGGTGTGTGCCACCACACCCGGCTAATTTTTGTATTTTTAGTAGAGATGAGATTTCACCATGTTGGCCAGGCTTGTCTTGAACACCTGACCTCAGGCAATCTTGAACACCTGATCTCAGCCTCCCAAAGTGCTGGGATTATAGGCATGAGCCACTGCACCCAGCGGGAGTCTCTGTTTTATACTGGTGCTTTAAGGAAGCAGTATGTTCTTCTCTTGTCCCCAGGAGAGAATCCTACTGACAAAGGCTATCTTGACTAACAGAACCAAGGCAAGGAAGCTGGGCCACTGGAGAGGTCTCTGATATCCATTCCCTGATTCTGAAGGACCACTGTGGAATTACATCTAGAACCAGCAGTGTCCCTGCACCATTCTCATCCCAATTGAGAATACCTTCCTCCCGTGGCCATATTTTGCCTTCTCATGGTGGACCCATGGGAACTCTGGCAGCAGAAATGCTGCTGGAAAAACCCCATTCTGCAGAAGGAGTTCTCCAAAGGCCTCTTGAATTGCACTTGACCCAGCCTGGCCTTTTGCCCACCATAGCCTTGGCACATGCCTGCTGCCAGGAAATGGGTGCTTTGATTTGTCTACATACAGGCGTTTCAGTGAGCAGGCCCCATTCTCTTTACCCATAGATTTGGCAAAGATGTTCCTATCCAGAGTGGAACTATTTTAGCTGCCTTCAGAATGGGTTCTGTTTGCAAACTTTGAGACTACAGACTAAACTACCATTCATTAAATTCCCTCACTTCTTCAACCCCTTTTATCCCCCCATCTCAACAGGTGTGCACAAAGGTAAGCCAGGAAGAGCCCGAAAATAGCTACAGGTAACACTTTGCCTTGGGCATCTGACCTCCAGCAGCAAGAATAGTGCAGCCTGGACTAATGACTGCCTCATCCTCTCACCCTCTGGCCACTAATTTAGAGCAGAAGTAGGGACTCAGCATAGAGAGGTTGGAGAGGGTTGATGGACCTTGGCGTTATGCTTGCAATTCCAGAAATAGCCACCAGGAGTCAGAAATAACCACCAGGCATCTCCCTAGTAATGACTGTTTTGATCCAAAGGATCTGTGGGCTCCAGGCAGGACAGACTGATTCTGGGATGTAGTGAAGGCTTTTGTACCCCCGCAGGCTATCAAGGCTTCCCTCCGCACCCACCTAGGGCAGGGCTGGCAACACAATGGAAATGTCCTACCTGCTCATCCTAGGGACCTGTCTGAGGCTCCCTAGGTAAAAGGGAAGGAGCTCAGACCTCTTCTGGGGCAGCCCAAAGCTCAGGACCAAGTGTGCCTACCCTGGAGCTCCTGCCTGGAAGGAGCACTGTGCCAGGAGGAATCTGACAGTCCCCAATTCGAGCTGTAGCTCTGCATCTAATTAGCTCCATGGTGGTGGACTGTCTGCTGCGTCTGTTGATGTCTGTGAATAGGGCTAACGAGTCCTGCCTGCCTCTGCACAAACAGAGATTCACTGTGTTGGTTGTAGGGGAAGACAGAGGCTACATGGTCTCCTAAGTTTGTTTCTGTCCCAAAATTCTTTATTTTGTGCTTTTTCTATAAAAGTACATTTCTTTATGAAAAGTACCAAGTCTAACCAAGCTCTAGCTCTAAGTCAGTGGACTGATGGGGACAGGAACTTAGACGCCCTGGAGTGGCTGATTTGTTGGTCAGAAGATGTTGGGGGTTGAGAGGCCAGACCAGGCAGGAGAGGACCCCAGGGCCTCTGGGGAAATTCTAGGCCCCAACAATAAGCCATCTGGGGGTATCTGCTTCAGGAAATGGGGGGTGGGCTCCCCACCTCAGAGGCAGGGTGGTCCCTGAGGGATGGCATCCTCCCACGGAAGGCCCCACACTGCACGGGCCGCCTCTGCTCTCCTGTGTCATATGTCTCTGCTGTTTCATCTTCCTCTTCTCCTCTGGCTACAGGGCGACAGTCCCGGCCCAGTTCAGAAGAACCTGCACAACCCTATTGTACAGGTAGGTGTGCCCTCCCTGGCCACTTGGGCCCTCCCTCCACCCCACCTTGACTACGACTTCACCCTCTGTTCCCCTGAGCCCACATCCATGCTGCACACCCAAGGTGGAGAGGATTTATGCCACTTCCAGAGTCTCAGGTGGGCTAGGGCCTGAGCCAGGCTCAGCACCTGGGCCCGCCTGGCCCTGTGCCCTGCAGGGCTGTGGAGCTACTGAGTGCACGCATGTCCTCTGTCCTGATGCCCTAGCCATGGCTTACCCTGGCAGCCAGCTCTATAAAATTCCCATTATTATTGAAAAGCTCATAGCCCAGGCAGCGGGCTCTTTGTGCTGCTAGAAACTTGATTCATTTTTAACATTTTTGATATTCTGTCATCAGAGTGAGGAGGGGGCTGCAGGGAGGACAAACAGCGTGAATTTGAGGGTCTGCAGGGGTCTCCAAAGTCTTCTTTCTAGTCCTGGGGTCCCCACCTGTGGGTCTGCACAGCACCCATCTGCATCGGAGACCACCAGGGAAGTGGTTCAAATGCAGATTCCTGGGCCATTTGCCCTAGAGATTCTGATCCACCAGGTACAGGGTGGGGCCTGGAATTCAGGAAATCCCTAAGTATTTGGGGAACCATGAGTCTAGTCTAAGCCCCGCCCCAGTTACGCATGATGCCACCATATGTCTTTGTGTGAAGCACTTGGAGGTTTGCAAAACTCTCCTGCAGATACCACCCAGATGCCTGTAGTGTCCCTAACAGGAGGGCAGAGTAGACCTTACCACCACCACCACCACCATCATCTAATATTGTTTTCCCACGTCACAGACAAGAAAACGTCTCAGAGCAGCTTTCCAGGGTTCCACAGGTAGAGTCATGATCGAAACTGGAACCCACAGTGGCCATACGGTCTCCTGTCCAGGGCAAGTGCCCAGCCCTTGTCCTCGGCTGACACAGGCTCCAGACTCCTCCGCATTTTCCGGGCTCTCCCAGGCCCCCTTGCCCATGTCGCTGTGTGCTTAGTGCCCTGACACGGCAGACAGGGCCTGTGGCCGCCTTTCCTCCCTATGGCCTCGCATCGTGGGCGTGACCACGGTCAGTGGCCGAGTGCATGGACATCCTCCTTCAAGCCCTCAAGAAGCACCTGAAAGTTGTGGGCAAATTGAATTTAAACAATATTATTTAAACAATATTATTATAGCACAAATGACCACAGCTGCTCACAGGGACTGAATGCCTGTGGTACACCAGACACCATCCTTAGGGTCTTTTTTCATTTTTTTTTTGAGACGGAGTCTCACTCTGTCGCCCAGGCTACAGTGCAGTGGCACGATCCTGGCTCACCACAGCCTCCGTCTCCTGGGTTCAAGTGATTCTCCTGCCTCAGCCTCTCGAGTAGCTGGGATTACAGGTGCCTATCGCCACACCCCGCTAATTTTGTATTTTTAGTAGAGACGGGGTTTCACCATGTTAGCCAGGCTGGTCTCGAACTCCCGACCGCAGGTGATCCATCCGCCTCGGCCTCCCAAATTGCTGGAATTACAAGTGTGAGCCACCGTGCCTGGCCTGTTCTCAGGGTCTTTATCCTCTCTTTAGCAACATCCTTGTGGCAATCTTGGGTCTTACTGTTGTCCCTGAGAGCTTCTGTGACTGACCCATGTTTGCTCAGTGAATGAGGGGCTGACCTTGGCATTCCAGCCCTGGAGGTGGCTTCTCAACCATCCCAGCCCGTCCCTGACCCCACTGGCTTAAAGCTCAGAGAGGCCTTCCCCGCCCCGGACCCCATCCACTGCAGTCTGCACCCCAGCTAAGCTTGCCTTTCTCTTTCTCCCCCACCCTCTGCCACGTGGCTCCTGACTCCTCAGTCACTAGAGGATCTTGAAGACCAAAAACGGAAAAAGAAGAAAGAGAAGATGGGATTCGGCTCCATCTCCCGCGTCTTCGCCAGAGGGAAGCAGCGGAAGTCCCTCGACCCCGGCCTCTTTGATGGTACCGCCCCTGATTATTACATAGAGGAGGACGCGGACTGGTGATACGCGCTCCCCTGCGCCTGCTGCCTGCAGGCGTGTCTGTGCGTGTGGGCGTGCGTGCAAGCGAGCGTGGGTGCGCATGTGGCCGTGCGTGGGGTGTGTGTGCACGTGTGCGCTGGCACACACGGGTGCTGGGTGTGGCCGAGCGCCTCTAACAAGCGAAAACACGAGTGTGAACCTCTCTCCCCTGCGTCGCCACCTCTGTAATTGATGTACATACCGCAAACCGTGTGTGAACCTGTCAACTCTCTGTCGTCTTTGGAGCGATACCGTTGTGTTGTTAATCTGGTTTATTATTTTTCTTCAATGTTCGGTTTTTCTTTTTTTTTTCTTTTTGTTTGGTTCGTCGGTTTGTTTTTGTTTTTGTTTTTTTCCTCCTTTCTCCTCCCCTCCTCCTTTTTATGAAACTTGAAAACTTGAAGGACTGCTGTGTATTTGTAAATAACAAAACTATTGTGCACTCCGTGCTTGTAAATGTCCCTCGTCCAAACCGCTACTCCTGGAGCCCGTCTGGCAGAGGATGTGGTCTGTTTTTGATGTCCCCCCTCCCGCCCCCCTGGTGTGAACGTGTGGGACCAGACCCTGTCCTGGGGGTGCGTCCAAGTCACTTTAACCACAAAACGCCATCGTCGTCAGGGTAAGGTCCACTCTCCACAGAGACTCGGGAGCCCGGCCAAGGGGCCTTGTCTTGGCTGGGTTTGTCAGAGGTCAAACGGGCTCTTTTAAACGGCCTACCAGTTTTTAAATTGCGTTGCCGTTTCTTTCTTTATGAAAAAAAAAAAAAAAAAGAAAATTGTTTCGTTTAATTTATTTGCACAAATGCTGAAAACTTATTCTATCTAAATTATTACATAAATATTGGAATGTCTATTTTTCCATGGGGTGGGCGGGAGATGTGTGTCTCTGTTGACTTGTCTGTTCTGTTATCATGCTGCTACCCAACTGTGCAAAGTAGTTTAGGGTGGCCAGAACCCAGGGACCATTGGATTTCAAAGCTTGCTTTTTCTGTTCTCTCTTCTTTCTCCCTCTCTCTGTCTCTCCCATTCTCCTGCCCATGCATGAAAGCGTCCTCCACCGTCTTCCCGCCCAGACCTCCCTCCGGGCCTTTCTCTATATATTTATTTATCTGACACACAGAACACGACCTCAGTGAGCAGCGTGCTGACGGTCATGATCCTCTTCTTTGGGTCTGTGTTTTGAGAGAGGTTGAGTTCAGGGCAAGACAGCCTGCCGCACATCCAAGGGTACAACTAGTGGGACCCTGGCCTGAGTCTGTTCTCCGAGGGGCCTCCAGCAGCATCTGTTCCTCCCTGCAGCTGTGTCTTTCTTTGTCCTGGGTTTACGATGCAGGTGGGCCAGGCAGGTGTCATTAGGGGAGGCGCCCACTTCAAGAGGAGGGCCACAGTGGGGACACAGAGTCCAGCACCTGAGCCCTCCACCCTCCCCATTCTCGTTGGTTCCATCGTCCACACTTAGAACCTCCCAGGATCCCTTGGACTCTGTGCCCCAACTTGTCACGGCAGCCTGAGCCTACCCACCCCAGGAGAGGAGGGCTGGCAGGAACGTCTGCCTATTCCAGGGGTGGCGTTGGCCCCAGAGAGGCTTCACCAGCAAAGGAACTGTGTGCATTTTAATACTGGGGGACAGAGGACGTGTGAGCTGCTCAGCT
This sequence comes from Piliocolobus tephrosceles, assembly GCF_002776525.5. Taxonomy (NCBI): domain Eukaryota; kingdom Metazoa; phylum Chordata; class Mammalia; order Primates; family Cercopithecidae; genus Piliocolobus; species Piliocolobus tephrosceles. The sequence goes on along the minus strand of NC_045434.1, from coordinate 207,192,001 downwards.
AGGTCTGCCCAAGGCCTAAAACTCAATTTCCTTTTTCTTTTGCTTCTGCCCATCCTTAACAACTAACAGCTCAACCCACACCTCTAGACAACAGTAGTTGCGCTTTCTGCTAATGGTAACATTTTCAGCTCTTAAAAAGAAGCAAGGAGATTTTCAAATGCTAGAGTGTCTCTACCAGAAGGGATGGGACATTGTGTCCAAAGTCTCAAGAACAAACCACACTTTCCTTCTGACCTGGTCCAAAGGTCAGCAAAGAGCAAGCAGGCAGAGGCCCTCCTAAGGACTTTTCTGTCCTCCTTTGGCCAAACTGTTTAACCGAGCCTAGGGGTGAGGGGGAGCGACCCGAGCTGGCATCTTTCTCCATGGAGAGAGATTTTAGAAAATACTTTTCTCGCCCATGAATTTCGTTTTTGGTTGATTTTTATTGTTTTCCCTTTACTTACAAGAAAATAAGATTGCAACCACTCCTGGTAATGATTTAGTAGTTCCTTTTCATTTCAGTTTTTGTAAATTAGGAGATAATTCTAAGAGTTACTAAAGGATGATTTATTTAAGAGAACTACGTCAAATAGCGAATGAGGTATGGGTAACATTAGATGAAAATAACCTTTCCCGTGGGAAAAGGTATCTCGAAGGCATGGATGCAAATATAAAATATTAAAAAAAATCTAAATAAAGCTTATTTTAAAATATTATCGAATTCTATGTTATTTGATTGCTTCTATTTGGCTCCGGGTGGGAGGCTGTGCCCCTCTGGGAGGCACAGGCTGGCATGACCTGCTCCTTGGACTTCCAGGGCTGGGTTCTGGGAGGGGGGATGGGAGGGGCTGAGGAAAGCTGGCTGGATTCGGGGCCCTTGAGGGGCCGAGCCGGGGTAGCCTCCCAGAAGCATCTCGCCTCTGCTGCCCTGACTGTAATTTGGAGGGCTGCCCTGTGGTCCAAATGCACCACCCCCCACCTGGCACCCTGCATTGTGGAGCTTAGTGGCCCCAGTCAGCTTTCATCTGCTTCCTTCTCCCCCTGAGCTCCTTCCAGAGGCCCCAGAGGAGCCTGTGCGTTGGGGCGTGTTACTTCCTGCAGACCTCAGTGGGCCTCTGCATGTCCCATGATCCCACCCTCCCTGGAGGACCGAGAGGAACTTCAGGGAGACAGAGAGGGAGCCACAGGCTTCCTTGATTGAAGCCAGAGTGAGCCAGGCTTTTCGTAGCCCCAGGAGAACACCCCAGATACAAAACTCAGGCCTCCCCCAGCGAGACTCCACTGTATGTCCCAAGAAGAGGATACCCAGGTTACCCCAAAGCCTGACATAATCAGTACCCTCAACCTCTATCTCCCAACTGAAAAAAAAGTTCTCCCCAGTAATAGGACTGATGGAGGACTGGCTTTTAAGTCCCTTCCCAGCTCTGCAGGAAAAAAGCATAAAGCTATGTAATAGAGAGAGCGTGCTGAGGTCAAAATGAGCCGCCAGTGAGTGAGGATGCAAGTGGATGTGGTAGGATTGGGAAGGCCGGGAAAGCCCTGGGTGACAAGGAACTTAGGGCCATCTACCCCAGCAGTTCTCAGCCTGACCACACCTTAGGGGAAAAAAATACTCATGCCAGGCCATATTCCTGGAATCGAAGTGTATTTAAATCTCCTCTGGTGATCCTAAAGGGTTGCCAGGATTAGAATCGCTGAGCTGATCTGAGGAGGGCAAGTGTGGCCACTCGCATGCCCCTACTCCCCTCTCCCTGGTCCCATGCAGACATCACAAATCAATTGAAGAGCTCTTCCTGCCTATCCCAAAGTGGCCTCTGATTTATCACTTTACATAGCCTCAGATAGCCACGGCCAGTCAATCGCAGTTGGCATACAAGAATAAAGCCTTTTTGCCCTCTCAAAATGAACCCCATCTCTCATGCTGGACACATGGCAAAAACTTTGGCCCAGAGAGGAATGACTTGGCCAGCGTCCTAGCTATTGTGCCGCATCCTGGGACCTTCTCAAGAGCCAGGCCACACCTTATTTGGGTCTTCGTAGCTTCACTCAAAAGCCACCGTACCTCCTTCGTTAAAAGAATCTTCTCCAGGGAGACTGAGGAAGGAGAATGGTGTGAACCCGGGAGTTGGAGCTTGCAGTGAGCCGAGTTTGCACCACTGCACTCCAACCTGGGTGACAGAGTGAGACTCCATCTCAAAAATAAAAATAAAAAATAAAAAAAGAATCTTCTCCAGGACCTTGCTCCAAATGGTCCAACTTCAAATGGTACCTATTAGTCAGAAATTGGAGTACGGCTGCCCAGGGCATGCAGGGCCAGCATACCAGCTGCACAGGTTGTGCACTGCATTACTGCAGAAGGTGCCATTCTCCAGGCTACCACGTGAATGGTGTCTTGGTTTTTCAGTACACAACCTGCATGACTGTACTCAGTGGCCCGTCTGTGTGCTCCTCCTACCCACGTTGGCAGGCTAAAACAGCTGTAACCAATAATAACAATAATAATAACAGTATCTAACATTGGTTAGGCATTTACCACAGGCCAGGGTCCATGCTGTGCAATTTACACATATTAACTCAGTTAACCCTCCCAACAGCCTGTCACTGATGAGAAAACCGAGGTTGAGTAACTCATCTGAGGTCATGCAGCCAGGAGACAACTGAACTGGGCCTCAAACTATGGAGTTTTGGCTACAGAGTTTGTGCCCTGAACCACTCCACCATCTGAGCAGTGAGGGGCTGCCACCAAGCAGCTGGGCCCTCTCCCTGGGTGGCATCTTCAGAGTGTCATCTGGGCCTGGTTTCAAGGCCCCTCGCCCACCAGTAGCCTCTGACACAGCCTTGTACTGCCTCACTTTCATGACTGAGTCTATTTGCATCAGCCTTTTCCCCGCAGGCCCAGAAAGCTCACGCCTAGAGAGGAATCAGCAGGGGAATCAGAGCAGAAACCGGCTGCTGTCCAGCACCAGCTCTCCCTTCCTCTTCCTGGCCAAGTCAGAAACAGAATTGCTTCCACTGGCCCTGCAGTCAAACCCCCGGCTGTGCCAGAGCTGCAGATCCTGAGGGGTAGTGCAGCTCCCCACACCCGGGGAGCTCTGTGGCACCCTTCCCCGCCACAGCATGAGCCTGCAGTCCAGGAGCCGCCCTGCACCTGTGACACATGTCATACCTGTCACTCAACCTGGGCTCCTGGGGAATCCAGGCAGAGCGAGCCTGAACCGTGGGGGACATCAGTCATTTGACAAAATGATTTTTTAAATACCTCTGGGCCAAAAATTAGCCAAGTGTGGTGGCACATGCCTCTAGTCCCAGCTACTCCGGAGGCTGAGGCTGGAGCATCCCTCGAGCTCGGGATGTCGAGGCTGCAATGAGCCGAGATCGAGCCACTGCACTCCAGCCTGGGTGACTGAGTGAGACCCTGTCTATTATTTATAAATATTTCTGGGCTTTTTCCTCCAAAACTTGCATTTCCACAAAGTGGACTTCCTAGACTCCCCAGATGGCTTCTAGGCTTTTTCCAGTTGGACCCCCACTGGGCAGGGCAAAATATGCCCCAGTCCCTGGCCCCATTTTCCAGTGGTTACAGAACCTGGTGATAATGAAGAATGAATAGGGAACACTTATCAGCTTATTCTTTATAAAAGTATATTCATAATTCTGCATTACAAAATAACACCCAAAACTTACAAATATCTTAACAGTTTGTATGTTAGAAGTTATTTAAATATTGGCCAGGCGCGGTGGCTCAAGCTTGTAATCCCAGCACTTTGGGAGGCCAAGACGGGCGGATCGTGAGGTCAGGAGATCGAGACCATCCTGGCTAACACGGTGAAACCCCGTCTCTACTAAAAAATACAAAAAACTAGCCGGGCGAGGTGGCGGGCGCCTGTAGTCCCAGCTACTTGGGAGGCTGAAGCAGGAGAATGGTGTAAACCCAGGAGGCGGAGCTTGCAGTGAGCTGAGATCCGGCCACTGCACTCCAGCCTGGGCGACAGAGCGAGACTCCGTCTCGAAAAAAAAAAAAAGTTATTTAAATATCAGAGTCATGGTATTTCACTAAAGAAGTGTCCTCCTGTAAGCAAACTGAGGGTATAAGTCTGGGATGGCAAATGGGATATGGATATTCCTTTTTTTGTTGTTTTTTTTTGAGACAGTCTCACTCTGTCGCCCAGGCTGGAGTACAGTGGCGCAATCTTGGCTCACTGCAACCTTTGTCTCCTGGGTTCAAGCGATCCACCCACCTCACGCTCTCTAGTAGCTGGGACTATAAGCATGCATCACCACACCCGGCTACTTTTTGTATTTTTAGTACAGATGGGGTTTTGCCATGTTGGCCAAGCTGATTTCAAACTCCTGACCTCAGGTGATCCACCCACCTCAGCCTCCCAAACTGCTGGAATTACAGGCGTGAGCCACCACACCCAGCCTAGGTATGGATATTTCATACCTGAACCACAGTTGCATGATGTCTAAAAGCCCCGTGGCTGGAAAATATGCAAATATGCAGCACGGTACTCTATAGGGCAACAAACTGAATCCATGAGAAAATGATCCCAAGGGGATTGATGCAGTCGCAGCAGCAAGGGAAAATCTTGGCCTATTCATCCTGAAAATGGCAGGGCCTCTGATGACCTAGCACGTGCCTTGGAGGGCTTTGTGACGGACGTTGCCAGGCTGTGTACAGAAACCATGCTTCTGAATCACAGTGCCCAGAAAACACTGGCTGGTAGCTTGTTTGCATTTCTGAGTTTTAGGTTTTGAAAATTCCTGATTACTTTATTTATGGTTACCAGTAAGTAGCTGTTAATTGCACCAATACAAGAGAATCTGTAAAATCGCGTGCCGTGCTTCCAGAATCCTCAACGGAAGATTTGCCTTGGGGAAGTCATTTGTGCTCCCATCCAGAGGACCCTTGCAGCCTAATAGTGGCTTCCAGGCCATACCTGGATAAGCACTCCCAGTTCTGGCCCCACATCTGATTCTAAGCAAGTTGTTTAACCTATGAGCCTCAGTGTACACATCTATAAAATGGGTGTAATTACCCTCCCCACCTCATAGGTTCAGAAATAAGAACTGAATGTATTTTTGGAGACTGAAAAGGGCTGGCCCAATGATTACTATTCTTTGTAGTTTGTAACCTGAGGATTTAAGTTTAATGAGAGATAGGGGGAAAAAAAGTGTGAAAAGCAGCTTAACGCATCTTGAGCCTGACAGTGACTCAAATCAAAACTTGTCCCTGGGGTAAAATCAGGGCATCAGGCTGTGTATGTGAAGTTCCTCCAGCTGCCAGGGTCTGTGAGCTCCAGCCCTCAGAGTGCAGATGCAGTTCCAGCACTGCTACAAAAGAGAATCTGGGCTGCTCTGTCTCGGAACAGGGAGGGTTTGAGTTATTTGCCCCTAGAATCCACCAGCTCTGACAGCATTCTGTCTTTCTGAGGTCTGAATAGAGACACTTAAGACACACTACTGTCAGAACCCAGGGCCAGCCTGGTCTGGAAGTCAGGGCTGCCTCACTTATGTAGTATTTAATTTGTGCCAAGCACCGTTCTAAGCTCTTTCCAGATACTCGCTCATATAACCCTTCCCGCAAGTCTCCAAAATACATGTCATCCCCAGTATACAGATGAACAAACCAAGGCACAGAGAGGTGAAGTTCTTGCCTGGAGTCACACACTTAGGGAACTGGGATGCACCTCTAGCAGTCTGGTTCCTGAGTCCCTGTTCTCGGTAACTTTGCTGTGCAGTCTCAGGTCACCCACTGGCCCCAAGCCCCCTCTCAGGATCCACTGAGCAGTAGAAAGCTTCAGAGAACATCAGAATGAAAGCCTCATTGGTAGGATGAGGCCGAGCCCTGAGTAGGCCAGCTTTTTAGGGTTCAGCCCCTTAATCCAGAAGAGGAAGAGACTGACAAAATACAGGGTTTGCAAACTGTGTTCCGTGGAACCCAAGGGGGTTCCTCAGCAGTCCCTCAAGGGGTTGCAGTAGCTCAGGAAAGAATCAGCAGGCAGGGCTCTAGCCCATCCTCAGTCAGTGGCTCTGCACTTACCTGTTACACACCGGACTTCAGTGTATGAGTCCATGGGAAAGGTTCCGTGGTAGAGTGAGTGAGAAGGAAAGAGGAAGAGAGGAGGTTTGAGAACCACGAGGAAATCAGTGGTTGTCAAACCTGACCTAGCCTTGGGTTTTAAAGATATCGTTCCCAGGCCCCATCCTGTAGCTACCGAACTAGAAGGTCTAAGGCCGAGGCCCTGTGAGCTGTGTGCGTATTGAACAAGCTCCCTGGTGTGGGCAGTCGCAGGAGGTGACATGGGGCAGAGACTGAGGGTGGCAGCGTGGTGCCCATGTGTTGGAGTGCAGACTCACTGGGGCCATCACAAGGTAGGTTGAGGTCACCTTCCCAGGGCAACCCCAGGTCCCCCCAGGAAGGGAGGAACTTTACCCAAGCCAGACCCCAAGCTGCCCCCAGGCAACCTGCTGCTTGGGGCCTTGCTAGGCGGGACGGGCATTCTGGAGTATCTGATGCCACAGGCCAGCCTCAGAAGGCTGCAGTAGCACCCACACTGCAGGCACAGAGAGGTTCCCCGAGTCTCCGAGAGATGCACAGCCAGGAAGTGGCAGAAGCAGGAGTCAAACCTGAGTGAGATCTGAGTTCTGAGCCTGAGTCCATCCGACTCCTCCCGACCTGTGGCCGACTGAGACTTCTGCCAAGCGTCAGGTGGACCTTCTGGCCTCAGTCTGGGGCCAGTGATGTCCCATGGACACCAGAACCATGAGCCCTAAATTGGGGGCAAGTCAGCCCAAGCTGCTGCACTCTGGGAAGTGGTCAGACGTGGAGCTGCTACAGAGGGGCCTGCAGGCCTCAGCCCACCCCTGCCCTTGGGCTCCTGAGGAGGCCCGGTCTTTTTCACCCAGAAGCCCCACCACCCCCTGGGCCCCTGAGCCCAGCTCTGGACTCCCAGTGTTCAGCTTGGTCAAGGACTCGCTGTGTGACCACAGGCAAGCTGGTCTCCCTCTCTGAGCCTTAGGCTGTCTCTAAAACAGACCAGGACAGTGGTTTTCCACCTGTGGCCTGTGAAATCCGAGAAGTCCCTGGATGTGCCGCAGAGGGCGGTCGGCAAGGGGGAGGCTGCAGCCACCGTGTTGGAGGATTCCTCCCTGCCGTCCGCCTCCCTGCCCTTTAGACCTGAACTCCAGTGTATTCCGCTTGTTGAAATAAGTGTGAATGACGGTTCTGTAGCATCTCTGCCGCTGAGAGGCAGCATGTGAGAAAAGCAGGGGGCACGTCCTCTCCAAGCTCCTCCAGCGGTCTCTGGGCTGTGATCAGGAAGGGAGGGGGGCACCAGCCTGGTAGAGGAGTCACTCCCCATGGGTGTCCCCCAGCTTCCCTGCTTACTCCTCCTCCCTATCAGTGAGGGGCAGTATGAGCCCCTCTTTAACCCTGGTAGAACAGGAAATAGGAAAATGGGGCCCCTGACTCCACTTCCGGAAGTCTATAAGACAAGGCCAAGGCCATGAATGTCTCCGCCATGAACCACAGCACAACTGCATTGAGCAGCGCCTCGCCAGGTCACGGCGACTCACAGTTCACAGGGAGATGGGGGTCAGGGTTAAGAGATTACATCCTGGGCAGAATCCCTGGGTTTCAACCTCAGTCCTGACGCTTGTTACCTGGTAACCTTAGGCAAGGGACTTCACCTGCTGTGCCTTCGTTTCTTCATGGGGACAATAGGGGTAAAAAGATACTAGGTCAGAGTGTGGCTGCAGGGATGAAACAGGCCAATATGTATACAAGGCTTAGCACAGGGCGCAATAAACCTTAGCCACCATGATGATGACAGTGACGATGACGATGGCAATGGTGATCTCATGTCAGCCTCTTGCTGGCCCTGTGGGGTGGGCAGGACAGGGCCCTTTGTACAGATGAGAAGACTGAGGCCCAGGTAAGTTCAGCGATTTGCCCAAGCTGCGGGGGCCAGCCCAGGATAGGACCAGAGGAAGCAAGAGTGTGGGAGCTGAGAGGGGTGTCAGTGGTCTCTTGTCCACTCCCCTCATATTGCAGATGGGAGGGGGCTTGTCCACGGCCCAGCGGGGCATCAGCGTCTGAACAGGTTCTGGAACCCAGGGCTCCTGACTCCCTGGTCATTGCTTTGAGCTGCCTCCAACCGTAAGACTCAACTAGGGGGAAAAAAAATCCCTGGGTCAGTAAGTTTTGGAAACACTGCATCGTATCTCCAACACTTATAGATCATTCACTTATTAAGGCTCTGACAAGTTCTGCAATGAAGAAAAATATTTTACCTTTGCCCATCTAGTGTTTCCCAAACTTACGTGACCACAGATCCATGCCTTTTACTCTCATTCGGTGGGTCACCAACTGGGAACTATTGGGACAGATGACTTCTTCAGGCCCTTTAGCTCTACTATTCTGTGCTTCGAGGGTGCTGTCCGTGGTTCTGTGGCGATCTCTAAGCATGCCACCATTGTTTCTCCATGAGAAGTCTCGGTGGCTCATATGACATCCCTGTGTGCCTCGAGAAGGGAGGTGACAGGCACAAGGCCAGCTGTGGTCGCAGCCCCTCTAGCTCAGCATCCCCTTTGCTCAGAAAGGACGCGAAGCAGTGCACAGCACCTGCACGAGGCAGAGGAGCCCCACGCATTGGCTGGGAAATGCCAGTCCCTGGGTGTTCATGATTTTGCTGCTGTCCTAGGTCCTAGATGTAGACAGAGGGGCTGAGTCTGTTGGCACAGGGACCCAGGGGATGGGCATGTCCATGCTGCCGGGGTGTCTGGCGCCACCTGCCCTCCAGAGTGCCTTATCACCCTTTGGTGGCTCTGAGCTGCCTAGTTGCTTTCCCTGGGACAGGCCAGAAATGTCAGTCACATCCAAATTGGTTCTGTGCTATACTAGGCCAGCTTCCTTCCTTATTAGGAGGCTGATGTCTGTGGGGGTGGTGTGGAGCCTGTGGCCAGGGCATGTGGACCAGGAGGGAAGGAAGCAGCCTCTGACAGCTGTCACTGTGGGTACTAGAGCTGTGGTGGCAAGGAGGAGACTCAAGACAAGCCAGGAAGACCTTGGGGGACTGTCCCCAAATGGAGGGTTAGAGATAATAGGCCTGGGTCACTGATGGCAGCTTGAATGTGTGAGCCAATTCCAAATTCCTTGCATCTCTTCACGTGTGTGCAAGAAACAAACTTATCTTAGTGACAGCCCTGAGCCCAGCAGAAATGATCAGCCTCCTACAGGGAGGCGCTTGAGGAAAGGCCTGGGCTTCGGAGCTAGATCCTCAGGCTCAATCCCAGCATCGGCACATATCAGCTGTGCGATACCAAATCCCTTTGAGCCTCAGTTTCCCTTTCTTTGAAATGGAGATAAAACATATTGGCTGTTGCAAAGATAAAATAGTAAATGGAGAGACGCATCCAAGACATCCCAGCTGCTTCTTTCAGGGCTGCAGGGGCTCACATGACAGAAAATCTTCGCTACAGAGCTGGAACCCAGGCGCTGAGTCTGGGCTGTGCCCTCTGCACACAGTTGATTGGTTTTTCTTGGCTCCACTTTTCTCATCTGTAAAATGGGTCCCTGGGAATCTTGAGTCCCCTCTCTCTGGGGAGGATGCAGTGAGCTCATGCTTACTAGTTGTAAACCACCAGGCAAGCATTAGCTGTCACGACTGCACGACCTCACGGAGCAAGCTGGAATTACTGTCACCACCTGCTGTTTTAGATCAGCACCCGCTGCAAACACATATTGGGGTAACAATGACAAGGACCCACCTTGTGGGCTCTCTCAGATGCCAGCACTGGGCTGGACGCTTACTCGCCTCATTTCAACTATGCCGCAAACTCAGAGGCCTGTGGGGACCCTGCAGATAGGCAGGTCAGTGACGTGGCCACGTGGGGCCAGCACGTGCCACAGCGAAAGGAAGCAGCTCTGCTCACTGTAGCGAGGCTGCTCAGAGCAATGTTTGCAGAGTTTGCAGAGCTCCGGATCTTCTAGAGAAGCCAAAAATCTTACATAATACGCCCCAATTCTTTCATATTGACAACTAATTTTTTTTTAATTTAGGGTCCATTGGGGGAAAATTTCCATGGCCCTAATTTGTCTCAGGGCCAACAGCTCTGTCACCTCCAGTCTAGGTTCTCTCTCTGTGGGCACCTCGTGCTCTGACCGTCCCTGGTCTTCCCCTGTTTGTGGAGTCCCCGGGTCTGCCTGGCTGCAGGCGCCCATCTCAATTCACCACCATCCTCCTTCACTGGAGGGCCCTCCAGTCCTCCGCTCCCTGACGGCTAGGCAGCAGGGGTCCAAGCTTGTTTCTCAACCCAGAGAAGAGTTCCCAGGGCTTAGAGTGTTTGGGGAGTGGCAGCGGAGAAGGGAAAAGGGGTCTTCACTCAGCACTGCCCTCGGAGGCCTTGAGTCACTGCAGGAATCCTGAGCCCCAACCCCACTCCCCAAGGGCTACACAGGACCGGGTCAGCTGCCTGCAGCCACGTGACTCAGCTGTTTTTTATGGTCGCTACCGGAGTATCTGGACTCAGAGATGGGAGTTGGGGGTTTCACCTTCAGGTGAAGATTTTGATGGGCCTGACAATAGGGTGACTCCATAGTATCCCAGAAATCCCAGGAGGCTGTGCAGTTATCAGCATGAAAAGCAGCTGCAAGCCTGCCCAGGGATGCCGACAGGGGCTCAGAATGAGGAATGGGGACAAAGGCTGGCTTCATGGGGGCAGGGGAGGTAGCAGGGGGCATGAGGAAAGCTAATATGACTTGCTGACATTTACTAAGTGCCTACTGTGCCAGGCACGTGGTAGGCACTTGATGTATACTCATTAAGTCATTCAACAAACACTGACTGAATGCTTCCTATATGCCAGGCTTAGGGCTTAGGGCAGAGGATGCAGATGTAGATGATGAGATAAATTATCCTAACATCATCCTCACCAAAGTCACGTGAGGACTTTGGTAAGGAAACTGAGGCTCCAAGAGGTAACATACATAGCCCAAGGAGACAAATTAAGTGATGTGCTGGACGCGGTGGTTCATGCCTGTAATCCCAGCACTTTAGGAGGCCAAGGTGGGCAGATCACTTGAGGTCAGGAGTTCAAGACCAGCCTGACCAATCCCATCTCTACTAAAAATACAATACAGAGGTGCATGGCTGTAATCACAGCTACTTGGGAGGCTGAGGCATGAGACTTGAACGTAGGGCAGATGTTGCAGTGAGCCAAGATCGTGCCACTGTACTCCAGCCTGGGCAACCGAGTGAGACTCCATCTCAAAAAAAATGAAAAATAAGGTGATCGAACAAGGTCAAGAATTGGGGTCCAACAGACTATTGCACGACACCACTTTTCAGGCAGATATAATTGAAGCTGATTAAACTGTGAGCTGTTAGAATAAGAATTCGAGGGCTGGAGAGAGGCAGACAAGGCAGGGAGCAGGGATCACGATTAAAGGTCATCTACAAAGGGAGAGAAGATTAAATCACAAAATGGGAAGAAACCTCCTAGGATCCTTTGCCCCATGCTGTGGCTCTGGCTGAACATATTAACAGATTCTAGAAGGGCATCGGCCTGCAGTGCACACGCTGTTCCTCTCAGCTGCCGCTACCGGACAGCCAGTTACAACATTTCATGAGGCATGATTGGAAGAGCCAAAACTGGTGCCAATGTTCCCCTTGCCATTCTCCTATAGGTGTCTAAGTTGTAAGAATCCCCCTACCATGGGCCTCACCAAAGCGGTCTTCGTTTTGAAGGAAATTAAATCAATGCTGCTCATCAACGTGTTTGCTGCTCCTAAACTGGCCTTTGTGCAATACATAGTGAAAGCCGCTCACCACGGGCTTAGGAAATTCCCAGGAGGCAGTTGCAAAGCCTTTAAAGGGAGGCCAGAGGTGGGACAGTTTGCATGAATCACTCAAGATAATCCCATAGAAGACAGCACCTCCAGTCGCCTCACCCTGGGCTAGAGGCTTGGCATCCGGCTCAGTGGTGAGTTCCTGTCCCAGTGTGCAAATGGGCAAGGATTCACCAGGCAGGGTCTCCCAGCCATCACAATGCCCAGTGTCCGTAGGGCCTGCGGAAGAGGCTCGGCTGAGCCAGAAAGAACTTAGGCTGTCTGGAGGCCCAAGGAGGAACTGCTTGCCAGGGAAGGGGCTCATTCAAGCACAAGAGGCAAAATTGGTGAAAATCTAGCTAGGGAGTTAATTAATCCTTTTAATTAATTAGTTAATTAAGTTTAATTAACTAATTAAGATTAATTAGTTAATTAAGTTTAATTAATTAATTATACTTGAAAAAGTTCAAGTAATAACTAGTCATTAAATTGTGGACACAAGATGAAGGACCTTTTGTCACAGTTCAATCCTGTTGGTTTATTTTATTTTATTTTTTTTTTAGTGAAACCCAACATAATTTCAGATATTTTCCTAAACACTGTGAAAGTGGGGTTGGGGCACAGCTGACATCCTCAAACCCACAGCCATCCATCGCCCCCAGCTTTGCCTCTAAGAGCTGTACAGATGCACACGTGCCCGGCCTCTGCATGGGTGCGTAGAGAAGGATCGTCTTCTTGCCCTGGCCCCCTGTGTCAAGGTCCGCCCCCTTACTTCTCATGGGATCCACCTTTCAGGGCTGCCCACTGGCAAAGAAGCCCGCCAGGAAAACAAGTCAGAAAAGAGGAGTCAGTGTGGGGATTGCCCAAGGAGCCCAGCAGCTGGGGATAGACGGGTTTCGGCTGCAGTTGTAACTGAGACTATCAAAAGGGCTTCCCAAATGTGGGTGCTGCTGCAGCAGTAGAACAGGTTAGCAAGGAAGAAAGAGGAAAGCTTTTGATACATAGATACATAGTAACAGCATAAAGTCCTTGTCATTGGATAACTATGTGTTTGTCTTCCCTGGATCTCTTAGCAGCTTCCTCCTAAGTGCTTAAAATTAGAGAATGCTTGTCAAATATCCGCCTAGAAATTGAGTGCAGAGCAGTGGGGACCCTGGCCAAATCAGGATCTCAATTCCCTGACCCTTCAGAAAATTTTCAGAGTGTGGGAGGAGGGACTGAAGGAGGAGGATGTCCTCTGAGGTTAGACACAGGGTGGCTGGTCGTGGGACAAAGCACAGGTCTAGGCCTTTGCAAGACGGTGGCACCAAAAATGAGGGGGTGCCCATGTGATTTTTTAAAAGCATAAAGCAGTTATTGTTGGTAAAAGCAGAGCTCTGCTGGAATTTTCTATTTACTTTATGATGTCGTAAATAGGGACACATTGGGGTAGGAAGTGTCACCAGTATTTTAGCCCAGGGCCTCCCAAGGGCCAGTCTGGCCCTGGGGTCAGGGGTAGTGTGGGTTGGTGGCAGGGCCGGTGCCACCTCGCTGCCCACCCAGGGTCCTGCCGTCAGCCCCCAGCAGCTACAGTGGTGAGTGACTGATGGGCTCTCCTCCTGATGCTGTTCACACCCAGGCTGTCGCTGGTCCTGTGGGCTACCACAGAGGCCTTTCACCCATTTCATAGTATTTCATGGGGCTTGTGACTGAGGGGTCAGCAAAGCATTTACATCCAACAGGGCAGCCATGATTGGGCCATAAAAAGTTGTTTTTTCACATTATCATGCAGTGTTTAAAAAATGAGAATTCAGCTTTTGGAGCTACAGGTGCTGATGGGGGCTCCCCTGCCACTTCCCAAGGGCAGGGAGTTTTGACAGTAGTTGGCTATCTGAACAGAGCTGGCTGAGCTGAGAACAGAGGCCCCAGGGTGGAAGGAGGCAGGGCTCTCTCTGTGCCTTAGGGCAGGCTGGGGACACCGGGAGCAGCCACACTCCATGCTCCCCAGCAGCTTGTGGATGGAGGCCAGGGACGCTGCTACGCGTCCTACGACACATGGGACAGCCCCGTAACAAAGAAATCTGGCCCCGAATGCCAAGAGTACCAAAGTTCAGAGGCCTTGCCATAGGCAGAGGGACAAGAGAATGGTAGCATCTGCTGCATAAGAAGGGCCACAGGTGACCTTGCTGTGGCTGGAAGAGGTATGGACGAGGTGGGGTTGGCAGAAGATGAGACCACAGAGGGAGGCCTGCTCCCTCCCTCCTTCTGTTCCTCCCTTCCTGCCTGCCTTCTTTTACTCAATACTCAGAGGTCTCATTCGATTGCAGGCAGTGCTGGGCCAGGGCTGGCTCACACAGGCCCACAGATGGATCTCTTCCCAACTCCACGTCCAGTAACAGCCTGCCAGTCGCTGAAATTGGCCACAATAGGAGTATTTACACCATGGAAACTGGCAAGCAAATGCTAAAACCAGTGTACCTCTTGAAAAGATAAGAGCCGGTTGTTAAACGTGGTTGGGTCCTTGCTAGGGACTAGAGATGTCTAGGGAGCAAAACCAGGCCCAGCGCCTGCTCATGTGCCGTTTACAGTCCGGTGGGAGACACAGACATTCATTGAATAATTACACAACTGTTTGTTTCAGCTGTGAGAGGTGTCATGCAGGAAAGGTTCCGGGAATTAATGAGAGAGAGAGAGAGTGTGTGTGTGTGTGCGCGCGCGTGTGTTGGGGGTTGTAGAGTACGCACACTAGGTGACCAGAGAAGGAGTCCCTGAAATAATCAGCATTGAGACAGAGCCCTGAGCCTGTGTAAGTTTTGCCAGGCAGAGAGGAAGGCGACAGGCCGCTGTTCAGGCCGAGGGAACAGCAGGTGCAGGGATTAGAGAGGTGAAATTAGAGGCATCGGGGAAATGCAGGAAGCCCAGAGTGCCAAGAGCAGGGGTGAGAAGCTGAGGATGAGGCTGGCAAGGTCAGCCTGTGAGTTACAGCAAGGACCTTGGACTTTACAAGGGAGCCATTGAAGGATGGTGAGCAGAAGAGGTCCCTGGGAAGATACCATTAAAAAAAAAAAAAAATTCTTCTGGGCTTGAAGAGGATGGAATGAAAGAGAAAGAGGGAGGTAGGGTGTTGAGATACAGCTGCAGTGCTCCGGATAGGAGATGGTGGAGCCAACTGAGACACAGGACAGGTGATGGAGACTCAGGAGTGATGGAATTCAGCAGGGGACTTTTCAACCTTAGCCTACCCTCGCCAAGCTCACTGCCTCAACTCTGCCTCAGTGGCAGCCGAGGTCCAAGTGCTCAGCTCCCCTATCTGAGGTCTGAGACCCTAGGGGGCAGCAACAGGCCCAGCCAGGTGCAGGGACACATCCAGCTACCTCACGTGACCTCCAGGGAAGCCTGGTTCCCTGAGCCACCTCCAACTCAGACACACAGGACACATTTACAGCTAAAGCTTTTCCATCAGGCTCCAGGGAGCTCTGTGTCCGGGCACACATTAGACCCCAGGGATGCAGATGCCAGGGAGGTGCCAATGTGCTTGACGCTGCAGACATCGAAAGAGCCTCAGAAGCCCAGGGCATGGGTCACTCAGCCACAGGCTGGGTATAGACTCAAAATTTTAAGTAGTAAAAGAAGAAAAAAATTAATTAAAATGCTAGAGCTCTAAGTCTTTCCCATAGCTGCTGCCAAGGGTGTCTGCCAATGGCACTCTAAGGTCAGGGGCATGGGGGACCAGGATGGAGAATGCCACCTCCCTGGGGTTGGGAGACCAGGAGTAAGGGCTGCCCTCTCACTCTCCATGCAGGGTGGGCATAGGAGAATTTACGAGGCCTTTATCTCTAAGCCTCTGTGGTTTTTTTGATTGTTTTGTTTTGTTTTGTTTTGAGACAGAGTCTTGCTCTGAGTGCAGTGGCACGATCTCTGCTCACTGCAACCTCCACCTCCCAGGTTCAAGTGATTCTCGTGCCTCAGCCTCCCAAGTAGCTGGGATTGCAGATGCGCGCCACCATGCCTGGCTAATTTTTGTATTTTTAGGAGAGACAGGGTTTCATGTTGGCCAGGCTGGTCTCGAACTCCTGACCTCAAGTGATCCACCTCTGCGTTTTTAACCAGCTCCCTGGTAGCTAATGTCTCTGGTCTAAAGACTGCTCTAGGAGCAAGTAGACTGGGCTCCCTCCTCTAAGTGCCAGCCCTACCACAAGGCTGAGGGATGGACCACATGACCTTGAGGGCACCTTCTAGCCCTAGAATTCTGAATCCCACCAAGTGAGAGGCCCAGGTGGCCCCATTCATGACGCCATTTGAGCAGCAAGTGCCAGGGTGCTCCAAACTCTTCGGAGGTAAGCACCTTTCCTCACTCTGAATGGATCCTAGACAGGCATGTAGACTCAAGCCTGTTCAGCCCCTTTTAGCTGCAAATGTCAACCTCAGGCTATGTGGAGGAGGGACTGTTTCAGGGCAAAAATGGTGGAAAGTAGTACACAGCAAAAGCTTCTCAGAGCTTCTACCAGCCACTGGTGGAATGATGCACTGGGCCTGTCCAGCCATCAGCTCTGGTTCCAGGCTGCCTGTGTCACTCCAGCTCACCCCCATCAAAGTGTACCATCCTTCCATCCCGCCTTTCCATGCCACCTGTGCTATCAGAGGCCCCGGTAGCTTAGTAAGCATTAGGCATGAGTGTCCCTGGTCGTAGAATGAATATCCAGACGCCGTAGGGTTTGGTAGAGCAGCCTAAAGGATGGACAGACTCACAGAGCCCCAAGTTCAGTGGCAACACCCATGTCCACATCGGCCTGTCTTTCCCCGTCACAGGCCTTTGGATCCCATCAAGTCTGTCTTGGTGCTTAGGCCTGTCTCTCTGTCTCTCTCTGTGTCTGTCTCTCACTCTGAGTCATGGCTGGCTTCAAATTCCCCAGCCTGGCAGGCAGGGCCAGGAGTCATTTCCCAGCCTTCGAGAGTAGCTTCCCACACCCCACACACCATCCTGCCTCTTGCCAGTTTGAGCAATCCTTGCCAATGTTCTTCTGTAACCAAGCATAGGCATCCAAGAGCAGGCGAGAGGGCTGCTCACATAGGTTCTTCTACCCTGGGAGGTGGGGAATTCCGGGTTGAGGCTGAGCTCCCACACTAGCCTGCTGGAAATATCAGTGGACCCCTCTGAGCCTTCACTTCCTTCTGAAATGTGCCCTTTGCCCCTTTATTCCTGGGGGAAGTCAAGAGAAACTGAGGCTTCCCAAAGGAATATCCAAGTGAATAATGGTCTCATCGTCATTGGATGTCAAAACAAGTAGAACAGGGAAGGGCTGAGCTGGGGGGAAAGGGAAAGGAAATGGTATTCCCCATAACCTGGTCTTTTACCATCACTGATGACACTGGACATTTCCATATACTAGGCCCTGGTAATACAAATGTGGAAAGACTTGGCTGATGACCTAGGCAATCACTTTGTGGCAGGGCAGATGGACAGGCCTTGCACAGCAGTGCCAGCAGGAAGCAGCGTGCTGGGTGGACAGTGCACATAGCCAGAGGGACAGCCACACAGGGCAGCTTGGGGAAAGACATATTTGGAAGGGCCTCCCTCTACAAAACCAATAAATCTGGAATGAAACATACTTTTTAATGCATTTCTGGTCTCACAGAAAATAAGGGAAATTCCTAAGACGTCTACAGACAAAAACCGAAAGCTGTAAGCTAACACCAGAACAGCAGCAGTGAGTGATCACTAAAGGCAAAAGCTGAGGCTGTCCTAGAGGCAAATGCTGCTATCAGGACTATTATCAGGGGGTTAAAATTTGGGATATGGCAAAGTGGAAGAATAGAGCTGGAGACTCTGTCATTCAACCAGAGTCTCTCAAAGGGGCATGAAGTGGCCCCTGGACCCAGGTCTCATCCCCACTCCTCTTCTCTTCCCCACCCCAGTAGAAGTTAACGTAAATCCTCTCTGGAGAAAGGCATCTGCTATTTAGACCCTAAAGATTCCCGTAAATTAAGATCAAATATAGTGTGTTCAGCAGGAGTGAGAGTCGGCAAAAACAAACAGCAAATTTAGACCCTCTAAGGTCTTTTCAGATATAGTAATTATCAATACCAAGTACAAAATACTAAATACTATGCATAAAATACTTAAGGAAATGTTAGATGAAATCACGGACATGAGCAAACAACAGGAAACTGTCTGACAGACCCGGAAAACTTGAAAGAGAAAACAAATAAAACGTTTTAGAAATGAAAAAATATACAGCTGATAACATTAAAAATAAATAAAAGGGTGGGTTAAACAGCAGACTAAATAGATGAAGAGACAATTTTAAAAATGGGAAAAAAAATCTAAGGAAATTACCAAGAATGTAATGCACAGAGATGAGATGAAAACTAAAGGAGCAATTACTGTATTGAATACAGTAGCCACTAGCCCACATGTTGTTCTTGGATTTATATTTGAACTAATTAAAATTAAATATAACTAAAACTCAGGTCTTCAGTTGCACCAGCCACATTTTACCTCTGCCAGTTTTTTGTTTGTTTGTTTGTTTGTTTGTTTGTTTTTGAGATGGAGCTTCACTCTGTCGCCCAGGCTAGAGTCAGTGGCACAATCTCAGTTCACTGCAACCTCCACCACCCAGGTACAAGCGATTCTCCTGCCTCAGCCTCCTGAGTAACTGGGGTTACAGGCACCCAGCTAATTTTTGTGTTTTTAGTAGAGATGTGTTTTTGCCATATTGCCCAGGCTGGTCTCGAACTCCTAGGCTCAAGCAAGCCTCCTGCCTCAGCCTCCCAAAGTGCTGGGATTATAGGCATGAGCCACCGTGCACCACCCATTAGCCACATTTATTAGCTCATAACCACTTGTGGCTAATGGCTATCCTCTTGGTCAGTGAAGGTTATAGCAGATTTTCATCAACACAGAAAGCTCTGTTGGACAGCTTTAGGTCACAAGATAGGAAAAAATAGAATTAGAAAGTCTAACTTATGTCTAACTGGAATGCCAGAAGAAGAGAACAAAGAGAATGGAAAAGAGGTAATACTGTAAGAGATAACGATTCAGAATATTCAAAAATAGGTGTCCAGAGATCCAGGAAGCACAATTATATCATTCAGAATAAATTTTAAATATCCATATCTAGCCACATTGTAATGAAACTTCAGAACACCAAGGACAAAGAGAAAAAAAATATTTTTTGAGACAGAGTTTCGCTCTTGTTGCCCAGGCTGGAGTGCAGTGGTGCAATCTCGGCTCACTGCAACCTCTGCCTCCTGGGTTCAAGCAATTCTCCTGCCTCAGCCTCCCAAGAAGCAAGGATTACAGGCACCACCCGCGACCCCGCCCTAACCATGCCTGGCTAATTTTTGTATTTTTCGTAGAGACGGGGTTTCACCATGTTGGACAGGCTGGTCTCAAACTCCTGAAATCAGGTAATCCACCTGCCTCGGCCTCCCAAAGTGCTGGGATTACACGCATGAGCTACCACGCCTGGCTGACAAAGAGAAAATTTTAAAAGTAGCTAACAAAAGAACAATTAGGCTTGCAGTGGACTTCTCTTTAGCAGAAATAAAGATCCACGATTATGAAACAGTGTCTTCAAAATGCTAAAACAAAAGGCAAACTCTCAACCTAAAACTGTGTACCCAGGAAAACCCTCTGAAGTACAAGGGTAAAATAGGCTTTCTTCAGATAGACAAAAGTTGTAACAGCTAACTGCCAAAACACTTTTAATTGAAAAATCGTGGGCCGGGCGCGGTGGCTCAAGCCTGTAATCCCAGCACTTTGGGAGGCCGAGACGGGCGGATCACGAGGTCAGGAGATCGAGACCCTCCTGGCTAACACGGTGAAACCCCGTCTCTACTAAAAATACAAAAAATTAGCCGGGCGAGGTGGTGGGCGCCTGTGGTCCCAGCCACTCGGGAGGCTGAGGCAGGAGAATGGCGTGAACCCAGGAGGCAGAGGTTGCGGTGAGCTGAGATCTGGCCACTGCACTCTAGCCTGGGCGACAGAGCAAGACTCCGTCTCAAAAAAAAAAAAAAGAAAAAAAAAAGAAAAATCGTTTAAATCATGTTCTTCAGGAATAAGAAAAGTTATTCCAGAAGGAAGGTCTGAGGTACAAGAAGACATGATGAATAAAGAAATTAGTAAACATGAAAGTCAATTGTTTTAAGCAAACGTTATCAGTATAAAATAGTCATCATGACAATGTCTAAATTATGGGGTTTTAAAAGAGGATAGAATTAAAATCCTGGATGTGGTAGCATAGAAGTCAGGAGGAGTGATCAGAATTAATATATTTTAAATCATTCTTAATATTTAGGATGGCATTAGGATATTGAACAACCCTAGGTTTTATTAAGATAAATAGGTATAGTGACTTTTCAAGGGTAATCATTAAGGCCGTCGTTCTAGAACTTGAGAATGCCTCAGAATTATCTGGTGGGTTTTGAAGCAGACCACCGGGCTCCACCCCCAAAGTTTCTGTTCCAGGAGATCTGGGGTACAGTTCTAGAATTTTCATTTCTACTAAATTCCCAGATGTTGCTGATGCTACTAGTCCAGGGACCACACTTTGAGAACTACAACTATTACACTAAAATCAGAAACATAGAAAGCTTAACTTCCAAACCAACAGAGGGAGGGGGGTAATGGAATGAGCAAACAAACCAAAGAAAAAATAATCTTCCATCCGGACCAGCTCTGTCCAATCGAAACTAATGCAAGCCACATGTGTAACTTTATACCTTCTGTTAGCCACATTCGAAGTAAAAAGAAACAGGTGACATGACTTTTAATAATACATTTTATTTAAACTGGTATACCCAAAATATGATCAACATGTTGTCAATTTTAAAATGATTATGAGATAGTTTACATTCTTTTTTTTTTGTACTGTCTTCAAATTCTAGTATGTGTTTTGTACTTAAGGCGCCTTTTTTTTTTTTTTTTTGACAGAGTCTTATTCTTTTGGCCAGGCTGAAGTGCAGTGGTGCAATCTCAGCTCACTGCAACCTCCACCTCCTGGGTTCAAGCAACTCTCCTGCCTCAACCTCCTGAGTAGCTGGGACTACAGTCATGTGCCACCACGCCCAGCTAATTGTTTTGTATTTTTAGTAGAGACAGGGTTTCACCATGTTGGCCAGGGTGGTCTTGAACTCCTGACCTCAGGTGATCCACCCACCTCTGTGTCCCAAATTGCTGGGATTACAGGCATGA
Source organism: Piliocolobus tephrosceles (assembly GCF_002776525.5). NCBI lineage: Eukaryota > Metazoa > Chordata > Mammalia > Primates > Cercopithecidae > Piliocolobus > Piliocolobus tephrosceles. Next base: position 207,171,017 of record NC_045434.1, on the reverse strand, counting down.
GCCACCACACCCAGCCCTTAAGGCACTTCTCAATGTGAGCTAGCCACATTACATGTTCAGTAAGCACACGTGGCTTGTAGCTGCCGTACTGGACAGAGTAGTCTGGACAGTAAGTGACATGAGCCCACAGGGGACAGAGGCCTCCACTTAGTCACCGAGTATCCACTCTAGGTCAGACACAAGGCTGAACACTGCACACATCATTTCCTTTCATCCTCACACCATCCTGTGAGATTAAGCATTCTTATCATCCCCATTTTATAGAGGGGAAAACCGAGGTTGAGAAAATGTGAAACACTTCCGTAAGATCATTTGGTTGGTAAGCCACAGAGCTGGGACGCAAACCGAGGGCTCCCATATTCCCGTGCCAACCTCTGAACCTCCAGGCCAGGGGTTTCTCTATGTGATTTTTTGCACTGGGCCGGATAGTAATGATTTTAGGCTTTGTGGGCCTATCTCAACATCTCAACTCTGCCATTGTAGCATGAAAGCAGCTTTAAACTATAAATAAACAAATGGGCATGGCTGTGATCCAATAAAACCTTTATTTAGAAAAACAGGAGGGAGGGCTGCATTTGGCCCAGGGCAGTAGTCTGCTGACCTCGATGCTGGGCCAACAGAATTGCCTCTGTAATGTCTCACTTAGGGGAGACCTCAGCGGTCACACTCAGTAGTACTAACATTCTGCGGGGTGGGTGTGTGCATGCGTGCATATGTGTTGGGGTGGGTGGAAGGATGCCGAGCCTCTCATTCCGAAGTCCGCAGTCTTTCTAGTTTCTAGAAGGATCTAGAGTGGCTGCCTTTTAGTGGTAGCTTCTCAGACTCCACCAGGGACTCAGCCAGCACCCCCGACTCGGCAGCCCCTCTGCTGAGCAGCCTGGCCATCAACATGAGTTATTCCCGCTCTCAAGACTGAGAAGGAGGGAAATAAAAGCCAGGATTGATGGAATCCGGACATAAAACCTGGCCCCATAATGCCTGCATTTTGGAAACTGCCTTTAATTAATGGTTTATGACCCCAAGGCCCCCCTAGACTCCTCCTAAGCCCTTCTGTCACGTCGTCTCCTTGGCGCTCAGTCCTCAGGGGTGGGGGAAAAGGAGGCGGTGGTGAATAGGGGTGGTGAATAGCTGTCTTGCAGAAACCAAAATATGTGGTTTGCGCACATGAACCCAGCTTGGCCTCTGGCATTCCTAGGGCCTGGACTCCATAAATAATGCGAGCTGTAAAGCCAGCTCCCCTCACAGCCCCGAGGCCTGCTCACTACAGAAAATAACCCACACACACTCACAAAGACACACACGCACATGCACACACGCGCTCACACTTGCACACCAGACGTTTGCCTTTTCTGTGTCCACGTATCTGTCATCCCCTCTCTGACCCTCGACTCCCTCTCTCCCTCTCCTCCTTTCAATGTACCTTTGCATCTTTATTGCATCTGGGCACCCTTTCTCTCCCCAAACCCTCTTCTTTGAATCTTCCCCTCTTCTGGGGGACTCAGGAGTAGGTGCCAACTTCTGCTCCCATCTCCTTTCTCTCCTTCCCAGGCCCCTTTAGCTGCCTTTCTTGGGAGACGTAGCCAAGGGCTGCAGACACCCCCTGCCCACCCACCTGGGCACAGAACGGACAGATCCACCCTCACCTCACTGAGAGCCCCACCCCTCCCACCTTGACCAGGTAGGAGTCCAGCAGGGACAGTGAATTTCTGCCCTGCCAGACTGGACAACCAGGAGGACTTGTTCCCTCTGAAGGCACCGAAGCTGTAGCCAGGAATGTAGTGGGAAGGAGGCGGCTGCAGCTGAACTCTAGGTGTGGCCAAACAGTGTCCAGGCCCCAGGAGGGGGGCCCCTTATTGCCAACAATAGCCAGCCTTGACTAAGTGCCTACTGTCAGCCTGAAAAAAGAGACATCAGAAAAAATATCTCCTATATGATGAATGTATTTGGAAGTAAGCAAAATGGATTAGACTCTGGAAGCATAGCCGTGGCAAGCTATAGGTGCATCTGGAGAGGGGACAGCAAAGGGAAGCTTTTATTGGCAAAAAAAGAAAAAAAGAGAGAGAGAGAGAGAGAGAGAAGTTCACATAAGCTGCTTGAAAACAGACTTCATTGGCTCTGGAGGCTCAAGCGGGAGTTGGCGTCAGTTCATTGGCGGAGATGTCGTTACTGGGCAGTGTTCTTTGGAGAACATCTTATCTGAATTGCTGCAGTTCCAAAGAAGGAATTTCTTGGGGGCTATTTTAGAAAGTCCTTGAGACAGTCCTTATCTCAGACATGCAAGCATGAGTTCCCCTCCTTCATGCTTTCCCGGCTCTAATTCTTCTGGTTCTGACAAAAGTGATTTCATCCTGGTATCTGCAACTTTCACACTCCCATAGCTTCGCATTCAGAGTTTATAACATTCATTTCAAGCTACGAGGCAGATATTCTCATTATTTTCATTTTATATATGGAGAAACGGAGGCTTCAAGAAATCTGCCTGAAGCTGAGGTCTGTTGAACTCCAAAGCCTGGTCCAAATGGACGACATGGGCCGTGTCTTGGAACTTTGGGTAACCAGATTTGGCCACACGTCACCTCTCCTCTTCCCAGAAGCACATAACAGAGGTGAGACTCAGCAAGCGGAATAAGATGTAGTGAAGCCAGCCATGCTGGAGGCCTCCCAGGGCTCTCAGCTCTCTCCCACCCAGGAAGGATGCCCTGTTTCAGCGCCTGTTCCAATCCCTATAGAACTTGGAGTCCTGTGCCTGATCTGAAATACTTTCCTGCAAGCCCCACCGGTCCTTGGGAGCCGGGCACCAGCACTGGGCGCCGGCCTGCACCTCTGGCCTGACAGCCCTGTTACCGTCAGGAACCTGGGGCCCTGACAGAATTGCAGAGGCAGCTGCTGCTGTTTCCGCATTCCTGGGCACCATGGCAACAGGAGGTCACTCAAACGGGCAACCCGCACAGAGCTCTCTGCAACCTCTGCCATTTCCTTGGGAAAAACAAAGGGCTTGGGGCCACTGAGAAGGGAAACATGATAATGTTGGTAGTGACCTCTCAACCTGTACTTGTCCCAGCACGGACAGCCCCGTCACACTCCCCCACGCTGAGTCCTTACAGCAGCCCACAGAGGAGGCAGGCAGCAGAGAACAGTACCAGATCAGCTTTACACAGGGGGACACTGAGGCACAAGGTGTTTGGGAGATAGGTTTTGGTGGAGATGGGAATGATGGATGAGTGTGTGGTCACCGAGTGGATGCAACCCTTTTCAAAGAGTCCCTCGGGGAGTTTAAAATGGAGAGAGGGAAGGCGTTGTGGGGAGGGAGTTTGTAACTTGAAAAAGTGAGATTTCTAGGCTATCTTTTTTCTCCACATCAAACGTAATACAGTCTATGCAGAAAACTTGGGAGACAGAAAAGTATGCACACAGTCACAAATCCTCTCACACACTCACACATGCACATTCACACATACACTCGCACAATTACCTATCACTGCTTTCCGGAGACAGACTTTTCCTGTTGATCCGTCTACTACTTTATATATTTTTATATACTAGATTTTATCCATCTAGTGTGTTGTATACACATACATGTATATATAATAATTATACATTTTACATCTACATATAATTTTTAAACCACAGTCAGAGTTACACTGTGCCTGCTGTGTTGTTGCTGTTGTTGTTGTTGTTTGCAATGGAGTCTTGCTCTGTCACCCAGACTGGAGTGCAGTGGCACGATCTCGACTCACTGCAACCTCTGCCTCCCAGGTTCAAGCGATTCTCCTGCCTCAGGCTCCCAAGTTGCTCGGACTACAGGCGTGTGCCACCATGCCCGGATAATATTTTGTAGTTTTAGTAGAGATGGGGTTTCACCGTGTTAGCCAGGATGGTCTCGATCTCCTGACCTTGCAATCCACCTGCCTCCCAAAGTGCTGGGATTACAGGCGTGAGCCACTGTGCCCGGCCGTGTTTTCCTTTTTCATTTGGCAATAGGTAGTGGACATTTTCCCCACAAAATTATTCTCCCATGACAGGAGTTTTTATTCATTGCACATATTCCAACATATGAATGCAACGTCATTCCGTCAAACAAACTCTCATCAATAACCATTCATATTGCTTCCTAGTTTGTAATTTTTCCAAAGTTTTTATTATAAAACTATACATGCTTACTAGGGAACTTTGAAAATACAGAGACATACAACAAGAAGAAAATAACCATATTCTCCCCAGCACACAAAGGCAGTAACTATGAGCATTTGTGTTTACCTATCGTTTTAATTTTGTGTCCTGTCTATTTGGATGGATAAGCATTTTTTACATCCTTGTAATGATTTATAATATTCAATTTCAGCAGGGTCATTTCTAATCAGAGGGTTTTTTTTGTTCATTTTTGTAATTTTTTCTTTTTTTTTTTTTTTTGAGACAGGGTTTCACTCTTGTTGCCCAGGCTAGAGTGCAATGGCGCGATCTCGGCTCACCGCAACCTCCGCCTCCCGGGTTCAAGCGATTCTCCTGCCTCAGCCTCCCAAATAGCTGGGATTACAGGCACGTGCCACCACCCAGGCTAATTTTGTATTTTTAGTAGAGATGGGGTTTCTCCATGTTGGTCAGGCTGGTCTCGGACTCCCAACCTCAGGTGATCCACCCGCCTCAACCTCCCAAAGTGCTGGGATTAAAGGCATGAGAGCCCCTGTGCCCGGTCAATCAGCGGTATATTTAAATACTTGTCATTTCTCAAGGTATTGAGTTGGTCTGTTTGGGTGTGTGTTTTTTTTGTTTTGTTTTGTTTTGTTTTGTTGTTTTGTTTTGAGATGGGGTCTCAGTCTGTCACCCAGGCTGGAATGCAGTGGTATGATCTTGGCTCACTGTAACCTCCGCCTCCCTGGCTGAAAAGATCCCCCTGCCTCAGCCTCCTAAGCAGCTGGGACCCCAGGCACACGCCACCACACCCAGCTAATTTTTTTGTATTTTTGGTAGAGATGGGGTTTCACCATGTTGCCCAGGCTGATCTCAAACTCCTGAAACTCAAGCTTTCTGCCCACCTCGTCCTCCCTAAATGCCGGGATTACAGACGTGAGCTACTGTGCCTGGCTTGTTTAGGTTTCTATTGAACCCTGTTTTAGAGAGATTCTTTTCCCCTCTCAGTTGAGTCTCCATAACCTGAACTTTGCATATTTACCAGACATTGATGCAACCAACCCTATATAGAAGAGTGGGGTTAGAAAGTGTTGGTGGATGAACTTTTTTTTTGGGGGGGGTTCTGTGAGGGCCATTCCAGCAACAGCTTTCAGTGTATGAAGGAATGGAGCTGGGTTCCATTTATCCTACAAAAATAAATCACCCAGTTGCCCAAAGACGACGGCCGCTGTGTTGTTTACAATAGTGAAAAATTGGAAACAACCTCCATGTCCATCAGTAGGAGGCAGGTGACATAAATTATGGAGCCTCCTTCTGATGAATCCTGCACCGTCCAAAGGTACTGCAGGTCTCTATGGAGATGGAACGATCTCTTCCACAGCGAAAGTGAACAGGCGTATCACAAATGCACACACCTCAAATGCACGCACCCCGGAAGCAAGCGGGTCTGTGTGTGTTTGTAAGTATGGCTTTTCTGTATCCCAAAGAGTATTTAACAGCTGCTATCTCTAGGTGGTGTCGATCGAGGAAAAGGATGAGACAGGTCTCAGTCATTTTAGGAGGTGTATTTGTCAAAGTTAAGGATGCGCGGGAAACAGGTCTATGCCTTTCTCCGAAGATGATTTTGTGGGCTCCAAATTTAACAGGGAAAGGATATTGAGAAGTACACAGTTTCATGTAAGAGGGGGGTGGGGGAAATAATCATTCATGCCTTTGTCTGGCACAGTGAATCTGCATTTTTACATAAGGTAACATAGACAGATGCGGAAAATGCAGGGAATTGGCGTTTTTACATAAGATAAAGATAAATGGCACAGGGGAATAATCAGATATGCATTTGTGCCAGGTGAGCAGAGGGGTGAATACTGTGTAAAGATAAGCTATCCATTTATATTGCCATGGTGAATTTTAACAGAAATGCTTTAGGGTAAATATCTCGAAGCTCACTGGGAATTTCCTTGTGGGTAAAATCTGAGGGAGGTGTGCAGCTGTTCATCTTGTAGCCATCTTATTTAGGAACCAAAACGGGGAGGCAGGTTTGTGTGACCCAGTTCCCAGCTTGACTTTTCCCTTTGGCTTGATGAGTTTGGGGTCCCAAGATCTATTTTCCTTTCACAGTCACATGAGGTGATCGTCATTTTCTGTTTTATGTTTTTTCTGGGATAAGTTTTTCTGCTTTTCTTTTCATAGATTACTTTTGTAATGGGGACAAGGGCAGAAAAACAAAAACACCAAAAACCACTTTGATTTTGAAGAGAAGAAATACATGGCGGGAGGATGTCCCCACCATCTCTCTGCCTCCCAGGGGTGCGGCCTGCTCAGCCCCTGCCCCCCAGCAACTTCGTCCCCCAACATGGCCCGCACTTGTGTGTTGCAGACTCGGACAGCCAGTGCAGCCCCACACGGCAGAGCCTCAGCCTGTCGGAAGGCGAGGAGCAGATGGACCGGCTGCAGCAGGTGGAGCTGGTGAGGACCACCCCTATGTCCCACTGGAAGGCGGGCACCGTCCAGGCCTGGCTGGAGGTGGTGATGGCCATGCCTATGTACGTCAAGGCCTGCGCGGAGAACGTGAAGAGCGGGAAGGTAGGCAACTCCGGGCCCCCTATGAGATGCCCCCCACGCCCTCTGTGAACTTTATGCACCCAGAAGTTGGCCTCCCCCGACTCCTACCCTGGAGTCAGGGGAAGGTGCAATCTAGGAGCTAGCCAATGCAATCGGTCTCCGATGTACCTTCTCAATCATTGTGCCTCCCTGACAAGGCAGAGAGCCTTTCTGAGCCTCAGCTGCCTCATCCTGAAAACGGACCCAAGCTTCCTTTACCTGCCATAGGGAAAGGGCTCTTTCTGCCTGAACAGGGATTCCGCCCCGCGTCAGAGTTGTAGAGGTTTCCATGTGCACTGGCCCCACTGTATGAAAGGTGGGCAGCAGATGGCAAAGGAACCCCATGCCAACAGACCCCCTCTAGGGCAGGAACCCTGCTGGCAGCTGTCCCAGCCCCCATATGACACTCCCTTCCCGGGGGGGCAGGTGCTGCTGAGCCTGAGTGACGAGGATCTGCAGCTGGGCCTGGGTGTATGCAGCTCTCTGCACCGGCGCAAGCTGCGCCTGGCCATCGAGGACTACCGTGATGCTGAGGCAGGCCGCAGGTGAGCCCACCATGAGGGGCCCCAAGGGAGGAAAGAGAAAAGTCGTCCTGAGGCCTTTGGTCACACAGGCTGGGTGAGCGGGACACTATGGGCTGGGCCGGTGGTGGGGGACATCAGAGTGTGACTAAGATGGTCTGGGGATGCCCCGATGAGGGGCTTGGGCACACCCCAGCCCCGCTCTGGGCCAGCCCCCTCTGTAGAGAGACAGACACGTGGGTAAGATGACAGGCCCCAAAGGTCCTAGTACACCCGCAACCAATGCGGGAGCCTCACAAGCCCCCCAGCACTCCTCTGCCTCCCTGGAGCAGCCCAAGTGGCTCTGCACACCGGGCCGCAATGGTGTCTGCTCCTGGCTCTTACCATTCCAGGGTGAGGAAAGACGGTGCAAGGCAGAGCCAAGGCAGGCAGAGATCAAGTAGACATGAGCGGGCTTAGTGAAACCTCTCCCATAGAGGAGCGGGCCGGGCCGAGGGGGCTTCTCTTAGCAAGCATACCTGGGAGTGGCCGCAGGGCCTTCCCATCAGGTGTACCCCTGCAGGCCACCCACCCCCACCTCTCATACCACTCCTGCTCTGCGTCCCGCCTGCCTGCCTCTCTCCCGACTTTCTGTGAGCAAAATTTGTAGAGCAGGGGCAGCTACAGGGTAAAGGGAAGGAACCCCCACCCCCACCCCGCCCCACCCCCTTCTGAGAATGTGGAGAGGGGAGGAACTTGCTTTGTAAATCTGACACCTCTGTTTTGCATAATTATGTCCTTCACTGGTTTCTCCATCATTTTTGTGTAGTTAATTAATCAAACCTGGTGGTGTGTGCTGTAATTTGCAGAAGCAGCTTAGGGGATTTTTTTAGAAGCAGGGTTTGGAGTGGAAAATCACCTGGTTTGGAAGCAAGAAAGCCAAATCCATATGTGTGCAGGAGAGGGGCCCTTGGCATGACTCTAGGGTGGCAGGAAGTACTGAGGTGAGACTGGATCAGAAAGTTAGGGAGCAACTCAGAGCAAGACGGTGCCAGGCCTCATTGGCACCATCAGGACGCTGGCTCATCTGAGACAGGGCTGGGCTGAGGGATGAGGAGGGGGGCCATGAGGGCAATCCCTGCTGGGCTCTCCCTCCTGAGGGTCCCAAAAGCACCTTACACTCAGCGCCCACCTCCTAACCAGTTCCATGCTGAATCCCCTAAAGCCATCCCCGAATCCCCTTATCATCTTTGGTCACCCAAGTTGGAAATCCCTCCTGCCCCCTTGCCCCACAACCAGCAGGGTCCATAAACACTACCTGTGTTCATTGAACAGGGTGGGGATGACTGCTTCACCTCTCGAAAACTTGAGGAGGAGTCTGGGCTACTGCCTGGGTTCCCCCTAAATGGGGCTGTCTTAGTCTGCTTGGGCTGCCATAACAAAATGCCACCACCTGGGTTGCTTAGACAACAACTTACGTGTCACAGTTCTGGATGCTGGAAGTCCAAGATCAGGATGCCAGCATGGTTGGGACCTGGGGAGGGCTCTCTTCCTGGCTTGCAGAAGGCAACCTTCTTGCTGTGTCCTCACATGGGGAAGAAGGAAGAGGGATGGGGAGAGAGTGACGTCTCTGATGTCTTCCTGTAAGGACAATAATCCCATCAAGAATAGTACCCCTATGACCTCATCTAATCACCTCCTAAAGGCCCCAGACCCAAATACCATTACACTGAAGGTTAGGATTTCAGCATATGAATTGGGGAGGGGGAGGGCGGAGGGAAACATTTAATCCCTAACAGTGGCACCCTGCTAACCTCCAGGAACCAGGAGTCTGTGGTCCCAGGGATCATGGAGCCCCACCCTTAGACACCCCTAGGGCTTCCTGGAGGAGGCAGAGGCCTTATTTCAAGTTTTCTATTCCCAGTGGGAATCTGGCCTGTCTCCAGTTTGCCACATGACCTTGCCCTCTCTGGGACTGTTTTCCCACCTGAGAAGTGAACAGAGTTAAATGAGGACAGTGGTTTTTAAACTTTTGAGGATCATGGCCACTTTAAGAATCTAATAAGAGCTTTTGACACTTTCTCCAGAAGAAATACACAAAACTTCACAACTTTTCACTGCGTTGGGTTGGTGGGTGGGACTCTGGCCCACCCACTTTCAGGGGTCCATGGACTTGGGGGTATGAACTCTAAATGAGTTCATCTTTGAGACCATTTTCAGCCATGGCATCTTGTGTGACCATGGGCATGATGTTTTCCTCTCTGGGACTGGTCACCTTATCTACAAAATATCAATGACTAAACCTACTAACCCCTTGCCAACCCATCATCCCCTTATGGATACCATTTTATTTATCCTCACAACATCAGTGCAGGATAGACATGCTTACTCCCATTTTAAAGACAGAGAAGTCCGGGTACGATGGCTCACGCCTGTAATCCCAACACTTTGGGAGGCTGAGGCAGGTGGATCACCTGACATCAGGAGCTCGAGACCAGCCTAGCCAACATGGTGAAACCTCATCTCTACTAAAAATACAAAAATTAGCAGGCATGGTGGTGGGCGCCTGTATTCCCAGCTACTCAGAGGCTGAGGCAGGAGAGTTGCTTGAACCCAGGAGGCAGAGGTTGCAGTAAGCCAGGACCGCGTCATTGCACTCCAGCCTGGGTGACAAGAGCGAAACTCCGTCTCAAAAATAAAGTTGGCGACAATTAGATGTAGAGAAATCATGAGCATAAAGTCACACTACAAAAAACCTGACTTCAAAGTCAGTTGCCTTTCCAGTATCCTGTGCTGCCTTTGTGTTAAAAACAAGAACAGTGACAGCTTCTATTACTACTGTTTGTGGAACACTAGGTGTGTCCCAGACCCTGTGTTAAGAGCTTCGCATTCTCCTCTCTTTTAGTCCCTACAACTCCATGAGGCAAGCACGATTCTCCCCACTTTACAGAGGAGAAAACGAAGACCCAGAGGTTTAAGGTCCCAGAGCTAAAAAGTAATAGAACCAGAACAACCTCCTGTTTTCTGTGCTGTGCCGTGACCCAGACAATATCTAAATTCGTGCCTGTTCTCAGATTTCAGAGTCTAATCTGGCTCCAGTCCAGGGACGGGGCAGTGACAAATTTTATAAAATGTCTGAATTCCTTTTAAAATCATGCTGTTTTATTCAACTTGGGCTCTTACAATAAATAGCTCAAACCAAAAGCTGGGAACGTATCACCAAGCTGAGGCCCCATGGGGACACCGTTAATGAAAAGAGAACATTTCTGAAGGGCAGGAGCACATTAATTGTGGGCACGCAGATGGAGATTGCTGATTATGGATGGGCCTCTCTTGTGTAGGTTAAGTGGGGTGCCCCCTCCCCAGCTCTCCACCGCAACTCTTGTTGCACGGTTGGTTTGCTGACCAAACTCTTGCCTCAGAAAGGAGAGGAGGAAGGCCGGGCGCGGTGGCTCAAGCCTGTAATCCCAGCACTTTGGGAGGCCGAGACGGGCGGATCACGAGGTCAGGAGATCGAGACCATCCTGGCTAACATAGCGAAACCCCTTCTCTACTAAAAATACAAAAAACTAGCCGGGTGACGTGGCGGGTGCCTGTAGTCCCAGCTACTCGGGAGGCTGAGGCAGGAGAATGGCGTGAACCCGGGAGTTGGAGCTTGCAGTGAGCTGAGATCCGGCCACTGCACTCCAGCCTGGGCGGCAGAGCGAGACTCCGTCTCAAAAAAAAGAAAGAAAAAAAAAAAAAAAAAGAAAGAAAGGAGAGGAGGTTATTCTAGTCTCCATCAGTGACAAACCTGGCTCAGTGGCATCTGACTCAGAGGGCTGTGGGCTCCAACTCCTGCCCGAGAGAAGGATCCTTCTGTACAAGGCTGAGACCGGCCCTTGAGGGACTGGGAGGGGGAGTGCCCCAGGACCTTTTCATCCTAGAAAGGAGGTAGTCTTGGACCAGAAGTTTCCAGGTCAGGAGCTCCAGCTGGGCAGCCTCCAGGTGGACTGGGGCAAATGACCTGCTCACCCAGCCCTGCTCTGTCATCCACACATTCAACAATGAGACAAACACTGGTGAGTGTGAACTCTGAGACTGAAGGGACCCTGGACATTCACAGATAAGCCACCCCCAAGTCCTGCCCGCCAGGAGCTGACCATCCAGTGAGGCAGCTGGCCAGATGTGTAACTATGAACTACAATGTGACTGGTCCAGGGATGGGGACTCCCAGGGGCTTTCAGCACAGAGAAGGGCTCCTGACCCAGCATGACGTCTTGGAAGGCTTCCAGAAGCCCAGACGTCTCTGCAGAGTCCATAGGAGTTCATTGGGGAAAGAGGGTGGGGTAGAGAACAGGCCTGGAGACAAAGTGAGCCCGGCAGACCCAAGTGGTTCTGGGAGGCTGATGGGCAGAGGGAAGGAGAGTGAAACCAAGCTGCAAGCCCATCCTCCGCTTAGCCATTCTTCCAGCAAGCATTCATTCAGTGTCTAGTGTGCGCGTAGCACTGTGCTGTTGGGCAATGAACACAGTTTCTGTCCTGACAGAGCTTATCTGCTAAGGTGGGGAAGAGAGAAAATAAACTAGTGGCCAAACCAGTTAATTGCTAAGATTCAATGTGTGATTAGAGCTTTGAAGGAAAGCACTAGGGACAGTGAGCAGACTTGGGCACAACTTAAGACAGCAAATTCAGAGAAAAGGGAGATTGGACGCCCAAGGGATGAGGAGGGGTGAGCCCTGGGCAGGGCTGGAAGGAGCCGGACCAGGGAGGGAAATGGGGGGTGAAGAGCTCAGTGCCTCCAGGAAATGGCCCCCAGGAGCCCAAGCCCCATGTGCGTTGGGGGAGGGGAAGTTAGCCAGGGCCGTTTGCGGGCGACCCTTGTGGGCCACTCAAAGGACTTGCGATTTTATTCCTGCAAAGAGAAGCCACAGAGTGTTAAGCAGGGCACTGCAGGATCAGGCTGACATTTTTAAAGGACCCCCTGGCGGTCCTGGCGAGATGTGGAAAGCAAAGGCGGGAAATGGGGGGCGGCCGGGGACAGTGGCAGAAACCCACACCAGAGATGGTTGCAGCCTACAGCTGGAACAGGAGAGAAGGGGACGGAGGATGCACTGACCAGAGTGACCGATAGACAAGGACGGGCTATCAGCTTGGGAGCTGGGTGACAGAGAAGGGCCCCTGGGTGACAGCGACACTGACAGTGAAGGGGAACAACTGAGCCATTTAGTATGACATGTCTGTGACAGCCAGGCGGCGTTAAGAGGGCAGCTAGAGGCTAAGAGAGGAAAGAGGATCTCAGAAAAGATCCCAGAGCTTAGATGCTCAGAAGAGAGTGGAGAATTTGGGAGTCCTCCCTCAAGGGTGCCTTCCAGAGCCCTGGAGATGGATAATACAGAGACAGGAGTGCCTGGAGAAAGAAGGGAGGGGGTTAGGAGGGAAGAGGAGCCCACTGTACGGCAGCATGTACCCCAGCAGGGTGATCACAGCAGGCTCAATGCATGTCCAGGAATGAAGGCAGGAAGGACAGAGAGGACCCACCCAAGACCCTCAGCAGGAGGGTGGCGTGACCAGCTGTCTCTGGCTGCTGCCCCAGGAGCGGGATGGAGTGGCTTTGCAAGCCCACCACTGTCCCTTTCACATACACCACTGTCCCTTTGTGGCCCCCTGCACCTCGCACTTAGACCAATGCTCTCCCACCTGTCAGACCGGGGGCGTTTTGCAAAGTCCCTTGCAGGTGGGATGTGGTGACCCTCGTTCCTTCTGCAAGGCTGCCACTGTGTGGCAAGCAGCGGAATGACAGCCAGACATAGCCCCATTTTCACCCGCTTGAAAATTCAAGTATTTGTGCACCTGCTGTACATGTGGTACGGGGTCCTTCCTTCTTTCCTTCCTTCCTTCCTTCCTTCCTTCCTTCCTTCTTCCTTCCTTCCTTCCTTCTTTCCTTCCTTCCTTCGATCTATCCTCACTCTGTGGCCCAGGCTGGAGTTCAGTGGCGGGATCTCAGCTCACTGCAACCTCCACCTCCCAGGTTCACGCCATTCTCCTGCCTCAGCCTCCTGAGTAGCTGGGACGACAGGCGCCCATTGCCATGCCCGGCTAGCTTTTTGTATTTTTTTAGTAGAGATGGGGTTTCACCGTGTTAGCCAGGATGGTCTCCATCTCCTGACCTCGTGATCCGCCCGCATCGGCCTCCCAAAGTGCTGGCATTACAGGCATGAGCCACCGCGCCCGGCCAGTACAGGGGTCATTTCTATGTGGGGCACAAGGAAATCTGAGACCTGGCAGTGCAGTGGTAAGAGAGAGGGTTTGTAATCAGTCAAACGTGGACTTTAATTCTGACTCCAAGATGGGCCACTGTGTGGCTCTAAGCAAAGTCGGAACATCCCATCTGTAGAGTGAGGACGGCAGCTTTACCTTCTTCACACATGATTAGGACCTGCCTGGCCCACCTGAGTGGACACCCAACATCCCCGAAACAGGAAAACAGACCGCAGAGCACTGGGGAGGGATGCGTCGATCAGGTGGGCCAAGCCCAGGCTTTGTGGGTCTTGGGGATGCTGTGGAGGCCCCCAGGGAAACGAGGGGGGCTTAGGTGGAGGGGCGGGGTCCCCAGAGGTGCTGCCTCCTGCCACACATGGCCCTTCTGCTCCCCGCCCCTGCGCCTTCTCACCCTTGCTGCGTCTGTGTGTGGGATTCTCTCTTCCTGTTCCCTTCGGTTTGTTTCTCTGTTAATCCCTTCCTGTTCTTGAGTCTCAGTCTCTCTGTCTCTCTCTCTACCTCTTCTTCTTGGTTCTTCTCTATCTCCCTCTGCTCCTTTCTCTCAATGTCTCTCTCTCTCCTTCTCCGTCTCTCTCTCTCTTTGTTCTCTCTTTCTGTGTCTCTTTCTCTCTCTCTGTCTCCCTCCTCCATCCACCTCTCTCCCCATCTCTGCTCTTTCTGTCTCTTTTTTTATCCTTTTTCCCTCTTGATCTCTCGGCTCCATCCCCGTCCATGTCTGTCTCTGTGGCTTCTTGGTGCTCCCCGACCCCATTGCTTTTCCTCTCTCTGCATCTCCACCCATCTCTGCCAGTCCCTCTGTTTCTGCTGCCTTTCCCCACCCATCCACTCTCTGGCTGTGTCTCCTCCTCAGCCTGTCCAAAGCTGCTGAGCTGGACCATCACTGGGTGGCCAAGGCCTGGCTGAATGACATCGGCCTGTCCCAGTACTCCCAGGCCTTCCAGAACCACCTGGTTGACGGGCGGATGCTGAATTCCCTGATGAAGCGAGACCTGGAGAAGCACCTGAACGTGTCCAAGAAGTTCCACCAGGTCAGCATCCTGCTGGGGATCGAGCTGCTGTACCAAGTGAACTTCAGCAGGGAGGTGAGGACCGGGGCGTGGGGGAGGGGGTGCCTTCCACTGCCCACCCCTCCCCACTTGGCATCTACTGTCTGTTCATCTGTCCACCCACCACCCCACCCATCTATCCATCTGTCCACCCATCCACCCATCATCCAGCCATCCAGGGTCTATTGATCATCTGTCCATCCATCTACCTATCCATCCATCATCCAGCCAGCCAGCCAGCCATCTTCTCTTCCTCCTTCTTTCCAACAACCCCCTATTGGGCACGGGCCAGGCACTGTGCTCAGTGCAGGGGAAATGGGAGCCCTCATCCTTGGAGAGCTAACAGCTTACCAGAGAGAACCACAAGGAAGCTGGTGGTGCCAATATTGTGGGAGATTGTCCCAATGAGGGAAGCCCAGGGCTTTATGAATACCCAGGAAAGATACACATACTATGTATACCCACAAAAATTAAAATAAAAATTTTAAGTGTTTGTTGTTTAAAAAAAAAGAGAGAGGAAAGAAAAAAGAAAACCCAGAGAAGAAGCCTCCAGCAGGCTCAGGGATGGCTCCCCAGAGATAGCAACGACTAAATTGAGACCCAAAGGAGGAACCCCAGGGATCGGTAGAAGACATGAGGGGAAAAGCAACTCAGCAGAGGGAAGAGCGTGGTGAAGGCCCGGAGGACTGATCCTGGCAGCAGACTTGCTGAGAGTCCCGTTGGGTGGGGTGGTGGCTTTCAGGTGGGAGGTGGTGCGGGTTGCTGCAGAGGTCACCAGGGGCTGAGCTGCTGGGTACTGTGGGACTGATAGTCCAGGTAGCTGACTTTTCTTAGAGTGATGTCAGAGCCCAACAAGACAGGGGCAGAAGAAGGACAGAAGAGGGGACCCTCCAGCCCTTTGTCCCCCTTCTCAAACACCAACTGAAAAGCATTTGCTGTGTACCTACTGTGTGCACTGGGGTCAGTCCCTGTGGGACCCAGGGGAGCCTGCGATATGGCGGCGAGGTGGTGAGAGACAACTTGGAATCAGCCAAACATGGGTTTTCATTCAGACTCCAAGACGTGCCACTGTGTGGCTCTGGGCAAAGTCAGAGTTTCCTGTTTTTGGAGTGAGGACAGCAGCAGTGCCTTCCCCATGCCACACTGAGGACAGGGAGTGACAAGGACACGGACCCTGGCCTCGGTCCCCAGTCTGCCAAGGAGGCATATGTGGGAGAGCATAGCAGTTACATGTAAAAAGAAGTGCAGGGGCCAGTCCTGGTGGCTCACACCTGTAATCCCAGCACTTTGGGAGGCCAGGGTGGGTGGATCACAAACAAGGTCAGGAGTTCGAGATCAGCCTGGCCAACTTGGTGAAACCCCATCTCTACTAAAAATATAAAAAGAAAGTAGTCCGGCATGGTGGTTAGTGCCTGTAATCTCAGGTACTCGGGAGGCTAAGGCAGGAGAATTGCTTGAACCTGGGAGGCGGAGGTTGCAGTGAGCAGAGATCGCACCACTGCACTCCAGCCTGGGCGACAGAGCAAGACTCTGTCTTGGGGGAAAAAAACAGGTGCGGGGAGCCCCAATTCCACACATGGCCTCTGCATGAACCCTTGTCCCTCCAAGTGACCCACTGTCTCCCCACAAGGCCCTCCAGGAGCGCCGGGCCCGTTGTGAGACGCAGAACATTGACCCCGTGGTGTGGACCAACCAGCGGGTGCTCAAGTGGGTTCGAGACATCGACCTGAAGGTAAGGGTGATGGCGGAGGTCAAGATGGCTCTCAAGTACATGAAAATCCCATGCAAATGTGCATGCAAATCTGTATGCAAATCTGCACACAAATCAATACGCAGATCTCATGCAAATCAATGGGCAAATCCCGCACAAATTAATATCCCCTTTGTGTGGGCTGGAGCATCTTAACCCAGGCCCAGCAAGAATTACCTGCCTCCTGTCACTCAGGAGGAGGGAACTGCTTACCTTCCAAATAGAAGCCCCGTGTCATGATGTTTTTCTCACAAGGGGTAGGGAGGCTGTGCCAGCCCCACTCTACTAAGCAACTGTGGGGTTGAGATTAATTTAACAAATATTGATGACTTCCTGCTAGGGTCAGGGGCCATCTCAGTAACAGGAGGTCCCTGCCCTTGTGGCTCTAAAAAACTGGGGAGGGGTTCATCTTCACCAGCAAATTAACTGGTCCCCAGGGGGTCAAGCCCTTGCTGTTGGGGACAGAGCCCCACTTGGAACTGCAGCCCCCTCAGGTCAGCAGCACGGCCACTGCAGGCTAACATGCCCCCTGCCTTTGCCCCCAGGAGTACGCAGACAACCTGACCAACAGCGGCGTCCATGGGGCTGTGCTGGTGCTGGAGCCGACATTCAACGCTGAGGCCATGGCCACTGCCCTGGGCATCCCCAGTGGGAAACACATCCTCCGGAGACACCTGGCAGAGGAGATGAGCGCCGTCTTCCACCCAGCCAAGTGAGCACGGGCCGGGCTCTGGTTGCTGGCTACAGTACAGCTCAGGGCTTTGGAGGCAGATGGTCCAGCTCCCTATCCTGGCCCATCACTTATGGCCTCTCATTTGTTCTTTGCACCATGGTGGTCTCCTTTTACAGATCAGGAAACCAAGGCTCAGAGAAGCAAAGTGCTTTCATCCGAAAGTCATAGACTAGAAAGAGGTAGAGGAGCAGTCAGATGTTGAATTAAGTGTATATTAAATCCAAACACACCCAGGTGTTTAGAGAAGAGACAGCAAGCAGTGTACATGTAAGGAAAGGCCACGTGCAGGTGGAGTGTAGCTGGGAGGACTTGCATTGGCCTAATAGGTTGAGTTGGTTGGTCCAGGTGGGGCAACTGTGGGGACAAAGGTTTGGAGTCAGGAATGAGGATATTAATGATGCTTGTGGACCAGGTGAGCAGACCACATCAGCCCACCTGTCCTAGTATCCTCATCTGAAACGTGACCAGAGAATGAACACATGGGCATAAACCAGGCCCCATCCCAGTGGATTCTCTTCTTAAAATGATGCACTTAGGGTTAGATGACCATTTATTGAACACTTGCTGTGTGAACTATCTAATTTCATCCTCCTGGCAACGTCAAGAGATCAGTAGCACTATCCCTCCTTTATAGATGGAGAAACTTCTTCAAAGGTACCAAGCTATGTGCCCAAGATACACAGCTAGTAAGTGGCAAATCCTATATTTCACCTTTATTCTATCAATATGGTGTATTATATTGATTGAATTTCATGTGTCAAACCAACCTTGCATTCCTCAGATAAATTTCACTTGATCACAGTGTATAATCCTTTTCATATATTGCTGGATTAAATTTGTTAGTATTTTGTTGAAAAAAAAAAATTGCATCTATCTTTACCAGGGATATTGGTCTATGGTTTTCCCTCCCTGTGACGTTTTTGTCTCATTTTGTTGTTAGGGTAATAAAGGCCTCATAGCATGAATTGGGAAGTATTCTCTCCTCTTCTGGTTTTTGGAAAAGCTTGGAAGGATTGGTGTTCGTTATTCTTTAGACATTTGGTAGAATTCACCAGTGAAGGCCATCTGGTCTTAGGCTTTTCTTTCTGGGAAGCTTTTTGACTTCTAATTCAATCTCTTCACTTGTTAGAGGTCTATTCAGATTTTCTATTTCTTCTTGAGGCAGTTTCAGTAGCTTATATCTTTCTAGGATTTTGTCCATTTCATCTAGGTTAGCTTATTTGGTGGCATGCAGTTGATCATATACTTTTTATCTTGTAATGCCTCTTATATGTAAAGTTGGTAGTCATATTCTCTCATTCACTCACTCCTGGTTTTAGTGATCTGAGTTTGAATTTTGTTCTTTTTTTTTTTTTAATCAGCCTATCTAAAGGTTTGTTGATTTCATTGACAGAGCCCAGATTTCACTGTGGGGCTCTCTAACTCAGGCCTGAGTGCTAAACCCCCAAACCACGTGGAGCCTTAGGGAGCAGCTGGGCCACTCCCCATGTTATACAGTTGGGGAAACTGAGGCTTAAGGAAAAATTATGCATGTATGGCAGGGTCCAGGTGTCCTGGGCTGCTCTTCCCTACTGGCAGGCTGACGCCCAAGCTGTTCTCAAAGTGAGGCCCACAGACCCCTGCAGCAGAATCACTGAAGCTATTGTAAAATGCAGATTCCCTGGTCCTGCCTCAGACTTGCAGGACCAGTGTCTGCTGACAGAACACAGGGATCTACATTTTTAGCATTTTGGGGTGGTTCTTATGGAGATAATGTTTGATAAGAACTCTATTTTAGGCCAGGCATGGTGGCTCATGCCTGCAATCTCAGCACTTTGGAAGGCCGAGGAAGGAGGATGACTTGAGCCCAGGAGTTCAAGATCAGCCTGGGCAACATAGCGAGACCTTGTCTCTACTAAAAATTTAAAAAATTACCTGGAGGTTGTGGAATGCACCATATAATCCCAGCTACTCAGGAGGCTGAGGCTGGGGATTACTTGAGCCCAGGAGTGTGAGGCGGCAGTGAGCTATGATTATGCCACTGCACTCCAGCCTGGGTAACAGAGCGAGGGTCCATCTCTACAAAACAGAAAAACAAAACAAAACCCTCTTCCAGGAGCCATGAATCAAAAGACACAGGGAAAAGCCTTTTCTCCTCAGAATTATCCTCTTTCCCTGACCTCCCTTCTGGAGCCACATGATCTGTAACAAACTTTTTTCTGAGCCCTGGAGAGATGGCTCTAGCTAAATATTAGCAGGCATTCGTGTATCTGATTAAACCCTTGACCACCCACGAGGTGACAGGTGTGTTCAGGACTGTCAAAGACTAGTCAGGGAGCACCAAAGAAGGGCCTGGTGGGGACAAATAGGGTGGGTTCTTATTTTGTGGTAGGGCAGGGACTCCTTCAAGAATGAGACGGAAGCAATGAAACTCCCAATGATAAGATAAGAGGGAAATGACTCTGTCCAGGCTCCACATTCACCAGGAGCTTATGGCTCCCAATATGACATCATCTCTAGCCCTCCTCCCACAACTTTGACAATGCACATGACCCAAAGGCGCCAAGGAGAAGTCTCTGCCATGGTCTCGTGGTATCTGCTTTGACACACACTGACTTCCTGCATCACCCGATAAACCTTGGTCCAGCGCCAACAATGCGTCAGTCATAGGACTGTGCATTAAGCACCTGGAGAATAAAACCAGTGGGCAGCAAGGATGCAGCGAGGAGCAGAGGTTTCCCAAAGGCACCTGCCAGGGGATCGGAGGAGTCAAAACAAAAATTTTGATGAAAATGCATGATCAGTCCCCAAATGTGCCTTGAAGGCAATATGTCTTGTCACTAAAACAAGAGTCAGAGACAGGACACACAGAGGAGCAGGACTGGAACCCAGATCTCTACTCCTAGTCAGAAGCTCTTTCTGGAACTGATCTCTCTCCCCGGGGATCTAGGCTGGAATAGTGCCCCTTTGGCCATAAAAGCCACCCTCCACAGTCACTGAACACCTGCTATGTGCAGGCACTTGAGTGATCCGTGTCCTGCTCTCACAAAGCTTACAGAGGTGGGTGAAGACCTCATAGGTGGATGGTGTGGAGTTCCAGCCCAGGGCCTGCTTCCACTCCAGGTTTTCTCTCTTTCCCTTTTTTAATAGATCTCTGAGGGTCTCTGCTCATCAAAGAAAGGCTTTGGCTCCCATCCAGGCAAGAAACTGGTTTCATAGACATCTAAGTGAAGACATAAATCCATCCAGAACGCCTTGTGGCACTCTAGCCCCAGGCAACCCAAGTTCAAACCCCAGCAGCACTAATCCTGGCTGTGTGACCTTGGGCAAGTTACTTAACCTCTCTGAACTGTACTCTCCTCATTTGCAAAATGAGTATGGTAATCAGTATCTGCCTCCCAAAGAGTTGATGGCAAGATGAGGTAAGACAATGCATAAAGCAATTGGCAAAGGAACCGGTACACCGTAAGACACCCAATAATATATATATTAGTGATTTATTCCAAACCCACCCTTAGCCCCACCACTGCTGCCTCCCATTCCTCCTCTGCAGGGCAATGGCTGTAATGTGGGTTCAAGTCCCAGCATCACTGCTTTCTTGCTGTGTTGAACATGAGCTAGTGGTTTTAGATTTTACCTCTCTGAGCCTCAGTTTCTTCCTCTATAATATGGGAACATGACTCATATCGACCTTGTAGCTTTGTTCCAAAGGTTCAGGGAGGCAAATTGTATGCAGCCTGCTTGATACATAGATGCCCAGTAGGAACTGAGAGCTTCTGCCCCTGCCTTCATCTGGAGACAGAAGAATCTCCATGCAGTCAACAATTTCCTCTGGAGTAGCTGCCTGGGAGTCCCCTTCTGTCAGTTTGCTCCAGCGTTCTCATTAGCTTTTCAATGGAGAAGAGCAATTCCATTACAAACTATAGACTTGACCCTCAAACACAAAGAATAAGAGAACCTTGTCACCTGTCCCACCTCCTCGGCCGACAGGCTTCCCAAGACACGGGCGATGGAAAACATTTATTCTCCGGTCACTCAGCAGGCCACCTGAATGCGGGTGGAAGGACACATTGAGCTTATATGAGATTCTGCCCCACCCCACCCTCAAACCATCCCTGACCCATCACTGGACCAGCTCAGTGCCCAGAGGCGTGGGCCTGTGTGCGATGGGGCCCAGTGGGGCCTTTGAGGCTGCATTCTGGCTCCTGCACCATCATTGGTGTGATTTTAGGCAAAAACCTTACCCTCTTAGAGCCACGGTTTTTTCAGCTTGCAATAAGGATGATCACCCCTTCTTCCCAGGGCTTTGCACAGGGTTTGCTGAGCCACTGTGGCAAGGAGCTGACAGTGTGCCCAGCACACAGTGGGTGGCCCTCAAGTACTCTTTCCTTTCCAATCATTTTCTCCAGCACAGCGTCTTGTGCCTCTCCAGCCTTGTAAATTCTTGGTTAATGGGTTGAGACTCAATGCTCAGGCTGGCCCAGTTGGCAGAGGCTGACTCCCACCCCCCAACCTTCCTTCCTGCACCACAATGCTGATTTAGTGCCCAGGGTGCCCTACATTGACTCAGGAGATTCCAGTGAGATGCGCCATTCTCCACAACATTCCCTCATCAAAAGCTCTCCTTCCAATGTACCGTTTCCTCGAGGTCTAAGTGACTAGAAATACTTAATAGGTCAGTTCAAAGCTTCCAAAGACCTTGGCCCTGTGCTTGGCTTATCCCTGCAGCTTTTATGTTTTCATGGGATTTAATCCAAAGGCCTAGATGGAGGGATTTCAGCCACTGTGGAAAAAATGAGGAGGGAGGATATTTTGGCACAGTGGAGGCCAAGGTCACGCCGTACTTCTCTGTCTACAGAAAGACAACCACTTTCTAGGGATGGGGTAGTTGTTTAGACCAGGGCTGGCCAGGCGCAGTGGCTCACACTTGTAATCCCAGCAATTTGGGAGGTCAAGGCCAGTAGATCATGTGAGCCCAGGAGCTGGACAACATGGCAAAACCCTGTCTCTACCAAAAATACAAAAATTAGCTGGGTGTGGTGGTGTGCACCTGTAGTCCCAACTGCTTGGGAGGCTGAGGTGGGAGGATCACCTGAGCCCAATAAGCCAAGATTGCACCACTGCACTCCAGCCTGGACAACAGAGCGAGACCCTCGCTCAGAGAAGAAAAAAGACGAGGGCTGCTTACTGGACTTTATTGTACAGATAAGGAAACTGAGGCCCAGTAAGGTGTTCTACTTGCACCAGAACATATGGGGGGAATGGCTGAGCAGGAACTCCGACCAGGTTTGTGTCCCCAAAGCCTTGGTTGGCCACAGTAAGATGTAATTGTAGCAATTACTCTTGCTATTGTTACTCAGAGCTTAATATTTGTGTGTGTGTATATGTATGGGTATATATGTGTGTGTGTGTGTGTGTAGATATGTGTGTATTTGTATGTTTGTGTGTTTATATGTGTGTATATGTGTTTGTGTGTATATGTGTATATGTGTATGCTTGTGTATGAGTGTGTTTGTGTGTATATGTGTGTATATATCTGTGTGTATGTGTGTTTGTGTATATGTGTGTGTGTTTGTTTTCGTGTGTCTGTGTGTATACGTGTGTTTGTGTATGTGTGTGTATATGTGTGTTGTAGGTTTATGTCTGTATG